>NC_091284.1:809640081-809969943 GCF_032444005.1 Ranitomeya imitator | reverse complement strand
AGTGAGATGGTGGAAAGATGATGAATTCTGTTTTATCTATGTTACGTTTTAGAACTCTAGCAGAGAAGAAAGATGAAATCGAGGATAGGCATTGTGGGATTCTGGTTAGTAAGGACAGGCTCGGACTTGCTCACAGGGTGACAGGGGAATCCCCCGGTGGGCCCCTGTGCAGATCTAGGCCCCCAACCCCACTGTATGGGCAGTGCTTGGCATAATTCACTTCATTCATTCTGTACAGGAAAAAGCCGCATTTCATCATTCATTTACCAGTGTATTATTATATAGAGATATAGGTAAGTTTGTGATGGAGGGTAGTGTAATATTTGTATGCAGGTGAAAAGTGGGCCCCCAAAGTCAATGTTACTGGTGGGCCCTTATTACCTCAGTCCGACACTGAGTAAGGAGGTGATATTGGGTCCAGAGAGGTAGATCTATGTCATCAGCATAGAGGTGATACTGAAAGCCGTGGGACTCTATGAGCTGTTCCAGGCCAAAGGTGTAGATGGAGGAGAGCAAGGGCCCAAGGACTGAACCTTGGGGGGACACTATGAGATAGGAAGTGAGATGAGGAGATGGTGTGTGAGTGGGAGATGCTGATTGTTCGGTCTGTTAGGTATGAAGACATCCAAGACAGGGCCAAGTCTGTGATGCGAAGAGATGTGAGAATCTGTCGTAAGACAGAATGGTCCACTGTGTCAAAGGCAGATGACAGGTCCAAGAGGAGGAGGACGGAGTAGTAGTAGTAGTAGTAGTAGTAGTAGTAGCAGTTGGATTTGGTAGTTAGTAGGTCATTTGTGACTATAGTCAGGGCAGTTTCAGTGGAATGATGCGGTTGGAAGCAAGAATGTGAGCAGTCGAAGAGGGAGTGGGAGGAGATGTGGGAGGACAGTTCAAAATGGACGTGTTGTTCCAGTAGTTTTGAGGCATAGGGGAGAAGTGATATGAGGCGATAGTGTGGCGCCCCAGGGTCCTGGTTGTCACAGTAATGTTGCTTTCCTTACGGGGAGAGTGATGCTACATTTGGAGGCAAGAAAGGATAACTGTAACCAGGTACCCCAAACATGCAACACATTCACACTCCAGGCCACCAGGGGGAGCTTTTGATAATATTTACTAGGTGATTCCCCATATATATATATAACTGGTAGTCTGTAGGGAAATTAGTCAGTTCCAGACATCAGTCTGAGGAGGACAGAAGGTTTACGAAGCTGTGCATGCCACAGAGCTGCAGCTCCTGGAAAGAGACATTTAGAAAGCTGAATTGATTGCAGTGAGTGTGCAGGAGAGGAAGCACAGGAGAGGATACCAGAAGGGGAGCAGGCTGCCTCCTTCTGAGGCTCAGAAATTCGGTAGCCGGAACACCGAGGTTATAAGGACCTCCATGCCTTACATCTGAGACTGGCAGGACAGCTAATTGCACGTTACCTGTCGAACCCAACACTCAGAAGGCTGTTGTGAATTCTGTTGTCGGGCTCCCTCCTGTGGTCATGAATGGTACTTCGGCTGGTTCTGTCCATGGACTTCCTCTGGTGGGTGTTTCTGAGTTTCACAGGTGACGAGGTTAATTCGTTAGCTGCTGCTCTATTTAACTCCACTTAGATCTTTGCTCCATGCCACCTGTCAATGTTCCAGTATTGGTCTGTTCACTCCTGGATCGTTCTTGTGACCTATCTTCCCATCAGAAGCTAAGTTCCAGCTTGTATTTCTTTGGTTTGCTATTTTTCTGTCCAGCTTGCTATTTAATTTGTTTTCTTGCTTGCTGGAAGCTCTGGGACACAGAGGGAGCGCCTCCGCACCGTGAGTCGGTGCGGAGGGTCTTTTTGCGCCGTCTGCGTGGTCTTTTTGTAAGTTTTTGTGCTGACCGCAAAGTAACCTTTCCTATCCTCAGTCTGTTCAGTAAGTCGGGCCTCACTTTGCTATATCTATTTCATCTCTGTGTTTGTATTTTAATCTTTACTCACAGTCATTATATGTGGGGGCTGCCTTTTCCTTTGGGGAATTTCTCTGAGGCAAGGTAGGTTTTATTTTTCTATCTTCAGGGCTAGCTAGTTTCTTAGGCTGTGCCGAGTTGC
This sequence comes from Ranitomeya imitator, assembly GCF_032444005.1. NCBI lineage: Eukaryota > Metazoa > Chordata > Amphibia > Anura > Dendrobatidae > Ranitomeya > Ranitomeya imitator. Next base: position 809,967,871 of record NC_091284.1, on the reverse strand, counting down.
ATAGGGAGCGTTTGTTGTGAATTCTGTGGCAGAGCTCCCTCCTGTGGTCACAAGTGGTACTTCTGCTGATTCTCTCTGTGAGCTTCTGTTGGTGGAGGGAAGTGGTACTGTGGCTTCTGAGTTTCCTCCCTCAGGTGATCTGGTGAGGTCGTTAGGTGCTTCTCTACTTAACTCCACCTAATGCTTTGATCCTGGCTTCCTGTCAATGTTCCAGTGTTGGACTTGCTTTTCCCTGGATCATTCCTATGGCCTGCTGCTCTGCATAGCTAAGTTCTTCTTTGCTATTTGTTTGCTATTTTTTCTGTCCAGCTTGTCTAATTTGTTGCTGGAAGCTCTGGGACGCAAAGGGTGTACCTCCTTTGCGTGGTTTTCTTTAGGGTTTTGTGTAGACCGCAAAGTTACCTTTTCTATCCTCGATCTGTTAAGAAAGTCGGGCCTCACTTTGCTGAATCTATTTCATCTCTACGTTTGTCTTTTCATCTTAACTCACAGTCATTATATGTGGGGGGCTGCCTTTTCCTTTGGGGTATTTCTCTGAGGCAAGGTAGGCTTATTTTCTATCTTCAAGCTGGTTAGTTTCTCAGGCTGTGCCGAGTTGCATAGGCAGAGTTAGGCGCAATCCATGGCTGCCTCTAGTGTTGTTTGGAGAGGATTAGGGATTGCGGTCTGCAGAGTTCCCACGTCTCAGAGCTCGTTCTATGATTTTGGGTTATTGTCAGATCACTGTATGTGTTCTGACCGCTATGTCCATTGTAGTACTGAATTGCCTTTCATAACAGTACAGGAAGCCAAAAGTACTAATGATTCTCAATAGAGGGAAAAAAGAAGTTCTGAGACCATTTTTTTTTCTTTGCACTGTGTTTTGCCTTTTTTTTCCCCTAGACATTTGGGTGGTTCAGTACACAGGTGTAGCAATGGACATTAGAAGTCTGTCTTCATTTGTGGATCAGCTCTCGGCAAGAGTACAAAAGATTCAAGACACTATTGATCAGAAATCTATGTTAGAACCAAGAATTCCTATTCCTGATTTGTTTTTTGGAGATAGAACTAAGTTTCTGAGTTTCAAAAATAATTGTAAATTATTTCTGGCCTTGAAACCTCGCTCCTCTGGTGATCCAGTTCAACAGGTTTTGATTGTTATTTCTTTTTTGCGGGGCGACCTTCAGGACTGGGCATTTTCTCTTGCGCCAGGAGATACTGCATTGAGTAATATCGATGCGTTTTTCCTGGCCCTCGGATTGCTGTACGATGAACCTAATTCAGTGGATCAGGCAGAGAAAAATTTGCTGGCTTTTTGTCAGGGTCAGAATGAGATAGAGGTATATTGTCAGAAATTTAGAAAGTGGTCCGTGCTCACTCAATGGAATGAATCTGCGCTGGCAGCTATGTTCAGAAAGGGTCTCTCTGAAGTCCTTAAGGATGTCATGGTGGGATTTCCTATGCCTGCTGGTTTGAATGAGTCTATGTCTTTGGCCATTCAGATCGGTCGACGCTTGCGCGAGCGTAAATCTGTGCACCATTTGGCGGTATTACCTGAGCTTAAACCTGAGCCTATGCAGTGCGATAGGACTTTGACCAGAGTTAAACGGCAAGAACACAGACGTCTGAATGGGCTGTGTTTCTACTGTGGTGATTCCACTCATGCTATCTCTGATTGTCCTAAACGCACTAAGCGGTTCGCTAGGTCTGCCACCATTGGTACGGTACAGTCAAAATTTCTTCTCTCCGTTACCTTGATCTGCTCTTTGTCATCGTATTCTGTCATGGCATTTGTGGATTCAGGCGCTGCCCTGAATTTGATGGACTTGGAGTATGCTAAGCGTTGTGGGTTTCTCTTAGAGCCCTTGCAGTGTCCTATTCCATTGAGAGGAATTGATGCCACGCCTTTGGCCAAGAAAAAGCCTCAATACTGGACCCAGCTGACCATGTGCATGGCTCCTGCACATCAGGAGGTTATTCGCTTTCTGGTGTTGCATAATCTGCATGATGTGGTCGTGTTGGGGTTGCCATGGCTACAAGCCCATAATCCAGAATTAGATTGGAAATCCATGTCGGTGTCCAGCTGGGGTTGTCAGGGGGTACATGGTGATGTTCCATTTCTGTCAATTTCGTCATCCACCCCTTCTGAGGTTCCAGAGTTCTTGTCTGATTACCGGGATGTATTTGATGAGCCCAAGTCCGATACCCTACCTCCGCATAGGGATTGTGATTGTGCTATCAATTTGATTCCTGGTAGTAAATTCCCAAAAGGTCGACTGTTTAATTTATCCGTGCCTGAGCACGCCGCTATGCGCAGTTATGTGAAGGAATCCCTGGAGAAGGGGCATATTCGCCCGTCATCGTCACCATTAGGAGCAGGGTTCTTTTTTGTAGCCAAGAAGGATAGTTCGCTGAGACCTTGTATAGATTACCGCCTTCTAAATAAGATCACGGTTAAATTTCAGTACCCCTTGCCATTGTTATCTGATTTGTTTGCTCGGATTAAGGGGGCTAGTTGGTTCACCAAGATAGATCTTCGTGGTGCGTATAATCTGGTGCGAATCAGGCGAGGAGATGAATGGAAAACTGCATTTAATACGCCCGAGGGTCATTTTGAGTATCTAGTGATGCCATTCGGACTTGCCAATGCTCCATCAGTGTTTCAGTCCTTTATGCATGACATCTTCCGAGAGTACCTGGATAAATTCCTGATTGTGTACTTGGATGACATTTTGATCTTCTCGGATGATTGGGAGTCTCATGTGAAGCAGGTCAGAACAGTTTTTCAGGTCCAGCGTGCTAATTCTTTGTTTGTGAAGGGATCAAAGTGTCTCTTTGGTGTGCAGAAGGTTTCATTTTTGGGGTTCATCTTTTCCCCTTCTACTATCGAGATGGATCCTGTTAAGGTCCAAGCCATCCATGATTGGACTCAGCCGACATCTCTGAAAAGTCTGCAAAAGTTCCTGGGCTTTGCTAATTTTTATCGTCGCTTCATCTGCAATTTTTCTAGTATTGCCAAACCATTGACCGATTTGACCAAGAAGGGTGCTGATTTGGTCAATTGGTCTTCTGCTGCTGTGGAAGCTTTTCAAGACTTGAAGCGTCGTTTTTCTTCTGCCCCTGTGTTGTGTCAACCAGATGTTTTTCTTCCGTTCCAGGTCGAGGTTGATGCTTCTGAGATTGGAGCAGGGGCTGTTTTGTCGCAGAGAGGTTCTGATTGCTCAGTGATGAAACCATGCGCTTTTTTTTCCAGGAAGTTTTCGCCTGCTGAGCGAAATTATGATGTGGGCAACCGAGAGTTGCTGGCCATGAAGTGGGCATTCGAGGAGTGGCGTCATTGGCTTGAAGGAGCTAAGCATCGCGTGGTGGTATTGACTGATCATAAGAACTTGACTTATCTTGAGTCTGCTAAGCGGTTGAATCCTAGACAGGCTCGTTGGTCGCTGTTTTTGCCCGTTTTGACTTTGTGATTTCGTACCTTCCGGGCTCTAAAAATGTGAAGGCGGATGCTCTGTCTAGGAGTTTTGTGCCCGACTCTCCGGGTTTGTCTGAGCCGGTGGGTATCCTCAAGGAAGGAGTAATTGTGTCTGCCATCTCCCCTGATTTGCGGCGGGTGCTGCAAAAATTTCAGGCTAATAAACCTGATCGTTGTCCAGCGGAGAGACTGTTTGTCCCTGATAGGTGGACCAATAAAGTTATCTCTGAGGTTCATTGTTCGGTGTTGGCTGGTCATCCTGGAATCTTTGGTACCAGAGAGTTGGTGGCTAGATCCTTTTGGTGGCCGTCTCTGTCGCGGGATATGCATGTTTTTGTGCAGTCCTGTGGGATTTGTGCTCGGGCTAAGCCCTGCTGTTCTCGTGCCAGTGGGTTGCTTTTGCCCTTTCCGGTCCCGAAGAGGCCTTGGACACATATCTCTATGGATTTTATTTCTGATCTTCCCGTTTCTCAAAAGATGTCAGTCATTTGGGTGGTCTGTGATCGCTTTTCTAAGACGACATTCCAGAGAATATCGTTTCTGACAGAGGTTCCCAGTTTGTTTCAAGGTTTTGGCGAGCCTTTTGTGGTAGGATGGGCATTGACTTGTCTTTTTCCTCGGCTTTCCATCCTCAGACTAATGGCCAGACCGAACGAACCAATCAGACCTTGGAAACATATCTGAGATGCTTTGTTTCTGCCGATCAGGATGACTGGGTGTCCTTTTTGCCTTTGGCTGAGTTCGCCCTTAATAATCGGGCCAGCTCGGCTACCTTGGTTTCGCCATTTTTCTGCAATTCTGGGTTCCATCCTCGTTTCTCTTCAGGACAGGTTGAGTCTTCGGACTGTCCTAGTGTGGATACTGTGGTGGACAGGTTGCAGCAGATTTGGACTCATGTAGTGGACAATTTGACCTTGTCCCAGGAGAAGGCTCAACGTTTCGCTAATCGCAGACGCCGTGTGGGCCCCCGACTTCGTGTTGGGGATCTGGTTTGGTTATCTTCTCGTCATATTCCTATGAAGGTTTCCTCTCCTAAGTTTAAACCTCGTTTCATTGGTCCGTATAGGATTTCTGAGGTTCTTAATCCTGTGTCTTTTCGTCTGACCCTTCCAGATTCTTTTTCCATACATAACGTATTCCATAGGTCATTGTTGCGGAGATACGTGGCACCTATGGTTCCATCTGTTGATCCTCCTGCCCCGGTTTTGGTGGAGGGGGAATTGGAGTATATTGTGGAGAAGATTTTGGATTCTCGTGTTTCTAGACGGAAACTCCAGTATCTGGTTAAATGGAAGGGTTATGCTCAGGAAGATAATTCCTGGGTTTTTGCCTCTGATGTCCATGCTCCCGATCTTGTTCGTGCCTTTCATGTGGCTCATCCTGGTCGGCCTGGGGGCTCTGGTGAGGGTTCGGTGACCCCTCCTCAAGGGGGGGTACTGTTGTGAATTCTGTGGCAGAGCTCCCTCCTGTGGTCACAAGTGGTACTTCTGCTGATTCTCTCTGTGAGCTTCTGTTGGTGGAGGGAAGTGGTACTGCGGCTTCTGAGTTTCCTCCCTCAGGTGATCTGGTGAGGTCGTTAGGTGCTTCTCTACTTAACTCCACCTAATGCTTTGATCCTGGCTTCCTGTCAATGTTCCAGTGTTGGACTTGCTTTTCCCTGGATCATTCCTGTGGCCTGCTGCTCTGCATAGCTAAGTTCTTCTTTGCTATTTGTTTGCTATTTTTTCTGTCCAGCTTGTCTAATTTGTTGCTGGAAGCTCTGGGACGCAAAGGGTGTACCTCCGTGCCGTTAGTTCGGTACGGAGGGTCTTTTTGCCCCCTTTGCGTGGTTTTCTTTAGGGTTTTGTGTAGACCGCAAAGTTACCTTTTCTATCCTCGATCTGTTAAGAAAGTCGGGCCTCACTTTGCTGAATCTATTTCATCTCTACGTTTGTCTTTTCATCTTAACTCACAGTCATTATATGTGGGGGGCTGCCTTTTCCCTTGGGGTATTTCTCTGAGGCAAGGTAGGCTTATTTTCTATCTTCAGGCTAGTTAGTTTCTCAGGCTGTGCCGAGTTGCATAGGCAGAGTTAGGCGCAATCCACGGCTGCCTCTAGTGTTGTTTGGAGAGGATTAGGGATTGCGGTCTGCAGAGTTCCCACGTCTCAGAGCTCGTTCTATGATTTTGGGTTATTGTCAGATCACTGTATGTGCTCTGACCGCTATGTCCATTGTAGTACTGAATTGCCTTTCATAACAGCGTTAGGCGCAATCCACGGCTATTTCTAGTGAGTTTGATAGGTTTAGGGATTGCGGTCAGCAGAGTTTCCACGTCCCAGAGCTCGTCCTTATTATCAGTAACTATCAGGTCATTCCGTGTGCTCTTAACCACCAGGTCCATTATTGTCCTGACCACCAGGTCATAACAGGAGGCATGGTGACACCCCACAGAGTCGGGTCATCTAAGAGACCTTATAAACAGGCTCAAATCACCAGTCATACGGGTCTTGTCCTATCCTATCCGGGGGACAGAGAGAAAGAGATAACATCTGTGAGGACCTTATGTGAAGATTCTAGCAGTAAGGGACTACACCACTACAGCGCAAAGGAAGGCTTCTATTCTCCATCTGGATAAGGGGACTCTGGACTTGCCTCCAAACTGGCCAGACCCTATCTGCCCTGTGATCCAGTGCCCTGGACTGTGGCTGCTGAAGTCTTCAGTAAACGAGGTAAAGAGACTGCGAACCTGTGTCCTCATTCCTTGCTGCACCTCTCACCATTCTACCATCCACATAACTGGGAAGCCCTGGGGATATACTTCACCTGTAGGAAGTTATACTATCTAGCTGCCATAACATCACCCCAGAGGACCCCTTAAAGCAGTGTTGGTCACCCTAACCGAATACCACAGGTGGCGTTACGAACATAAACTTTATTCCCTTTAAAGACCTTTCCCTTTTACATGGGCGCCCTGGGCCACGGACCGGGTCGCCACCGTGACATCCCCCTGTGAACACCGGACCCGGTACCGAGTACCCCACGGCCCTGGTGGGCGACTCAATAGCTAGACAAAGAGGATGGGTCAAGGAAGGGCTTTTTGAGGATGGGTGTGATCGAGGCATGTTTGAAGCATGAGGGGAAGACATCAATTGTTAGTGACAGGTTGAAGAGATGGGTTAGGGCTGGAATGAAGACTGTGGTGAGGTTTGGGATGAGGTGGGACAGGATTGGGTTAAGTTCATAGGTGGTGAGATGTGATTTGGAGAGTAAAGTTGATATTCTGTAATAGAGGAGAAGCTGGTTTTGGGGGAGGAGGGCTGTGTCTTTATGAGGAGGGGCAGTGGGGACTGTATTTATCCTGGCCACCAGCTCTGCACCAACCCCTAGGCCCGATGACACCTTGCTGGGCCCCTTTCCAATCTTGCCGACTCCAACGCCCAGATGGGCACGTTACCGACTTCCCCGGGACGACAGCGGCCTGGGTCAGATGACAGCCCCACTCATCCCAGTTACTTGACCCCAGGCTAGCTCCCTGGAACCAATGGTGTTCGCAGAGGGACCCACGAAGGTGGATATGATCGTGCTCCAGGGGGAGATCCCCATGATTACCTGGCGGGAGCATTGCAGGCGTCGGGAGGAGAGGGAGAGACAGGAATCCTTGGCCCGTGAAGCAGCGTTTGAGGAGAGGAATCTGGCAGGGAAGGCCCAAATGCATAAAATCCCTCGGGCAGAAAGAGGACCACTGCAGCAGGGGGAGGTAGTTGTCTTCTATAAGCAGAGAGGCTGGGGATTTATCAAAGAAGCCGGAATGATAAATTAAATCTTCATCAACCGAAGGGATGTGGAATCCCATTTAATGGAGGGACACCCTGACAGGGACCTAAACACTGGTGACCGAGTAACCTATACCAGCCACATTGGTGAAAAAGGGTGGTATGCACTAGACTGTGAAAGACGTGCAATAACCTCAGTCCCTGCAGGCGCAGCAGGCCAGGCCAACTACCAAATGTGATCAATCCACCCAGACACCAGTAGTGGAACCAGCCAGCAGGCCCTGGTGTGCAGTACCAGTGGAACGCTATGACCCTCAATTTTCCTTTTCAGGAAGTAGCAACAGTCCTGAGCTACCCTGGAAAAAGAAGGACTGATTGTGCACTGGATCCGTCGGAAAATAGCGATCCGTCGGAAGATAGCGGTCCGGCGGAGGAACGCTTTTTTGCACGTCGGAAAATCGCTCAGCGACAGGTCCTGCGCTGTCCATCATTGGCTATAATGGAGGCCTATGGATGCAGGATCCTTCGCTGACTGTCAAACACAGGAATCCAGCGACGTATCCCGTTTTTTTTTCATTCTGAGCATGCCTGGAAGGATTTTCTAGTCCGTGACTCACTCTCTCTCTCTCTCTCCCCCTCCAGAAATGTATGCATTAAAATTCAGCTACTACCAAATTTGTCAGTTTACTGGATGCTTTACATCCGTTTGCCAATCTCTTTACAATGTCCGTCGATACGTCGCGCTGACGCATTGTGAGGCTGTCTCAAGACGGAAGTGTTAAAGGAGCCTTACCTGGCAAAGGTTTTTGCATTAAGGTGTTTACGCCAAAAGTGCCTCCCATAAGGGAAGAAAAAGTTATGTACCTGTTTGAATGTATTTCCAAAAATGTTGCACCTTTTTTAACCTGTTGGTTAAGTTTTCTTTTCCCAGTCCACGAGTACTGGATTTAACCGGGGTGGGGATGTGGCACCCCAGGAGTTCAGGTACCACAGTGGTGCTGCCTTCCTCTCGGGGAGGGTAGTGCTATGCCTGGAGACAAGTGGGATCCCTTTGGCAGGTAAATCTTACACACAACATATTCTAACTCCTGGCCAGAAGGGGGAACAAAAAACCCTGTTTTAGAGGAACTTCCCTGATATCTATCCTGGTCTGGAGGAGGAGTTAGTTCAGTCTGGAGCAGACAGTGAAGGGAGAGGAGTGATTAGAAGCTCAGGGAGGCTGCGATAGGGCCTCCTGTGAGCCAGAGCGAAGAAACCGGGCAGCGGGAGCCCAAGGTTGTGAATAACTACAAGGTCCACAGCAGAACCGGAGGGCGTAGGACTATAAGTAGATTGCCCATACCATACCTGAGGTAAAGCAGCAGTTAGAGCCTGGAGTCACCGTGTCAAAGACCCCAAGAGAACAGCTCAAGCTGCCTACTGTGCAGGTTCTGTCCCAGGACAGGAGAGAGAAAGGGGTACCTTGCCAGCAAACCATAGGTAGCAAGGTGCCAGAAAACCAGAGCATCGAGGAAGGCTCCCAACCTGACCTGCCAAGGGAAATTACTACTTGTTTCCAGGCTGCCTGGACTCCTACTGTATCCGTTGTCGGTACCCTGGACTGAGGCCTGCTACCATCAGTAACTCAGGTAAAGACTGCAACTCTGTGTCATCCGTTATTTACCAGCAACCCACCATCCCTGCCATACACCTTCGGAACCTTGGGGACCCCCGCTTCATCTGTGGGAAGCATCACCATCTTGCTGCAACAATATCACCCCAGAGAACCCCTTTAAGCAGCGTCGGTCCTTCTGACCGAGAGCCACAGGTGGCGTCACGAATAAACTTTAATACCAAATTCCCTTTAAAGACTTTTCCCCTATTAAGTGAGCGCCCTTGGCCACGGACCGGGTCGCAGCCACCGTGAGATCCCTTTAAGAGTGACCAGACCCGGTACCGAGTATCCCCATTGCCCTGGTGGGCAACTCGGGGGGCTTAGCCTTGCTAGGTATCTACCAAATCACATGAACTTAGAGGAAATTTCTATTGCAAAGTACTTACCCAAGACAGACTAATATCGGATTCCACCTTTAAAAACCTATAAATAAAAATCCTGTGATTGAGAAAGATATTTAGAACATTTACAGTATTTTATGCATATTTGGTTATCAGAAACTGTCAACAAGTCTGTTGATAGACACATGTCTAACAGCAATTACTGCCGGAATCCTCTGGGCACGGAGTGGGCTCAGGACATGAGCCGGCTCCATACAAATTCTCAGATTGGGCTCAGGACATGAGTCAGCTCCATACAAATTCTCAGATTGGGCTCAGGACATGAGCCGGCTCCATACAAATTCTCAGAGTGTGCTCAGGACATGAGTCAGCTCCATACAAATTCTCTCAACCACGAGAAATGCATGTGTAAACTGACGGAGAGCGGTAGCCATGGATGAGCTGCTGCTCGATAACGTCCTGGCTCTTTACAGAAAATCATGTCCCAGTACCAATGTGCTATCAGGTGTGGGGAGCGTCACACTCACTTGTAGGCTGCAGTCCTCCGATGTCTCCAGGCCTCCATCTTCAGGAGCCGCCATATATATAACTCAGTAGACTCGCACGTCACTTCAACAAGCAAAAGCTTACTGGACAGCTCAAGTTCATCAGATGGTAACCCGCACTATTGGGCACAACACTCCTTAGTCCTTGTTTCCTTAATATAGTACATCTTCAGTATCACTATCCATTCCTCCTGGACTATCCCTATATTTACTGTTCCTGTCAGCCCCTAGGACTTCCTGTCCAGCCCGGCAGTGCCTCCACAATGCATTACCTTCCGTCTATAGTCACCTGTACGCCAGAGGATAACTCTTCGTAGTGCCTGTACCGAGCCTTGAGCTCCGGACATTGCAGGAATGTCTACAAGGGATCCTAGTAAAACTTCCCACTGCCCCGAATGATAGATGCTCGTTGTTACGTGTTACGGAACCACTCAGCACCCAGAATATGTTGTGCAGTTATAAGTATGTATAATAGGTTCCATGTGAGATGTATGTCCCTAATGCATCAGCCCACAGGCTGCGCCCCTGGGCAGAGGGGACACGATATGCCCCTTTTGTCCTCCCCCCACCTTTGTAATTCCCACAGTAAATATCGGTAGGCTCCGGCCACCTGCGGCTATTGTAATGTATGTCTGGCCTGCCGCTTTTCTATTGGCCTGCCCTCTGTATCTGTGTTATATATATATATATATATCAGCATCCTTCATTCAGACTCCAGCCAAAGCAGAGTGGACCTCCTGAAACACGGGGTGGTACTGAAAGAGGTACCCCAGCTTGGTAGATCCCGTTACACTCACCAACTGCAACTTGAACTTGACCTTTGTTACTGCATTTCCCTATCTAATAATCTGTCAGGAGGCAGCCCCTTTTTACTTGGGCATGCCCTTCCCACTATGGGCTAGTCCCGAACCTTTAACTATGTCTGTCCCTATGTCTGTAGCTGACAGATAGGCTTTTACAAACCTTATGTATGGCATTTGCATATATCAATCATATTACATTTAGACTGTTTACCAAAGTTTATCTTATCCTATGGTCACTTCCTTAAGTACTATTATTATTATTATTATTTATTATTATAGCGCCATTTATTCCATGGCGCTTTACATGTAAGGAGGGGTATACATAATAAAAACAAGTACAATAATCTTGAACAATACAAGTCACGACTGGTACAGGAGGAGAGAGGACCCTGCCCGCGAGGGCTCACAATCTACAAGTACTACAACCCAAATATATGTATTATATCGCTTATCTTATACTTTACATTCCCTGTAGCCATGCTGCACACTATGCCATAATATAGAGTCACACGCTATACATTATACATTACCATATAATATTATGGTAATTATGCAAATTGTCTCTTCAGAGAGGAAGAGAGCTAATACTCTAGTGCCACCTATTGGAAGTAGCAATCCTAACAGTCAATGTCGCCCCTTTAACGAGCCTTGTCACATGACTTAGGATAATCGCCGAACCAGAATCTCAATTTCCAGACAATAGGTGGCACTAGAGTTCTAGCACTCTTTGCATAATTAGCATATTTCCCAGAGGCTTTAAGTCTCCTCATCTCGGCATGCTTAGCATGTCAATCTCCGCGAGCAGAAACGATACTTCTTACATATAACATTATGTACGCCTAAAACTGCAGCACACAGTTCACACTTCACATGTCAAAATGTATCTAAAACCGCATGACGCTGTTCACATTGTAATAAGCCACACAGCACGATTGATGTCTTCAGGGGTACAAACAGAATAGTGCAGGGCTCCCCCTGACCATGGACCACACGGCAGTCAGGTTACTACTCCTAATATCTGTATGCCTCTGGATCTGGAAGAGTTTAATCTAATGTGTATGGGGACCTTTAAGCCCTTATAATAAAATTAACTATACTGCTCTGCAATCTCTCTGGTTATGAGGGTCACATGGGGAGGCCTATTGGAAATATGACCCGACTCCAGTATTTCTTTGGTATCGATCAGTAAGGGGAGATGTATCTTCAGAAAGTTCTTTCTGGTAAACAAAACTTAATTTAGTCCAGGCAGCAAAACCACAGGAGGCTGAAGCTTTCCTCTGCCATCAGGTTACAGCAGAAATAAAAAAAAAAAAAAAGTTGCAACCATTGTGGAGGATGCTGATTGCAATGACTGCAAAGTTCGAAAACTTTATAGGGAACAACATTGACACCTAGTGGCCAGAATTGATTACTACAACAAGTAAATATGATGGTAGAAATTTGTACCTAATTAGACCAAAAAATCTTTTTTGATGTTGGGGAAGTAAATCTGGTTCGCAATTTGTTCTACATAATCCCAAAGGTGTTGGATGGGATTGCTGACAGGACTCACGTTTTTTTCACATCAATCTGGAATCCTGCTGTCCTTAGGGAGCTCACTGCACTTTATTTCTCCATGTGGCCGCGCTTTCACTATGGCATCCAGACAGCATCCTAACACTATTAGCCTGCATATTAACCCTATATCTGCTGGCAAATAGCTTTTGGGGACACGACAGGTTCCCTTTTAATGAGTATTGCCCAGAGTGCCCCCCTTAATTCGTCATTATGACACTAAAGTGCCCACTTAACTAGTCATAATGCCCAGAATATGGCCTTAATGAATGGCAATGCCACAAAAGTGCTCCCTTAGCCAAAAATAATTCTCCGAGTGCCCTCTTAATGAGTAATAATGTCCCGTAAATGCCCCCTTAACAAGTAATTATCCCCCAAGTGTCCTTTTGATTCATTATAATGCCCCCTTAACAAGTAGTACTGCCTCGAGTGGCCCTTTAACAAGTAGAATCTATTGAGAACGCCCCCTTAAGAAGTAATAATCCCCCAAACCGGTGTGGAGCATTTTTAATGCTGGTGTCCTGTTGTCCTGGCTTACAGGACGCGAAATAGTAGGACATAAACGCTACGCCTTCATGCTCCACCATGGCTTTTTAGTGCGAATGTCCTGTAGTACCATCATGCGACTATGAGGGACCCATAGAGAAAAGGGGCGCAATCATATGGTGAAAATCAGTGCAAGACTCGCCACTCCAGAAAAACGGAATCAATATGAAGTAAGGTACAGTTTGGTAGCATTACCATGCAGAGAGTGGAGGCCATTTTGATCTGTGGCAGAAGACCACTTTATACATTCACCACTGGCCACCAACAGAAGCTCCAGTAATAATTGTGGTGCATAGTAGTGAATATGTCCAAAATACACCATGTGCTGCCAGTAGGCGGCACTGCAGACAGACTCATCGCCTGCAGCCTCCCTCTCAGCAGCGGCTGCAATTTGGGGGTTTGTATGGAGAAAAGTACCGGACCCATGTCTTAATCATTAAATTCAGGTTTGTCATTCAATCCCATTGCCCCATGTGTATAACATCCAGCCCCATTGCCCCCGGCAGTAGCGTAGCCACCAGGCGTCAGAGGGTGCGGCCGCTCTACACTGAATAAGCATGCACAGCGCGTCGATACAGCTAAACTCTGTGATGGGACAGGGAGAATCAGTCTTCCTGCACTATCACTCCACAGAAAAGTAGTAAGACACGAGTAAGATGGTGGAGCAGCATGATGACGTCATCACACCGGCAGTCTGTGTGCTACAGCATGATTACTTCACCTCGTTAGTCCTCCAACGTCTTGGTCCTGTCTGCTGGTGGACTGTTCCGGAACTATGGTTATGTGAGTATGAGATTTTTTTAAATTTTATTTTAATAATGTTTGTGGAGGATCTACTGGGTATCATTCATACAGTGTGTGGGAAATACTGGGGGTCATTCATACAGTGTGTGGGGACTACTGGGGGTCATTCATACAGTGTGTGGAAACTACGGTGGGTCATTCATACAGTGTGTGGGAACTACTGGGGGTCATTCATACAGTGTGTGGGAAATACTGGGGGTCATTCATACAGTGTGTGGGAACTACTGGGGGTCATTCATACAGAGTGTGGGAACTACGGAGGGTCACTTATACAGTGTGTGGGAACTACTGGGGGTCATTCATACAGTGTGTGGGAAATACTGGGGTCCATTCATACAGTGTGTGGGAACTACTGGGGGTCATTCATGCAGTGTGTGGGAACTACTGGGGTCCTTCATACAGTGTGTGGGAACTACGGAGGGTCATTCATACAGTGTGTGGGAACTACTGTGGGTCATTCATACAGTGTGTGGGAACTACTGGGGGTCATTCATACAGTGTGTGGGAACTACTGGGTCCATTCATGCGGTGTGTGAGGACTACTGGTGACCATCCATAGAGTGTGGGGGGACTACTGGGAGCCATCCATACAGTGTGTGGAGACTACTGGGGGCCATCCATACAGTGTGTGAGGACAACTGGGGGTCATCCATACAGTGCGGCGGGACTACTGGGGGCCATCTATATAGTGTGGGGGGACTACGGAGGATCATTCATACAGTGTGTGGGAACTACTGGGGTCCATTCATACGGTGTGTGAGGACTACTGGTGACCATCCATACAGTGTGGGGGAACTACTGGGGGCCATCCATACAGTGTGTGGAGACTACTGGGGGCCATCCATACAGTGTGTGAGAACTACTGGGGGCCATCCATACAGTGCGGCGGGACTACTGGGGGCCATCCATATAGTGTGGGGGGACTACTGAGGATCATTCATACAGTGTGTGGGAACTACTTGGGGTCATTCATACAGTGTGTGGGAACTACGGGGGTCCGTTCATAAAGTATGTGGGAACTACTGTGGGTCATTCATACAGTGTGTGGGAACTACTGGGGGTCATTCATGCAGTGTGGGAACTACTGGGGTCCACTCATACAGTGTGTGGGAACTACGGTGGGTCATTCATACAGTGTGTGGGAATTATTGGGGGTCATTCATACAGTGTGTGGGAACTACTGGGGTCCATTCATACGGTGTGTGAGGACTACTGGGGGCCATCCATACAGTGTGTGGGGACTACAGGGGGCCATCCATAAGGTGGTGGGGGGACTACTGGGGGCCATCCATACAGTGTGTGGGGACTACAGGGGGCCATCCATTTTGTGTATGGGGACTGCTGGGGTCCATCCACACAGTGTGTGAGGACTACTGGGGGCCATCCATACAGTGTGGGGGGATTACTAGGGACCATCCATACAGTGTGGTGGGCCTACTGGGATCCATCCATACAGTGTGTGGGAACTACTGGGGTCCATTCAAACAGTGTGTGGGAACTATGGAGGGTCATTCATACAGTGTGTAGGAACTACTGGGGGTCATTCATACAGTGTGTGGGAACTACAGGCATCCATTCATACAGTGTGTGGGAACTACGGAGGGTCATTCATACAGTGTGTGGGAACTACTGGGGGTCATTCATACAGTGTGTGAGAACTACTGAGGGTCATTCATACAGTGTGTGGGAACTACTGGGGTCCATTCATACGGTGTGTGAGGACTACTGGGGACCATCTATACAGTGTGGGGGGACTACTGGGGGCCATCCATACAGTGTGTGGGGACTACTGGGGGCCATCCATACAGTGTGTGAAGACTACTGGGGGCCATCTATACAGCACGGGGGGACGACTGGGGGCCATTCATACAGTGTGTGAGGACTATTGGGGGCCATCCATACAGTGTGGCGGGACTACTGGGGGCCATCCATATAGTGTGGGGGGACTACGGAGGGTCATTCATACAGTGTGTGGGAACTACTGGGGGTCATTCATACAGTGTGTGGGAACTACTGGGGGTCATTCATGCAGTGTGTGGGAACTACTGGGGTCCATTCATACAGTGTGTGGGAACTACGGAGGGTCATTCATACAGTGTGTGGGAACTATTGGGGGTCATTCATACAGTGTGTGGGAACTACTGGGATCCATTCATACGGTGTGTGAGGACTACTGGGGACCATCCATACAGTGTGGGGGGACTACTGGCGACCATCCATACAGTGTGTGGGAACTACGGAGGGTCATTCATACAGTGTGTGGGAACTACTGGGGTCCATTCATACAGTGTGTGGGAACTACTGGGGTCCATTCATACAGTGTGTGGGAACTACTGGGGGTCATTCATGCAGTTTGTGGGAACTACTGGGGTCCATTCATACAGTGTGTGGGAACTACAGAGGGTCATTCATACAGTGTGTGGGAGCTACTGGGAGTCATTCATACAGTGTATGGGAACTACTGAGGGTTATTCATACAGTATGTGGGGGAGCTAATGGGGGTCATTCATGCAGTGTGTGGGAACTTCTGGGGTCCATTCATACAGTGTGTGTGAACTACGGAGGGTCATTCATACAGTGTGTGGGAACTACTGGGGGTCATTCATACAGTGTGTGGGAACTACTGGGGGTCATTCATACAGTATGTGGGAACTACTGAGGGTCATTCATGCAGTGTGTGGGAACTACTGGGGTCCATTCATACAGTGTGTGGGAACTACGGAGGGTCATTCATACAGTGTGTGGGAACTACTAGGGGTCATTCATACAGTGTGTGGGAACTACTGGGATCCATTCATACGGTGTGTGAGGACTACTGGGGACCATCCATACAGTGTGGTGGGCCTACTGGGAGCCATCCATACAGTGTGGGGGGACTACTGGGGTCATCCATACAGTGTGTGGGAACTACTGGGGGTCATTCATGCAGTGTGTGCGAACTACTGGGGCCAATTCATACAGTGTGTGGGAACTACAGAGGGTCATTCATACAGTGTGTGGGAATTCCTGCGGTCCATTCATACAGTGTGTGGGAACTACTGGGGTCCATTCATACAGTGTGTGGGAACTACAGAGGGTCATTCATACAGTGTGTGGGAGCTACTGGGAGTCATTCATACAGTGTATCAGAACTACTGAAGGTTATTCATACAGTGTGGGGGAACTACTGGGGGTCATTCATGCAGTGTGTGGGAACTTCTGGGGTCCATTCATACAGTGTGTGTGAACTACGGAGGGTCATTAATACAGTGTGGGGGAACTACTGGGGGTCATTCATACAGTGTGTGGGAACTACTAAGGTCCATTCATACAGTGTGCGGGGGGACTACTGGGGGACATCCATACAGTGTGTGGGGACTACTTGGGGCCATCCATACAGTGTGTGGGGACTACTTGGGGCCATCCATACAGTGTGTGAGGACTACTGGGGGCCATCCATACAGTGTGTGAGGACTACTGGGGGCAATCCATACAGTGCAGCGGGACTACTGGGGCCATCCATATAGTGTGGGGGGACTACGGAGGGTCATTCATAAAGTGTGTTGGAACTACTGGGGGTCATTCATACAGTGTGCGGGAACTACTTGGGTCCATTCATACAGTGTGTGGGAACTACTGGGGTCCATTCATACAGTGTGTAGGAACTACTGGGGGTAATTCATGCAGTGTGTGAGGACTACTGGGGTCCATTCATACTGTGTGTAGGAACAATGGAGGGTCATTCATTCAGTGTGTGAGGACTACTGAGGGCCATCAATACAGTGTGGGGGGACTACTGGGGGTCATTCATGCAGTGTGTGCGAACTACTGGGGCCAATTCATACAGTGTGGGAACTACGGAGGGTCATTCATACAGTGTGTGGGAACTACTGGGGTCCATTCATACAGTGTGTGGGAACTACTGGGGGTCATTCATGCAGTTTGTGGGAACTACTGGGGTCCATTCATACAGTGTGTGGGAACTACGGAGGGTCATTCATACAGTGTGTGGGAACTACTGGGAGTCATTCATACAGTGTGTGGGAACTACTGGGGTCAATTCATACAGTGTGGGAACTACTGGGGGTCATTCATGCAGATTGTGGGAACTACTGGGGTCCACTCATACAATGTGTGGGAACTACGGAGGGTCATTCATACAGTGTGTTGGAACTACTTGGGTCCATTCATACAGTGTGTGGGAAATACTGAGGGTATTTCATACAGTGTGGGGGAACTACTGGGGTCATTCATGCAGTGTGGGAACTACTGGGGGTCATTCATGCAGATTGTGGGAACTACTGGGGTCCACTCATACAATGTGTGGGAACTACGGAGGGTCATTCATACAGTGTGTGGGAACTACTTGGGTCCATTCATACAATGTGTGGGAACTACGGAGGGTCATTCATACAGTGTGTGGGAACTACTTGGGTCCATTCATACAGTGTGTGGGAAATACTGAGGGTATTTCATACAGTGTGGGGGAACTACTGGGGTCATTCATGCAGTGTGGGAACTACTGGGGTCCATTCATACAGTGTGTGGGAACTACGGAGGGTAATTCATACAGTGTGTGGGAACTACTGGGGGTCATTCACACAGTGTGTGGGGGGACTACTAGGGGCCATCCATACAGTGTGTGGGAACTACTGGGGGTCATTCATGCAGTGTGTGGGAACTACTGGGGTCCATTCATACAGTGCAGCGGGACTACTGGGGGCCATCCATATAGTGTAGGGGGACTACGGAGGGTCATTCATACAGTGTGTTGGAACTACTGTGGGTCATTCATACAGTGTGCGGGAACTACTTGGGTCCATTCATACAGTGAGTGGGAACTACTGGGGGTCATTTGTACAGTGTGTGGGAACTAGTGGGGTCCATTCATACAGTGTGTGGGAACTACGGAGGGTAATTCATACAGTGTGTGGGAACTACTGGGGTCCATTCACACAGTGTGCTGGGGGACTACTAGGGGCCATCCATACAGTGTGTGGGGACTACTGGAGGCCATCCATTCAGTGTGTGAGGACTACTGGGGGCCATCCATACAGTGCGGCGGGACTACTGGGGGCCATCTATATAGTGTGGGGGGACTACAGAGGGTCATTTATACAGTGTGTGGGGACTACTGGGGGCCATCTATACAGTGTGGGGGGACTACTGGGGTCCATTCATAAGGTGTATGGGAACTACTGGGGGTCATTCATGCAGTGTGTGCGAACTACTGGGGCCAATTCATACAGTGTGTGGGAACTACGGAGGGTCATTCATACAGTGTGTGGGAACTACTGGGGGTCATTTATACAGTGTGTGGGAACTATTGGGGTCCATTCATACAGAGTGTGGGAACTACTGGGGGTCATTAATGCAGTTTGTGGGAACTACTGGGGTCCATTCATACAGTGTGTGGGAACTACGAAGGGTCATTCATACAGTGTGTGGGAACTACTGGAAGTCATTCATACAGTGTGTGGGAACTACTGGGGTCAATTCATACAGTGTGTGGGAACTACTGGGGGTCATTCATGCAGTTTGTGGGGACTACTGGGGTCCATTCATACAGTGTGTGGAAACTACGGAGGGTCATTCATACAGTGTGTTGGAACTACTGGGGGTCATTCATACAGTGTGCGGGAACTACTGGGGTCCATTCATACAGTGTGTGGGAACTACTGAGGGTTATTCATACAGTGTGGGGGAACTACTGGGGGTCATTCATGCAGTGTGTGGGAACTACTGGGGTCCATTCATACAGTGTGTGTGAACTACGGAGGGTCATTCATACAGTGTGTGGGAACTACTGGGGTTCATTCACACAGTGTGCGGGGGGACTACTTGGGGCCATCCATACAGTGTGTGGGGACTACTGGGGGCCACCCATACAGTGTGTGAGGACTACTGGGGGCCATCCATACAGTGTGTGAGGACTACTGGAGGCCATCCATACAGTGCGGCGGGACTACTGGGGCCATCTATATAGTGTGGGGGGACTACGGAGGGTCATTTATACAGTGTGTGGGAACTACTGGGGGTCATTCATACATGGTTTGGGAACTAGTGGGGTCCATTCATAAAGTGCATGGGAACTACTGGGGTCATTCCTACAGTGTGTGGGAACTACTGGGGGTCATTCATGCAGTGTGTGTGAACTACTGGGGTCCATTCATACAGTGTGTGGGAACTACGGAGGGTCATTCATACAGTGTTTGGGGACTACTGGGGGTCAGTCGTACAGTGTGTGGGAACTACTGGGGTCCATTCATACAGTGTGTGAGGACTACTGGGACCATTCATACAGTGCGAGGGGACTACTGGGGGGTATCCATACAGTGTGTGGGGACTACTGGGGGCCATCCATACAGTGCGTGAGGACTACTGGGGGCCATCCATACAGTGTGTGAGGACTACTGGGGGCCATCCATACAGTTCGGGGGGACTACTGCGGGCCATCCATATAGTGTGGGGGGACTACGGAGGGTCAGTCATGCAGTGTGTGGGAACTACTGGGGTCCATTCATACTGTGTGTGGGAACTAAGGAGGGTCATTCATGCAGTGTGGGAACTACTGGGGGTCATTCATACAGTGTGTGGGAACTACTGGGGTCAATTCATACAGTGTGTGGGAACTACTGGGGGTCATTAATGCAGTGTGTGGGAACTACTGGGATCCATTCATACAGTGTGTGGGAACTACTGGGGGTCATTCATACAGTGTGGGAACTACGGAGGGTCATTCATACAGTGTGTGAGGACTACTGGGGGCCATCCATACAGTGCGGGGGGACTACTGCGGGCCATCCATATAGTGTGGGGGGACTACGGAGGGTCATTCATACAGTGTGTGTGAACTACTGGGGGTCATTCATGCAGTGTGTGCGAACTACTGGGGTCCATTCATACAGTGTGTGGGAACTATGGAGGGTCAGTCATGCAGTGTGTGGGAGCTACTGGGGTCCATTCATGCTGTGTGTGGGAACTAAGAAGGGTCATTCATACAGTACATGGGAACTACTGGGGGTCATTCATATAGTATGTGGGAACTACAGAGGGTCCATTCATACAGTGTGTGGGAACTACTGGGGGTCATTCATGCAGTGTGTGGGAACTACTGGGATCCATTCATACAGTATGTGGGAACTACTGGGGGTCATTCATGCAGTGTGTGGGGACTACTGGGGTCCATTCATACAGTGTGGGAACTACGGAGGATCAATTATACAGTGTGTGGGAACTACTGGGGGTAATTCATACAGTTTGTGGGAACTACGGAGGGTCATTCATACAATGTGTGGGGACTACTGGGGGGCCATCCATACAGTGTGTTGGGACTACTGGGGGTCATCCATACAGTGTGGGGGACTACTGGGGGGACATCCATACAGTGTGTGAGGACTACTGGGGAGCCATCCATACCCTGTGTGGGGACTACTGGAGGGCCATCCATACAGTGTGTGGGGACTACTGGGGGCCATCCTTACAGTGTGGGGAGACTACTGGGGCCATCCATACAGTGTGTGGGGACTATTGGGCTCCATCCATACAGTGTGGGGACATCCATACAGTGTGTGGGGACTACTGAGGGGCCATCCATACAGTGTGTGGGGACTACTGGGGGCCATCCATACAGTGTGTGGGGACTCCTGGGGGTCATCCATACAGTGTGGGAGGACTACTTGGGCCATCCATACTGTGTGGGGGACTACTTGGCGGACATGCATACAGTGTGTGAGGACTACTGGGGGGGCAGCCATACAGTGTGTGGGGACAACTGGGGGGCCATCCATACAGTGTAGGGGGACTAATGGGGGGCCATCCATATAGTGTGTGGGGACAACTGGGGGCCATCCATACAGTGTGGGGGGACTACTGGGGGGCCATCCATACAGTGTAGGGGGACTAATGGTGGGTCCAGCCATACAATGTGTGGGGACATCTCGGAGGCCATCCATACAGTGTGTGAGGACTACTGGGGACCATCATACAGTGTGTGGGGACTACTAGAGACCATCATACAGTGTGTGGGGGCTACTGAGGGCTGTTATACAGTGGGGGTCTACTGTGGGATCCATCATGCTGTGTATGTGGGAGCTGTGGGGGAGATCATGCTGTGTAGAGGGGAACCGTATATAGGGGGACTCAGAACATTATTAAATATTAAGTGGGCTCTTAAGAAGCATAATTGTTATAGGGGCATACAGATTATTTTGACCGTCAAATGTGCACACTGGGGGCATTATTACTTTCTAGGGGCACAATGTGGACACTGTTTTCTAGGGCATTTGCACATCTCCATCGCCTCCGGTGTATAACATCTGGCCCCATTGCCCCCTGTGTGTAACATCCGGCCCCATTGCCCCCTGTGTATAACATCTGATCCCATTGCCCCATGGTGTATAACATCTGGCCACATTGCCCGCTGTGTATAACATCTGGCCCCATTGCCCCCTTTTATATATCATCTGGCCCTATTGCCCCCTGTATATAACATCCAGCACCATTGGCCCCTGGTGTATGACATCTGGTCCCATTGCCCCCTAGTGTATGACATCTGGCCCCATTGCCCTCCTGTTGTATAACATCCGACCCCATTGACTCCTGTATATAACATCTGGCCCTATTGGCCCCGGTGTATGACCTCTGACCATATTGCCCCCTTGTGTGTGACATCTGGCCCCATTGCCCCCTGTATATAACATCCAGCACCATTGGCCCCTGGTGTATGACATCTGGTCCCATTGCCCCCTAGTGTATGACATCTGGCCCCATTGCCCTCCTGTTGTATAACATCCGACCCCATTGACTCCTGTATATAACATCCAGCACCATTGGCCCCTGGTGTATGACATCTGGTCCCATTGCCCCCTAGTGTATGACATCCTGGCCCCATTGCCCTCCTGTTGTATAACATCCGACATCATTGACTCCTGTATATAACATCTGGCCCCATTGGCCCCGGTGTATGACATCTGACCCTATTGCCCCCTTGTGTGTGACATCTGGCCCCATTGCCCCCTTGTGTATGACATCTGGCCCCATTGCCCCCGGTGTATTACATCTGGCCCCATTGCCCCCGATGTATGACATCCAGCCCAATTGCCCCCTTGTGTATGACATCCAGCCCCATTGGCCCCTTGTGTATGACATCTGGCCCCATTGCCCTCTTGTGTATGACATCTGGCCCCATTGCCCCCTTGTGTATGACATCCGGCCCCATTGCCCCCTTGTGTATGACATCCGGCCCCATTGCCCCCTTGTGTATGACATCTGGCCCCATTGCCCCGATGTATGACATCCGGCCCCATTGCCCCCTTGTGTATGACATCTGGCCCCATTGCCCCCTTATGTATGACATCTGGCCCCATTGCCCCCTTGTGTATGACATCTGGCCCCATTGCCCCCGGTGTATTACATCTGCCCCCATTGCCCCCGATGTATGAAATCCAGCCCAATTGCCCCCTTGTGTATGACATCCAGCCCCATTGGCCCCTTGTGTATGACATCTGGCCCCATTGTCCTCTTGTGTATGACATCTGGCCCCATTGCCCCCTTGTGTATGACATCCGGCCCCATTGCCCCCTTGTGTATGACATCTGGCCCCATTGCCCCGATGTATGACATCCGGCCCCATTGCCCCCTTGTGTATGACATCTGGCCCCATTGCCCTCTTGTGTTTGACATCCGGCCCCATTGCCCCTTATGTATGACATCTGGCCCCATTGCCCCCTTGTGTGTGGCATCTGGCCCCATTGCCCCCTTGTGTGTGACATCTGGCCCCATTGCCCCCTTGTGTATGACATCTGGCCCCATTGCCCCCTTGTGTATGACATCTGGCCCCATTGCCCCCTTGTGTGTGACATCTGGCCCCATTGCCCCCATGTGTATGACATCCGGCCCTATTGCCCCCTTGTGTGTGAAATCTTGCCCCATTGCCCCCTTGTGTATGACATCCGGCCCCATTGCCCCCTTGTGTGTGACATCTGACCCCATTGCCCCCTTGTGTAATGACATCTGGCCCCATTGCCCCCTTGTGTGTGACATCTGGCCCCATTTCCCCCTTGTGTAATGACATCTGGCTCTATTGCCCCCTTGTGTATGACATCTGACCTCATTGCCTCCTTGTGTGTGACATCTGGCCCTATTGCCCCCTTGTGTAATGACATCCGGCCCCATTGCCCCCCCCTTGTGTAATGACATCTGGCCCCATTGCCCCCTTGTGTATGACATCCGGCCCCATTGCCCTCTTGTGTAATGACATCTGACCCCATTGCCCCCTTGTGTAATGACATCTGACCTCATTGCCCCCTTGTGTAATGACATCTGGCCCCATTGCCCCCTTGTGTATGACATCCGGCCCCATTGCCCTCTTGTGTAATGACATCTGGCCCCATCGCCCCCTTGTGTAATGACATCTGGCCCCATTGCCCCTTGTGTAATGACATCTGGCCCCATTGCCCCCTTGTGTATGACATCCGGCCCCATTTCCCCCTTGTGTATGACATCCGGCCCCATTGCCCCCTTGTGTATGACATCCGGCCCCATTGCCCCCTTGTGTAATGACATCTGGCCCCATTGCCCCCTTGTGTAATGACATCTGACCCCATTGCCTCCTTGTGTAATGACATCTGGCCCCATTGCCCCCTTGTGTATGACATCTGGCCCCATTGCCCCCTTGTGTAATGACATCTTACCCCATTGCCCCCTTGTGTATGACATCCGGCCCCATTGCCCCCTTGTGTATGACATCTGGCCCCATTGCCCCCTTGTGTATGACATCCGGCCCCATTGCCCCCTTGTGTAATGACATCTGGCCCCATTGCCCCCTTGTGTATTGACATCTGACCCCATTGCCCCCTTGTGTAATGACATCTGGCCCCATTGCCCCCTTGTGTAATGACATCTGACCCCATTGCCCCCTTGTGTAATGACATCTGGCCCCATTGCCCCCTTGTGTATGACATCCGGCCCCATTGCCCCCTTGTGTATGACATGCGGCCCCATTGCCCCCTTGTGTAATGACATCTGGCCCCATTGCGCCCTTGTGTAATGACATCTGACCCCATTTCCTCCTTGTGTAATGACATCTGGCCCCATTGCCCCCTTGTGTAATGACATCTGGCCCCATTGCTCTCGATGTATAACATCCGCTTTTCAACCCCGGTGTCATTCGGTAAAGAGTTTATTTTTGACTGGTGGTCTCTTTCATTGACCTGTGCACCATGTGGTCCTGGCAGACCAGTAACATTGGTTACATGCGGGCTGCACGGGCGTATCACCCTCAGAGCACAAGTCCACACACCCAGCCAGGTCCTCCACTTTCATGCAACGTGGCAGCGCCACAGAAGAGTGCCTCGCCCGCTGCTACCGCCCCGCACCACGTTATCTGGGCCAAGTAGCGTCTACAGATGTTTTTCCTTAACATTTCTCTTGGCTCGGGATTTCATAAGGAGGTTGATGTGAGAAGACCAGCCATGGAAAAAAAAACCTGATTTTTTGTTACTCTGCTGGGAGATGTTTATGATATACAGTATGTGTCTATATGTCGCCACCCAGTGGTTGTGATGTGAGTTGCAGTTGGTCAAATGTTTTGCTAGCATGTTGCATATTGAATTTGGGAGTCCTTTACAAAATATATAGAAGAGTAACAGTGGAGATATTGTATCTGTATACAGTGACACTTATAAGCCAAAATTGCTATCAAACATCAGGCCAATATGCATAATATATAGAAGAACTGAAATTTAGTCTAAAGAAGATGTGGTCTTCCGATAAAGTTCTTTCATATATAAGGGAGTTGAAAACGGGGGGATCCTACTATACGACCTAAAAATTCATTATTGGGAAATGATGAAAGGGCAACCCCTCAAACTGTCCAGCGCCTTAAAAAATGCAGAAATCTGGATGTAATTTTTAGTGCCACCACTAGATGTCAGTAAGTAATTAGGGAAAAAAAAAGTTACATAAGATTTTCCCAAACTTTTTTGAAGCCAAAATCTTAAGAGTCAGACCGTTCTCGGCACCTGGCCGTATTCAGCCGAATCTCTGCCCAGAGCGATCGCCAATTTCTGCACGAGGGCAGGCAATGCATTGCCCCCTTGTGTAATGACATCTGGCCCCATTGCCCCCTTGTGTAATGACATCTGGCCCCATTGCCCCCTTGTGTATGACATCCGGCCCCATTGCCCCCTTGTGTATGACATCCGGCCCCATTGCCCCCTTGTGTATGACATCTGGCCCCATTGCCCCCTTGTGTAATGACATCTGGCCCCATTGCCCCCTTGTGTAATGACATCTGACCCCATTGCCCCCTTGTGTATGACATCCGGCCCCATTGCTCCCTTGTGTATGACATCTGGCCCCATTGCCCCCTTGTGTATGACATCCGGCCCCATTGCCCCCTTGTGTAATGACATCTGGCCCCATTGCCCCCTTGTGTATTGACATCTGACCCCATTGCCCCCTTGTGTAATGACATCTGGCCCCATTCCCCCCTTGTGTAATGACATCTGACCCCATTGCCCCCTTGTGTAATGACATCTGGCCCCATTGCCCCCTTGTGTATGACATCCGGCCCCATTGCCCCCTTGTGTATGACATCCGGCCCCATTGCCCCCTTGTGTAATGACATCTGGCCCCATTGCCCCCTTGTGTAATGACATCTGACCCCATTGCCCCCTTGTGTATGACATCCGGCCCCATTGCCCTCTTGTGTAATGACATCTGACCCCATTGCCCCCTTGTGTAATGACATCTGACCCCATTGCCCCCTTGTGTAATGACATATGACCCCATTGCCCCCTTGTGTAATGACATCTGACCCCATTGCCCCTTGTGTATGACATCCGGCCCCATTGCCCTCTTGTGTAATGACATCTGACCCCATTGCCCCCTTGTGTAATGACATCTGACCCCATTGCCCCCTTGTGTAATGACATCTGGCCCCATTTCCCCCTTGTGTATGACATCCGGCCCCATTGCCCTCTTGTGTAATGACATCTGGCCCCATTGCCCCCTTGTGTAATGACATCTGGCCCCATTGCCCCCTTGTGTAATGACATCTGGCCCCATTGCCCCCTTGTGTATGACATCCAGCCCCATTGCCCTCTTGTATAATGACATCTGACCCCATTGCCCCCTTGTGTAATGACATCTGACCCCATTGCCCCCTTGTGTAATGACATCTGGCCCCATTTCCCCCTTGTGTATGACATCCGGCCCCATTGCCCTCTTGTGTAATGACATCTGGCCCCATTGCCCCCTTGTGTAATGACATCTGGCCCCATTGCCCCCTTGTGTAATGACATCTGGCCCCATTGCCCCCTTGTGTATGACATCCGGCCCCTTTGCCCCCTTGTGTATGACATCTGGCCCCATTGCCCCCTTGTGTATGACATCTGGCCCCATTGCCCCCTTGTGTAATGACATCTGGCCCCATTGCCCCCTTGTGTAATGACATCTGACCTCATTGCCCCCTTGTGTATGACATCCGGCCCCATTGCCCCCTTGTGTATGACATCTGGCCCCATTGCCCCCTTGTGTATGACATCCGGCCCCATTGCCCCCTTGAGTAATGACATCTGGCCCCATTGCCCCCTTGTGTATGACATCTGGCCCCATTGCCCCCTTGTGTATGACATCTGGCCCCATTGCCCCCTTGTGTATGACATCCGGCCCCATTGCCCCCTTGTGTAATGACATCTGGCCCCATTGCCCCCTTGTGTAATGACATCTGACCCCATTGCCTCCTTGTGTAATGACATCTGGCCCCTTTGCCCCCTTGTGTAATGACATCTGGCCCCATTGCTCTCGATGTATAACATCCGCTTTTCAACCCCGGTGTCATTCGGTAAAGAGTTTATTTTTGACTGGTGGTCTCTTTCATTGACCTGTGCACCATGTGGTCCTGGCAGACCAGTAACATTGGTTACATGCGGCCTGCACGGGTGTAACGCCTTCAGAGCACAAGTCCATACATCCAGCCAGGTCCTCCACTTTCATGCACCGTGGCAGCGCCACAGAAGAGTGCCTCGCCCGCTGCTACCGCCCCGCACCACGTTATCTGGGCCAAGTAGCGTCTACAGATGTTTTTCCTTAACATTTCTCTTGGCTCGGGATTTCATAAGGAGGTTGATGTGAGAAGACCAGCCATGGAAGAAAAAACCTGATTTTTTGTTACTCTGCTGGGAGATGTTTATGATATACAGTATGTGTCTATATGTCGCCACCCAGTGGTTGTGATGTGAGTTGCAGTTGGTCAAATGTTTTGCTAGCATGTTGCATATTGAATTTGGGAGTCCTTTACAAAATATATAGAAGAGTAACAGTGGAGATATTGTATCTGTATACAGTGACACTTATAAGCCAAAATTGCTATCAAACATCAGGCCAATATGCATAATATATAGAAGAACTGAAATTTAGTCTAAAGAAGATGTGGTCTTCCGATAAAGTTCTTTCATATATAAGGGAGTTGAAAACGGGGGGATCCTACTATACGACCTAAAAATTCATTATTGGGAAATGATGAAAGGGCAACCCCTCAAACTGTCCAGCGCCTTAAAAAAATGCAGAAATCTGGATGTAATTTTTAGTGCCACCACTAGATGTCAGTAATTAATTAGGGGAAAAAAAAGTTACATAAGATTTTCCCAAACTTTTTTGAAGCCAAAATCTTAAGAGTCAGACCGTTCTCGGCACCTGGCCGTATTCAGCCGAATCTCTGCCCAGAGCGATCGCCAATTTCTGCACGAGGGCAGGCAATGCATTGCCCCCTTGTGTAATGACATCTGGCCCCATTGCCCCCTTGTGTATGACATCTGGCCCCATTGCCCCCTTGTGTATGACATCTGGCCCCATTGCCCCCTTGTGTAATGACATCTTACCCCATTGCCCCCTTGTGTATGACATCCGGCCCCATTGCCCCCTTATGTATGACATCTGGCCCCATTGCCCCCTTGTGTATGACATCCGGCCCCATTGCCCCCTTGTGTAATGACATCTGGCCCCATTGCCCCCTTGTGTATTGACATCTGACCCCATTGCCCCCTTGTGTAATGACATCTGGCCCCATTGCCCCCTTGTGTATGACATCCGGCCCCATTGCCCCCTTGTGTATGACATCCGGCCCCATTTCCCCCTTGTGTAATGACATCTGGCCCCATTGCCCCCTTGTGTAATGACATCTGGCCCCATTGCCCCCTTGTGTAATGACATCTGGCCCCATTGCTCTCGATGTATAACATCCGCTTTTCAACCCCGGTGTCATTCGGTAAAGAGTTTATTTTTGACTGGTGGTCTCTTTCATTGACCTGTGCACCATGTGGTCCTGGCAGACCAGTAACATTGGCTACATGCGGCCTGCACGGGCGTATCACCCTCAGAGCACAAGTCCACACACCCAGCCAGGTCCTCCACTTTCATGCAACGTGGCAGCGCCACAGAAGAGTGCCTCGCCCGCTGCTACCGCCCCGCACCACGTTATCTGGGCCAAGTAGCGTCTACAGATGTTTTTCCTTAACATTTCTCTTGGCTCGGGATTTCATAAGGAGGTTGATGTGAGAAGACCAGCCATGGAAGAAAAAACCTGATTTTTTGTTACTCTGCTGGGAGATGTTTATGATATACAGTATGTGTCTATATGTCGCCACCCAGTGGTTGTGATGTGACTTGCAGTTGGTCAAATGTTTTCCTAGCATGTTGCATATTGAATTTGGGAGTCCTTTACAAAATATATAGAAGAGTAACAGTGGAGATATTGTATCTGTATACAGTGACACTTATAAGCCAAAATTGCTATCAAACATCAGGCCAATATGCATAATATATAGAAGAACTGAAATTTAGTCTAAAGAAGGTGTGGTCTTCCGATAAAGTTCTTTCATATATAAGGGAGTTGAAAACGGGGGGATCCTACTGTACGACCAAAAAATTCATTATTGGGAAATGATGAAAGGGCAACCCCTCAAACTGTCCAGCGCCTTAAAAAAAATGCAGAAATCTGGATGTAATTTTTAGTGCCACCACTAGATGTCAGTAATTAATTAGGGAAGAAAAAGTTACATAAGATTTTCCCAAACTTTTTCGAAGCCAAAATCTCTTAAGTCAGACCGTTCTTGGCACCTGGCCGTATTCAGCCGAATCTCTGCCCAGAGCGATCGCCAATTTCTGAACGAGGGCAGGCAATGCTTTGACCGTGTGGCCAGCTATAATTGGGGGCCGCACCCTTAAGCCGCTCGAATAAATATATATATATATTATTTTTTTCCTATTGAAATCATTAAAGTGTGACTGATTCAGAATCTCCATAAACGATTCGTCCAGAAATTACAAAAACGTTGTTTCTTTCTTTTAAAAAAAGAAGTAGGAAAAGGGGTGTCGATGGCACTGTCATGGCAGCCAGGGGTCTGCGGTGTCCGCTGTGTTTGTGGCTCGGCTTTGTGGGTTTACAATACGCTACAACAGTATTATATTACAGTGTATTGTACAAGCCATTGCAGGAGAACTAACAAAACAATGAAAATATATATATTATATAAACTAGATAGTTATTATTTATTATACCAACTTATTTCCTATTCTGCGGCTTAAGGGTTAAGAAGATCTGAGCTAGGAGTGGATCTTGTATGGCAGGTCCTGCCGCTCTCTATGAATCATTACTCTAATGCCCGACTTCCTAGGCTAATTACAGCCGTAAAGTGCGCGGTATATCATTACAGGAGGTAGGATATTCTTTTTCATATTTGATGTCCGGACTTTTGCTTATGTTACATGTAGGGTAAATATATTCTAGGATTTTCTTCCTGGGGATTGACAATAAAAGACCTCCTTATCCCGCGAGGGTCCTCCATGGAGTCAGGACGGGAAGAAGTGAGAAGAAAGGCAACCGATTAGGGTATCAGTAAGGGTACGGTGCATATATTGGAAAGGGTCAAAAAAGAAAAATATAATGAAAAGTCGTTAAAGCCGTTGTTCGGTGGCGTTATGTTTTGACCTATCCACACACTCAGACTCCTGGGACCCGCACCGATCGGCACGACGAGGACTGTCCATCCCCGACGATGCATAAAATGGAGCGTCAGGTCAGAAGCTTGTCTGCCTCCCCATTCATTCCCTATAGGGCTGCCGTTGGAATGTCGGACATGTGCACCTTCACAGCCAGATTGGTTTAAGCTCTAAAAGTTGGACCCTCTCCAATCAGTAACTTGTGACCTATCCCATGGATAGGTTCTATCGTGTCCTCAATCAACCACTTTAATTTCTCTCTATTTTTCACTGTCGCTAGACATGAATGAAGCAATATTACCACCTATACGATGTATTAATCCAGATTTAAAGTGAAAATCGATTAGCATTACTTAATATAATATCCTTCTAGCAGACATATGTTTTTTTTCTGATACAACGCTCCAAATCCCCTGCTGAGATTTAGAATAAAAAGAAAAGATTCAGTCCGCCTGCAGCCACCACTAGAGGGAGCTCTTGAGGTTACTGCATACTTTATAAGCATTGAACTCAGCAGTAACCACTTGAGCTCCCTCTAGTGGTGCCACTGCAATGGTTTCATATTTGACTGTAGTAGTTTTGGAGCTCTGGATCAGAGCAACAGGTACGACCACTAAAAAGACATATTAAGAAATTACTCAGCACTGAAAATTGGAACCAAAAAAATAGACCGTAATTAAAGGTGAATAACTGGATAATAATCACTTTCAGGTTGGATTCACACACCCGTGTGTCACAGTCCAAGCATACATAGAGAAATATGGAGCGCATTCAGCGTTGAAGGTTGAGCCGTGACACCCAAATAGCAGATTTGTAGAAAATCAATTGCACTCACTCAAGACAGATGATCATAGGAGAGAGAACAGACCAGAGGAATCAAGACTACCTGAGAAAGAGAGCCAAGCAGAGGAATCGAGAGATATGACCAGAGGAACTCAGATGACTGTGGTGTAAATTATGGTACAGAGGGGACCAAGGGTCACGCTTTTGAAGTGATGACTGAGTGACACCGCTGAGCAGGACTCAAATTTACACCACAATCATCTGAGATCTCAACTTCTCTGATTGGCTCTCTTTCTCAGGTAGTCTTGATTCCTCTGGTCTGTTATCTGGCAAGTATCATCCCATTTTCAATTCTGAGAGGTCACTGGCACCACGGCGTTGCTTTCTCTCTCCACGTTACAGGTGCTTGGGGAAAACCGTCTTGGCCATGTTATGCGACTCTTTCCATTTAACATAGTCTTGCTAGCCGATCCTGCAGTAGCCAGACACTATCTTCTTCCTTAGATCTGCTAATTTGTTTAACAGTCTCTCAATAATCACTCTGTTACTGCTCTGCCTTTCTGACACCGGCACAAGTCTCTCACTGTCTACACTTCTGGATCAGACACTTCCAGCTTCTTGTTGAAACTAACACACAGCAAGCTGCAGGGGGGAAAGGACTAGTTCAGGTGCACACAAATCAGAGGGGAGGATTGTCTCTTAAAGTCACAGTGTAAGTCAGTCCTTGGCAAGGGTTGATCCCCTACACTTAAGGAAACAGAAGCGGCCGGACAATAAAGAGCATGAGGCTGATTGTGACGCACTGTAGACCTGGGTATTAGAACCGAGACACCATTACCCATCATTATTGTTTTTTGCCTTGTATGATAGTTTTATTATTAGACTGTTATAGCAACTTCCACCTTCAAAAGGTGCATATATTTACATTGTAAAATACTTCATTGCATTTCAAAATTTGGCAATACTTCTTAATTCTGTATCCTAGTCACCTAAACCATTGTGTTAGTTTAATAAATAATCTTTAATTAAGGTTCTACTGTGTCCTCATCTTCTGCACTGTTGCAGCCGTTCACCTGTTTACAGGAGCTTGGACCAACCTCAACAACCTCACAGTCATGGTCAGAGCCCAGACTATGCTTGACTGCCTGGCTGTGGATCTCCATAAGCAAACTCAACAGCCTCACAGTAGGTCCATGTATCGAGGTCTGTGCTTGGACACACAGATACGTGAATGCCACTGAAGTTTTGTTATGGCATTTTGGGGTAGGAAGTCTTAAACTAGCTATTTCAGCAGGGTCTCCATAGTGTAAATAAAATCTGTTTTCAACATCCAAGTTTGCAGATTTAGTCCTCCTACCATTTAAGTTAGTGCCTGGTGCATTGTTGTAGTACTACCATCCTTTGTTTTGGGTGCACTAGTGTCAGAGTTATTGGGCAAGTCATTTGCTCAGTTCTTGAACCATGATATTGCGCTTAAATCAAAGGAGGTCCTACAGAGAGAAGGATCACAACTTAAGATGGCTCCTTCAACTTTCCATAATTGTGAGAACCTCCATGGGCAAAGCAAGTGGAGAATCAGCCATGAAGTTGTGGACAGTCATGTGGGGAGGTTACGGTAAAATGGATCACCATGAAACGAGGTTATGGCGCTCTACCTCCTGTAGACTGGCAAACTAAATACACAATATATTTGTTTTTCAGAAAATGAAATTGGCCAATTGGGAATTTTTGTCCACAAGAATCAAACATTGAAGAATTTTGAGATTCTAAAAAGGATTTTGGAGCATCATTAACAAGAACGTTGTGATGAAAAACCCATGATTTTTCTGGATGTTTGAAACTTTTATATCACCTTTTTTAATTTATTCATTTGGAACTTTGATGTATGATACTGTATAAGAATTCTGGATTATGGTAACTCGAAAGTCACGTTTTCTATACTCTGTAAGTTTACTGGGTCGTCCTCATCACGGAAATGTTTTTGTTTTTTTGCATTCTGTATGTTTACACTGTCGTCTTCACGTACTCACCATGGAGCCACCTTCTTCCATAACCAGCTAGTTCTAACTTTAGCAGATGAAGTTCCAAAAATACTTGTGAATGTGACTCGACATTGCAAGACCTTAAGAAGTAAGAGTGGCCTTGGTGTTAAATATCCAAGATGTCACTGGTGATTAGATTCTGTCTGGAGTGGAAGATTTATTCCGTGTAAATCACTCAGAAACTTTTAAGGCTTTCATGTTTTTTTGACTATAACCAGAGTTCTTCAATACGCAGTGTATGTGGTGCAATCGAGGGGTGTGGTGCACCCCTGTTAGGATGTCACAATGTACGATCTCAAGGGTTCCGCACAAAGGGACGGTGCGGACAGACCATCATAGAAGACAGGCTTTACCTAGTGGCACTTTACTCACGGAAAAATACTTGGCTTATAACTTTGCAACAAAATATTTACGGATGATTCTGGTTCACATGTCCTTTGCATGCCTTCCGTCATTCCTCTCACTTCACACCTGGCCTTGTGTTTCAAGCTTGGCCCTTTTTTGATACAGGACTTCCTCGCCTTCCCTTTCTGGGGGGGGGGGGACATTTCTCATAAGCAGTAACTTCTCTAGTTAGCAGACACTAACTTTTCTGTGACATCTCTCACAGTCTCAGAAGCAACAGCTTCTCAGCTTTTTCTGCGACAATCTCACCCTACACACACTCCCAGGCGGCCATCTCTCCTCCTTAAAGCCAGTTTACACTGGCCGATAATCAGCACATAAACATATATAAAATCAATTGTGCCATGCAGAAGATCAGCCGACCAAGGAACAAAACTGTCATTCGTTGGCTCATTGGATCTTTCATGTGGGCCTATAAATTATCTTTTTGGACAGCACATTGCCCAATCTAAACGTGGGATTTAGTGCTGACAAAATACACGCCGCATGGGGAAGAACAACTGTATCAACGATAATTTTGTTCCCATCCAGTTTCGTCACCCTGTGTGAATGAGGCCGTAAACAAGCCCCAATTGGCTTGTATTTAATCAGTCAATCAATTTATGGGCAGAAAAAAAAACACAAGTAGCAGTAGAACAGTTTACCACAACTCAAGAGTCTGCTATATCTTTCTGAAGGTCTTTTGCGGTCAAGTGGGAGTTCAGATTTGCCTCTCTAACAATCTTACTAGCAGCTCTCACTGAAATTTTGCTTGGTCTTCTATACCTTATCTTGACCTCTATTGTTCCAGATAACCACCATTTCTTAATTACATTTCGAACTGAGGAAAGGGAAACTTTAAAATGCTATGCTATCTTCTTATAGCCTGCTCCTGCTTTGTGGGCCTCCACCATTTTCATTTTCAGAGTGCTAGGCAGCTGCTTAGAAGAACCCATAGCTGCTGTTTTTCGGCACAAGGTTAGAGGAGGCTGGGTTTTTATAAAGCTAGGAAATAATTTGCATCACCTGGTATTTCTCAACTATGATAGTGAACAAGCCATAACCCAAACAGGCTAATTGAAGTCTGAAGCCTTGGTCAAAGTTATCTGAGCACACAAATCTCCAAGGATTATCCAAACTTTTACATACTGCTGTGTATATACACTGCTCAGAAAAATAAAGGGGACACTTAAACAACAGAATGTAACTCCAAGTCAATCACACTTCTGTGAAATCAACCTGTCTAGTTATGAAACCACACCAATCGTGAATCAATTTCTCCTTCTGTTGTGCAAATGGAACAGACAACAGGTAGAAATGATCGGCAATTAGCAAGACAACCCCTATAAAGGAGTGGTACTGCAGGGAGTGGCCACAGATCATTTCACTGTTCTCATACTTTTGGCTTTTGGGGTAGCTTGTTGTTTCGATCACTTTTGCATGTTGTCATTGCTATCACCCCAAGATGTACTGCACAGTAGTATGAGCTGGTGTCTACAATCCACAGAATTTGCTCAGGTAGGTCAGCTCATCCAGAATGGCACATCAATGTGAGCTGTGGCAAGAAGAGTAGCTATGTCTGTCAGCACAGAGTCCAGAACATGGAGCAGATACCAGGAGACAGGTCAGTACACCAGGAGATGTGGAGGGGGCCATAGGAGGGCAACAGCCCAGCAGCAGGACTGCTACTTTCTCCTTTGTGCGGGGAGGAACAGGAGGAGCCCTGCAAAATGACCTCCAGCAGGCCATTAACATCCATGTGTCTGCTCCAACTGTCAGAAACAGACTCCATGAGAGTGTTATGAGGGCTCGGCAGCCCAACTTCATGCAGGGCAATGGGTGTTTCCCAAAGAAGACCAAGATTGTCAGATTCAACATTGGTGCCTTGTGCTCTTCACAGATGAAAGCAGGTTCACACTCAGCACATGTGACAGACATGACAGAGTCTGGAGATGCTATGGATAATGTTCTGCTGCCTGCAACATCCTCCAGCATGACTGGTTTGGCGGTGGGTCAGTAATGGTGTGGGGTGGCATTTCTTTGGAGAGCCACACAGCCCTTCATGTGCTTGCCAGAAGTACCCCGACTGCCATTAGGTACCAGTATGAGATCCTCAGACCCATTGTGAGACCATATGCAGTTACAGTGGGCCCTGGGTTCCCTCTGATACATGACAATGTTAGGCCTCATGTGGCTGAAGTGTGTCAACAGTTCTTTCATGATGAAGGTATTGATGCTATGGACTGTCCTGCCCGTTCCCCAGACCTGAATCCAATCTGGGACATAGTGTCTCATTCCATCCACCAACGTCACGTTGCACCACAGACTGTCCAGGAGTTGACTGATGCTTTAATCCAGGTCTGGGAAAAGATCCCTCAGGAGAACATCCACCATGTTGTAGGAAAGTGTCACAGGCACGTGGAGGCCACACATACTATTGAGTATCATTTCATTGTCTTGAGGCATTTCCACTGAAGTTGGATCAACCTGTAATTTGATTTTCCACTTTGATTTTGAGTATCATTCCAACTCCAGACCTCTGTAGGATATTAGTTGTGATTTACGTTGATCATTTATATGTTTTATTGTTCTCAACGCATTCCACTATGGAATGAATAAAGATTTGCAAGTGGAATATTTCATTCAGTGATATCTAGGATATGGTATTTTAGTGTTCTCTTTATTTTTTCAGCAGTGCATACATAGATATAGAATGTGACCCTGGCTTCAATGTGTTGTCTGCCATAATTCCAGGAGTGGAGAGCAGGAATGATAAGTGAGTATCAGTACATCAACAATTGCATGTTAAAGTTTGACCGCCCCTGGTCAAAATTACTGTTATTGTGAACTGTTAAGCAAGTTGATGATTAAATGATCCCTAAAAGGCTTAAAGTTATAAATTACACATGTCTTTTGTATTTTAGGCAAATATATATATATATACCGTATTTTTCAGATTATAGGACGCACTTTTTTTCCCCAAAACTTCCCCCAAATTTGGTGGGAAAATGGGGATGCGTCTTATAATGCGGATATACCTTACCGGCCGCGGTGGAGCAGGGTCGCTGCTGGAGGAGGCAAGAGTGGAGCGTTGCTGCAGGCCGCAGGCTGGGATGAGGGGATGTTCGGATGTGCGGGTGTTCGGTGCTACCAACATTTTGTGAAAGCTCAGAACCTCCGCAGTTACATGGATTCCTATGCGGGGACTCTGGGAAAATGATTGCCGGGGGCGGCACATGCACAGATCGATATCTCGACACAGAGATCTCGGGAGCCATTTTTCCAAGACCCCACTTCACCGCAGCCACCACCCCGGTAAGCATTAAGACACATGGATTATAAGAAGCACAGCCATATTATTAAAAAAATAAGTTGTTTTTCCTATTTTTGTCCTCAAAATTTGTGGTGTGTCTTATAATCTGCAAAATGCAGTGTGTATACATACATATATATACCACGCTTTGAATACAAGTTTTTTTTTCCATCAATATGTGATTATGTCATTAATATATACAATAATATGCTCTGTATAAAGTCATCGATTTGGTGAGTTACATTGAAAAAAAGTTTGGTTTAATTTTTTCGAATAATATTTGTATGGATGGCAAAATGAACAAACATATTCATATTGGTACAAATCAAGCCAGACATGTCACACGAAGCAAGGATCACCAAGCTACGACTTGTCTACTTGGGACATATCACACGAAGAGAGAAATCACTGGAGAAGGACGTCATGAGGGGAAAAATAGAAAGAACAAGGTGAAGAGAAAAACCAGAAACCCGATAACTTGATACTATAAAGATAAAAGTGGAGAAGACCCTGATGGACCTATCTAGGCTTGCAAAAAATCAATCTTACACATCATTCATCCATCAAGTTGCCATGGCCCAAAATCCAGCCGAAGGCCATTAAAAAAAAAAAGGTTCCATCTGCTGTCAAACCTTGATTGACCATGAATGGTGGGAAATACAGTTCTGTAGTTGAATGGTCACACTAGTAGAGCTCTCACCCTTCCTGATACGCCCAAGCTTCCTGTCCCACAACTCTTATGCGTAGACTTCGGTCATCTCAGGACTGCCCACTCACTCAAAAATACTGCCCCAGAGCCACGTCGCCATGTGCCATCCATTCACACCAACGACTCAACACATTTTTTTCATGTATGTTCCCAAAAATAGCATGCACACATCTCGTTAATACAGAACCAGTGCCAACATATTCTTACAGTGCTCTTCAGAAATGAAAGCTGTAATGTTGTTGGTTGGATAATAAAAAACAGTTTTGTCGAACGTTTTAATATATCTGCTGGAAAGGTATATATTATAGGAAGGTTGTCGGCACAAAATGACTGTTCAAACCAAGCGCGCTTGGCGTGGCCGAGCAGTTCAATGCACTTTCACATCAGCTTTCTTTCATCTACTTTTGCCCCCAAGAGTCCTTGATTGACAGCGCTCTGGCTTCATAGGAGGGTGGAGGTAGATGGAAAAGAAGTTGGTAGAAAGGTGCACGTAACTGCTCCGCCACGCCAAGGTTGTAACAAGCACCTGTGCTTGGTTTGAACAGTCATTTTGTCATTTTTTTTTTTTTTGCTGATAACTGCTGTTACCGTTCCCCTTTTCGATCGGTATGATAGCATCAGACTGTGTAGGACCAGACCTAATCTACGAGGAGAATAGTAATGACAACTTGCCAATTTCCTCTTGCATTTCCTGGAGGACAAACAGAGAGAACAAATCCTCCAGAATTTATATTTCATGAGAAAATCAAGTGTGACTAAAACAGACAAATCACGTGAGCCGGCAGTATGATAGTATGATTACTATCATTGCTAAAAAAGTTATGCACGACCCAGACACGTATATAACGATTATATTGCATTTTATCACTTCGAGATGAAAAATATTAGACATGTCTGCGGGTCTAAGAGCGAGGGATTATAATGCAGAAATATCTTGCTGGGCAAGGAAAAAAAAAGAGTGCAGCCCCACGTAAATTGTCGTCTACAGTATGTCTGTCACGCATGGTGGGGGGGTAACTCAATATGCTCGGCCTCTTCTAAGTATATTATGTTACCCCCTTTATGTGAAACTTAACTTCAGAACTACAGAAGGAATGTTTCCCCCACAGGACCTGTAAAATATGTGCAGAGGGGCCAACGCTCTGGATTGACTGATGTATTACCCTACAGTTCGGAGGGGGAAAAGTGACTGCAAGGAAAGGGCGATAGGGAATGAACACAATATAGGGAGACTAACTCCTTCTTTTCTGGATAATAAAACGTGAGCTCATAGTGAACCTCATTTTCATGCCTTACTTTTCTTTTTGTGTTCTTCATACTTTACATCTTTCCCTTCCTTGAGGTCACTGATAGAGAAGACCTCCCGACAAAGCCACGTCTTCTTGATCAGGCCGCCGTCCTACAAGTTTCTTCCACGCCCCTGTGTTTGTGTGTGTCTGAATATTTAAGGACACTGTTTTTTTGTCTGGGGGTACCTCAAAATTTCCAATTCTTCTAAAAGACAGAGATATCTCCCCTTTTTACGGATGTAACGGGAGACTAGAGTTAGCAAGTATGGTATAGTTATGTCTCAGGATGTCAGTTCTACTAATTAGTATGGAAATTTAGGAGAAGTTAGTTACTTCCTTCCTTACTGATGTCACTGTGATGGTGTTATGTGGTGTGTGGGGTATCATTCTGTCTACGTTCATATTTTCACTGATTTTAGGAGTGTTGTCTTGTTGCTGTGTATCATTTAGAGTCTTAATTACCTTACAACAGGTCCGATAATTGAATTTCTTCAGTTACCGTCTGCAACCTGAATGTGTCCATTCCTCTTGATGAACTTCTGCTGACTTTTCCTGACTGTCTATTCATGACCCCTCTGCTCTCCAAATGCCGCAAATCATCGTCTGTAGTGTCTTGATCTCTGAGGCACCGTTCCCAGGTCTAGGGGAGATGAAAACCCTCCAACCTGTCTGCCTACCCCTGGATATAATGAGAGGGCCTGAGGAGGACATGTAGACCGGTAAGATAGATCCTTCGTGGGATGCTGATGCTAAGGCCAGCACCTCAAAGAGACTTGAAGAAACCCTGATTAACCTGGAACCTACTGCTGTAGGATCAGGACTCTCATCTTCCAAGGTATTCATCCCGTTACTGTACTGTTTCTGTGTTCCTGGACTATTTTATACTCTGTATGGTACATTATTTTATGGACCTTTTGGTTTGCATGTAATAAAGGTTTTGGAGATTACACACTCATCTTTCACTCTGTTGATACCGGAGTAGGACCCCGTGACAACTGGTGGAAGCAGTGGGAGCAACAGAGTGCAACCCAATGGAGAACCACCCACATAGTGAATACAGAAACTGGACCGTATCTAGTCTACAAAAGAGATCTAGAGATCTGGGCCTGAACTACCAAGGATCTGACTAAAGAGGCCTTTATTGATCTGCTGGCGGGTGCTAGCCAGACCACCTCCTCCCAGATGTCTAACAGAAAAGCGCTGGAGATGGGGACCACCAGTCCAAAAAGCCAGTGGTTGATGTGGTACAAAGAAGAGATGGTGGTTCTCTGCCCAAGGGTCTCTCGGGAGTATAAAGAACAGGCTGCTCACTGAGCACAACAGAGACAAGAAGCAATTGAGCCCGAAAGAGGGAATAATGTGATTTGGAGTGAAAACCCAATGCTCAGGGAGCCTGCACAGATCAACCGGACAGACTTCAAGCCATTTGATGAGGGGAGGGATTCTTCAAGGACTTTGAGCAGCAGTGTGCCGTTATCGAGGGGCCCCACTAGGGCTGGATGTGCTTGTTAGTGGGACTCCTGAACGGAAGCCTGAAGAAGGCTTACCAAACCAATGACTCACAGCGGAATTGGGATTATAACATTGTAAACCGGATTATCCTGGATTACCATGCTATCACCCCAGACTCCACATAGGACCCAGTTCTGAGACCTCCCATGCACCTTATAGGTCCGATAATTGAAATAGCTCAGTTTCCATCTGCAGTCTGAATGTGTCCATGCCTCTTGATTAAACTCTGCTGACTTTTCCTGACTGTCTATTCATGGCGCTCTCAGCTCTCCAAATGCCTCACATCGCTCCCTGTAGTGTCTTGATCTCTGATGCACCGTTCCCAGGTCTGGTGGGCCTGAAAACCTTCCAACATGTCTGCCTACCCCTGGATATAAGGAGGGGGCCTGAGGAGGACATGTAGACCAGCAAGATAGATATTTTCTGGGATGCTGATGCTAATGCCAGCACCCCAGAGAGACTTGGAGAAACCCTGATTACCCTGGAAACTACTTTTGGAGGATTGTGACTCTCCTTTATCCCATTACTGGACTGTATCCGTGTTCTTGGACTATTGGTGGATTGTTGTATGGACCTTTTGGTTTGCAAGTAATAAAGGTTTTGGGACAGTTCACTCATCTCTCGCATTGTTGAATGTGTGATACCAGAGTAGGACTCCATGACAGTCGCCCTTTCTAAACCAATCTTCTTGACATTCCATGCTTTTAATGTATGCCAATATGGGCACTTCATAGAGAGGTAACGTACTTAGGAGAAAAAGTCTATCAGATTGAGGAGATAGCTTCTATAATGTGAGCTGTTCACGTATGACATGAAAGATCATTTCTCTGCACCCCTCAATTTTTGACCTAAAAAATTACTAAACTGCCTCAAGAGTTGAAGCTCTTGAGCCCCAGTGCAAATCTGGAGCCAAGTCCCCATTTACCATGGGCTATTTATATATT
Organism: Ranitomeya imitator; assembly: GCF_032444005.1. Taxonomy (NCBI): domain Eukaryota; kingdom Metazoa; phylum Chordata; class Amphibia; order Anura; family Dendrobatidae; genus Ranitomeya; species Ranitomeya imitator. Next base: position 809,926,457 of record NC_091284.1, on the reverse strand, counting down.
AGTGTTTTCATTTGACCCTTCAGGAACATGGGCCTGGATACAACTGCTCCACACATCCTATATCTAGGAGGAGAAGTTAGCTACTTCCTTCCTTTCTAAAGTCACCTGTTGTGAGTTCTGTTTTTGGGCTCCCTCTGGTGGTTACTGATGGTACTGGGTGACTTGTCTTTCCTGGGTCTCTGGGTTCCACCTGTTCCATCAGGATATGGGAGTTTCCTATTTAACCTGGCTTTGCTGGCATTTCCTCGCCGGTTATCAATGTATCCAGTGTGTCTTGTTACCTCTGCTCCCTGCTCCTAGAACCTTCTGGTCAAGCTAAGTTTGGATTTTCCTGTTTTGGTGTTTTGCTTTATTTGGTTTTTAGTCCAGCCTGCAGATATGTGATTCTCTGCTGCTGGTTGCTCTAGTGGGCTGAAATTGCTCCTCATGTACCATGAGTTGGCACATGAGTTCAAGTAATTTCAGGATGGTTTTTTGAAGGGTTTTTCGCTGACCGCGCAGTTCACTTTTGTATCCTCTGCTATCTAGCTTTAGCGGGCCTCATTTTGCTGAAACTGTTTTCATACTGCGTATGTGCTTTCCTCTCATTTCACCGTCATTATATGTGGGGGGCTGCTACTTCTGTGGGGTATTTCTCTGGAGGCAAGAGAGGTCTGTGTTTCTTCAAATAGGGGTAGTTAGATCTTCGGCTGGAGCGAGACGTCTAGGATCATCGTAGGCACGTTCCCCGGCTACTTTTATTTGTGTGTTAGGTTCAGGGTCGCGGTCAGCTCAGGTTCCATCGCCCTAGAGCTTGTTTGTATCTGTGCTTGTCCTTTAGTGATCCCCTGCCATTGGGATCATGACAGTATAACCGGCCCACAAAGTGTTAATTGTATTGGCTGAAGTAGGAGGATAAGTAGTCTGAGGAAGTTTTTTTTTTTTTTTTTTCCCTCTTTCCCTCAGAGTTTGCTGCCTAGCCTTATTGCAGCCTGGCTACTTCCTCCTCCTCTTACTCTTTGAATGGCTCTGATCTCAGCTGTTTATCATGGACGTCCAGAGTTTGGCTTCCAGCCTGAATAATCTTGCCACTAAGGTTCAAAATATACAGGATTTTGTTGTACATGCTCCTATGTCTGAACCTAGAATTCCTGTCCCAGAGTTTTTTTCTGGAGATAGATCTCGTTTTCTGAATTTTAGGAACAATTGCAAGTTGTTTCTTTCTTTGAAATCTCGCTCCTCTGGAGACCCTGCTCAGCAAGTCAAGATTATTATATCTTTCCTGCGGGGTGACCCTCAGGATTGGGCATTTGCATTGGCACCAGGGGACCCTGTGTTGCTTAATGCGGATGCGTTTTTTCTGGCATTGGGTTTGCTCTATGAGGAACCTAACCAAGAGATTCAGGCTGAAAAAGCTTTGTTGGCCCTCTCTCAGGGGCAAGATGAAGCAGAAATTTATTGTCAAAAATTTCGGAAGTGGTCGGTGCTTACTCAGTGGAATGAGTGCGCTCTGGCTGCAAAGTTCAGAGATGGCCTTTCTGAGGCCATTAAAGATGTTATGGTGGGGTTCCCTGCGCCTACTGGTCTGAATGAGTCTATGACTATGGCTATTCAGATTGATCGGCGTTTACGGGAGTGCAAACCTGTGCATCATTTGGCGGTGTCGTCTGAACCGTCACCTGAGATAATGCAATGTGATAGAATTCAGTCCAGAAGTGAACGGCAAAAGTATAGGCGGAAAAAAGGGTTGTGCTTTTATTGTGGTGATTCAGCTCATGTTATATCAGCATGCTCTAAACGCACAAAAAGGTTGATAAGTCTGTTGCCATTAGTACTTTACAGTCTAAGTTCATTCTGTCTGTGACTCTGATTTGTTCATTATCATCCATTTCCGTCGATGCCTATGTGGATTCAGGCGCTGCCCTGAGTCTTATGGATTGGTCATTTGCCAATCGCTGTGGGTTTAGTCTGGAGCCTCTGGAAGTCCCTATTCCTTTGAAGGGAATTGACTCTACACCTTTGGCTATGAATAAACCTCAGTACTGGACACAAGTGACCATGCGTATGACTCCCGTTCATCAGGAGGTGATTCGCTTCCTGGTACTGTATAATTTGCATGATGTCCTAGTGCTTGGTCTGCCATGGTTACAAACTCATAATCCAGTCCTTGACTGGAAATCAATGTCTGTGTTAAGCTGGGGTTGTCAGGGGGTTCATGATGATGCACCTCCAATTTCTATCGCTTCATCTACTCCTTCTGAGATTCCTGTGTTTTTGTCTGATTATCGGGATGTTTTTGAGGAGCCTAAGCTCAGTTCGCTTCCTCCTCACAGGGATTGCGATTGTGCTATAAATTTAATTCCAGGCAGTAAATTTCCTAAAGGTCGTTTGTTCAATCTGTAAGTGCCAGAGCATACTGCTATGCGGGATTATGTTAAGGAGTCCTTGGAAAAGGGACATATCCGTCCATCTTTGTCCCCTTTGGGAGCAGGTTTTTTTTTCGTGGCCAAAAAAGATGGTTCCTTGAGGCCTTGTATAGATTATCGTCTTTTGAATAAGATTACCGTAAAATATCAGTATCCTTTGCCATTGTTGACTGATTTGTTTGCTCACATTAAGGGGGCTAAATGGTTCACTAAGATTGATCTTCGGGGTGCGTATAATCTTATACGAATAAAGCAAGGTGATGAGTGGAAAACCGCATTTAATACGCCTGAGGGCCATTTTGAGTATTTGGTAATGCCTTTCGGACTTTCTAATGCTCCTTCAGTCTTCCAGTCCTTTATGCACGATATTTTCCGTGAATATCTGGATAAATTTATGATTGTGTATTTGGATGATATTTTGTTTTTTTCTGATGACTGGGAGTCCCATGTTCAGCAGGTCAGGAAGGTGTTTCAGGTCCTGCGGGCCAATTCCTTGTTTGTAAAAGGCTCAAAGTGTCTCTTTGGAGTCCAGAAGATTTCTTTCTTGGGGTATATTTTTTCCCCTTCTACTATTGAGATGGATCCCGTCAAGGTTCAGGCTATTTGTGACTGGACGCAGCCTACATCTCTTAAGAGTCTACAGAAGTTCTTGGGCTTTGCTAATTTCTATCGTCGTTTTATAACTAATTTTTCTAGTGTTGTTAAGCCTTTGACGGATTTGACTAAGAAGGGTGCTGATGTTGCTGATTGGTCTCCTGCGGCTGTGGAGGCCTTTCAGGAACTTAAGCGCCGGTTTTCTTCTGCTCCTGTGTTGCGTCAGCCAGATGTTTCGCTCCCTTTTCAGGTTGAGGTTGATGCTTCCGAGATTGGAGCGGGGGCGGTTTTGTCACAGAGAAGCTCCGATTGCTCAGTGATGAAGCCATGCGCGTTTTTTTCTAGAAAGTTTTCGCCGGCTGAGCGGAATTATGATGTTGGTAATCGGGAACTTTTGGCCATGAAGTGGGCATTTGAGGAGTGGCGTCATTGGCTAGAGGGTGCTAGACATCGTGTGGTGGTCTTGACTGATCACAAAAATTTGATTTACCTTGAGTCTGCCAGGCGTCTGAATCCTAGACAGGCTCGTTGGTCACTGTTTTTCTCTCGTTTCAATTTTGTGGTTTCATACCTGCCAGGTTCAAAGAATGTGAAAGCGGATGCTCTTTCTAGGAGTTTTGTGCCTGACTCCCTTGGAAATTCTGAACCCACTGGTATCCTTAGGGATGGGGTGATTTTGTCTGCTGTCTCCCCAGACTTGCGACGTGCTTTGCAGGAGTTTCAGACGGGTAAACCTGATCGTTGTCCGCCTGAGAGACTGTTTGTTCCGGATAATTGGACCAGTAGAGTCATCTCCGAGGTCCATTCTTCTGCGTTGGCAGGTCATCCTGGAATATTTGGTACTAGAGACTTGGTGGCCAGGTCTTTTTGGTGGCCTTCCTTGTCGAGGGATGTGCGTTCTTTTGTGCAGTCTTGTGAGGTTTGTGCTCGGGCTAAGCCTTGCTGTTCTCGGGCCAGTGGATTGTTGTCACCTTTGCCTATCCCGAAGAGGCCTTGGACGCACATTTCCATGGACTTTATTTCGGATCTCCCTGTCTCTCAAAAAATGTCCGTCATCTGGGTTGTGTGTGATCGCTTTTCTAAAATGGTTCATCTGGTACCCTTGCCTAAGTTACCTTCCTCCTCTGAGTTGGTCCCTCTGTTTTTTCAGAACGTGGTTCGTTTGCATGGGATTCCTGAGAACATCGTTTCTGACAGGGGATCCCAGTTTGTGTCTAGATTTTGGCGGACGTTCTGTGCTAAGATGGGCATTGATTTGTCCTTTTCGTCTGCATTCCATCCTCAGACGAATGGCCAGACTGAACGAACTAATCAGACCTTGGAAACTTATTTAAGGTGTTTTGTTTCTGCTGATCAGGATGACTGGGTTACCTTTTTGCCGCTGGCCGAGTTTGCCCTTAATAATCGGGCTAGTTCTGCTACCTTGGTTTCTCCTTTCTTTTGTAATTCGGGGTTTCATCCTCGTTTTTCCTCTGGTCAGGTGGAACCTTCTGATTGTCCTGGAGTGGACATGGTGGTGGATAGGTTGCATCGGATTTGGAGTCATGTGGTGGACAATTTGAAGTTGTCCCAGGAGAAGGCTCAGCAGTTTGCTAATCGCCGTCGCCGCGTGGGTCCTCGACTTCTTGTTGGGGACTTGGTGTGGTTGTCTTCTCGTTTTGTTCCTATGAAGGTCTCTTCTCCTAAGTTCAAGCCTCGGTTCATCGGTCCCTATAGGATCTTGGAAATTCTTAACCCTGTGTCGTTTCGTTTGGATCTCCCGGCATCGTTTGCTATTCATAATGTGTTCCATCGGTCGTTGTTGCGGAGGTATGAGGTACCTGTTGTTCCTTCGCTTGAGCCTCCTGCTCCAGTGCTGGTGGAGGGAGAATTGGAGTATGTTGTGGAGAAGATCTTGGATTCTCGTGTTTCCAGACGGAAACTCCAGTATTTGGTCAAGTGGAAGGGTTATGGTCAGGAGGATAATTCTTGGGTGGTTGCCTCTGATGTTCATGCTGACTGTGAGCCCTCGCGGGCAGGGTCCTCCCTCCTTATGTACTCGTGTGCCTTGTTATCTGCTCATGTTTAATGTATTTGTCTATATTTGCCCCATATTCACATGTAAAGCGCCATGGAATAAATGGCGCTATAAAAATGTATAATAATAATAAATAATAATAATAATAATGATTTGGTTCGCGCTTTTCATAGGGCTCATCCTGGTCGCCCTGGTGGTTATCGTGAGGGTTCGGTGACCCCTCCTCAAGGGGGGGGTACTGTTGTGAGTTCTGTTTTTGGGCTCCCTCTGGTGGTTACTGATGGTACTGGGTGACTTGTCTTTCCTGGGTCTCTGGGTTCCACCTGTTCCATCAGGATATGGGAGTTTCCTATTTAACCTGGCTTTGCTGGCATTTCCTCGCCGGTTATCAATGTATCCAGTGTGTCTTGTTACCTCTGCTCCCTGCTCCTAGAACCTTCTGGTCAAGCTAAGTTTGGATTTTCCTGTTTTGGTGTTTTGCTTTATTTGGTTTTTAGTCCAGCCTGCAGATATGTGATTCTCTGCTGCTGGTTGCTCTAGTGGGCTGAAATTGCTCCTCATGTACCATGAGTTGGCACATGAGTTCAAGTAATTTCAGGATGGTTTTTTGAAGGGTTTTTCGCTGACCGCGCAGTTCACTTTTGTATCCTCTGCTATCTAGCTTTAGCGGGCCTCATTTTGCTGAAACTGTTTTCATACTGCGTATGTGCTTTCCTCTCATTTCACCGTCATTATATGTGGGGGGCTGCTATTTCTGTGGGGTATTTCTCTGGAGGCAAGAGAGGTCTGTGTTTCTTCAAATAGGGGTAGTTAGATCTTCGGCTGGAGCGAGACGTCTAAGATCATCGTAGGCACGTTCCCCGGCTACTTTTATTTGTGTGTTAGGTTCAGGGTCGCGGTCAGCTCAGGTTCCATCGCCCTAGAGCTTGTTTGTATCTGTGCTTGTCCTTTAGTGATCCCCTGCCATTGGGATCATGACAGTCACCAATGCTGAACGTCACATCCCAACAAGCCATTACTTATCAGTCTTTTCATATATAACAAATGGTCCTTTTTGACCCATCAGACAACTGGGGGCATCTTTTCTTACAGCAGTCTCGGCACTTCCATATCATTATTATTTTCATGCAATTTGGGCCAATGATGGGTTGCAGTTGGACATTGTATTCATGCCTCTAATAGCCAAAAAACGAAGTAGGTGACAACGTAAACACATCTCTAGCACAGGGCCCTAGCTGTCATAGCACTGCAAAAAAAACTGCGCCCTGGGTGTAATTGTCATAATCTTCCTGACGGTCAAGAAACAAGGTTGTAGAAAGCTCCCACAAGCACTATAGTAATGGAAACATAATCACCATGAATGAGCCATGTCAGGACACACGAGCCTCATATTCCTCGCTGCTTTGTCCTATGAATCTTTGTAAATTATATGAGCATACCACAACTGCACTTGTGGTCACAGACAGAACTGCCACTGAATCTGATGGTATAGCCAGAGCCAGGGACGCCACAATAAGAGAACTGTAACATAGTAACATAGTAACATAGTTAGTAAGGCCGAAAAAAGACATTTGTCCATCCAGTTCAGCCTATATTCCATCATAATAAATCCCCAGATCTACGTCCTTCTACAGAACCTAATTGTATGATACAATATTGTTCTGCTCCAGGAAGACATCCAGGCCTCTCTTGAACCCCTCGACTGAGTTCACCATCACCACCTCCTCAGGCAAGCAATTCCAGATTCTCACTGCCCTAACAGTAAAGAATCCTCTTCTATGTTGGTGGAAAAGCCTTCTCTCCTCCAGACGCAAAGAATGCCCCCTTGTGCCCGTCACCTTCCTTGGTATAAACAGATCCTCAGCGAGATATTTGTATTGTCCCCTTATATACTTATACATGGTTATTAGATCGCCCCCCAGTCGTCTTTTTTTCTAGACTAAATAATCTGTTGTGAATTCAGCTTTTGGGCTCCCTCCGGTGGTTGTAGAGGGTAATACAGTTGTGCCTGGACTGCAGGAGTGGACAGGTGTATCTACTAATTGCAAAACTGACTGGGGTATATAGCTTTGCTGGATCCTTTAGTCAGTTCCAGTTGTCCATTGTTCTTGAAGGATTCACTTCCCTGCTGTTCTCTCCAGTTTGCTGTGTTTTTCTACAAAGATAAGTCCTGGCTTTGTTTTTGCTGTCCACCTGCTGTGGACCTTATAGTTCTGTGCATTTTCATGTTTTTGTCTTGTCCAACTTGGTCTGTGAAGGATTTTCTGCAGCCTAGCTATTTCTCTGGAGATGCAGATATACCCCCCATGTCTTTGGTCAGATGTGGTGATCCGTATTGTCTGCGGTGGATATTTTCTAGTGTTTTTATACTGACCGCATAGTACTCTGTTCTATTATTTCTTTTTACCTAGTATGGCCTCCTATGCTAAAATCTAATTTCATATCTGCGTATGTTATTTCCCTCTCCTCTCACAGTCAATATTTGTGGGGGGCTACCTATCCTTTGGGGATTTTCTCTGAGGCAAGATAGGTTTCCTGTTTCTGTCTTTAGGGGTAGTTAGATCTTAGGCTGTGTCGAGTGGTCTAGGGAGTGTTAGGTACCCCCCACGGCTACTTCTAGTTGCGCTGCTAGGTTCAGGGTTTGCGGTCAGTACAGGGACCACCTTTTCCAGAGTACGTCTCATGCTGCTCCAAGGCCACCAGATCATAACAATAATCCTAATTTCGCTAATCTATCTGGGTATTGTAGTTCTCCAATCCCCTTTATTAATTTTGTTGCCCTCCTTTGTACTCTCTCTAGTTCCATTATATCCTTCCTGAGCACCGGTGCCCAAAACTGGACACAGTACTCCATGTGCGGTCTAACTAGGGATTTGTACAGAGGCAGTATAATGCTCTCATCCTGTGTATCCAGACCTCTTTTAATGCACCCTATGATCCTGTTTGCCTTGGCAGCTGCTGCCTGGCACTGGCTGCTCCAGGTAAGTTTATCATTAACTAGGATCCCCAAGTCTTTCTCCCTGTCAGATTTACCCAGTGGTTTCCCGTTCAGTGTGTAATGGTGATATTGATTCCTTCTTCCCATGTGTATAACCTTACATTTATCATTGTTAAACCTCATCTGCCACCTTTGAGCCCAAGTTTCCAACTTATCCAGATCGATCTGTAGCAGAATACTATCTTCTCTTGTATTAACTGCTTTACATAGTTTTGTATCATCTGCAAATATCGATATTTTACTGTGTAAACCTTCTACCAGATCATTAATGAATATGTTGAAGAGAACAGGTCCCAATACTGACCCCTGCGGTACCCCACTGGTCACAGCAACCCAGTTAGAGACTATACCATTTATAACCACCCTCTGCTTTCTATCACTAAGCCAGTTACTAACCCATTTACACACATTTTCCCCCAGACCAAGCATTCTCATTTTGTGTACCAACCTCTTGTGCGGCACAGTATCAAACGCTTTGGAAAAATCGAGATATACCACGTCCAATGACTCACCGTGGTCCAGCCTATAGCTTACCTCTTCATAAAAACTGATTAGATTGGTTTGACAGGAGCGATTTCTCATAAACCCATGCTCATATGGAGTTATTTCTCATTGAGATAATCCAGAATAACATCCCTCAGAAACCCTTCAAATATTTTACCAACAATAGACTTACTGGCCTATAATCCCCAGGTTCACTTTTAGAGCCCTTTTTGAATATTGGCACCACATTTGCTATGCGCCAGTCCTGCGGAACAGACCCCGTCGCTATAGAGTCCCTAAAAATAAGAAATAATGGTTTATCTATTACATTACTTAGTTCTCTTAGTACTCGTGGGTGTATGCCATCCGGACCCGGAGATTTATCTATTTTAATCTTATTTAGCCGGTTTCGCACATCTTCTTGGGTTAGATTGGTGACCCTTAATATAGGGTTTTCATTGTTTCTTGGGATTTCACCTAGTATTTCATTTTCCACCGTGAATACCGTGGAGAAGAAGGTGTTTAATATGTTCGCTTTTTCCTCGTCATCTACAACCATTCTATCCTCACTATTTATTAAGGGGCCTACATTTTCAGTACTGTAGACGATTCTTGTACACACGAACAGTATTATAGTAGTTATATTATTGCACATAAGGGCAGTATTATAGTACTTATATTCTTGTACATAGGGGGCAGTATTATAGTAGTTATAGTCTTGTACATAGGGGGCCGTATTCTGGTAGCTATATTCTTGTACATAGGGGACAGTATTATAGTAGTTAAATTCTTGTACATAGGGGCAGTATTATAGTAGTAATATTCTTGTACATAGGAGCAGTATTATAGTAGTTATATTCTTGCACATAGGGGCAGTAGTATAGTAGTTATATTCTTGTACATAGGAGCAGTATTATAGTACTTATATCCTTGTACATAGAGAACAGTATTATAGTAGTCATATTCTTGTACATAGAAGCAGTATTATAGTAGTTATATTCTTGTACATAGGAGCAGTATTATCTATATATATAATTGTCTAAGGGTTTTTCCATCTGTCTGTCTGTCCTGGAAATCCCGTGTCTCTGATTGGTCGAGGCCGCCAGGCCTCGACCAATCAGCGACGGGCACAGCATGGCGACGATGATGTCATAAAGATTGCCTCGACCAATCAGCGACGGGCACAGTCTGCCGCGAATTCGCCTCGACCAATCAGCGACGGGCACAGTATCAACGTAGATGTCTGTTATGATTAGGCAACTCAGTACCACAGTGAACATAGAGGTCAGAGCACATACAGTGATCTGACAATAATCCAAAAACATAGAACGAGCTCTGAGACGTGGGAACTCTGTTGACCGCAATCCCTAATCCTATCCAACAACACTAGAGGCAGCCGTGGATTGCGCCTAACGCTACCTATGCAACTCGGCACAGCCTGAGAAACTAGCTAGCCTGAAGATAGAAAATAAGCCTACCTTGCCTCAGAGAAATACCCCAAAGGAAAAGGCAGCCCCCCACATATAATGACTGTGAGTAAGATAAAAAGACAAACATAGAGATGAAATAGATTTAGCAAAGTGAGGCCCGACTTTCTGAACAGAGCGAGGATAGGAAAGGTAACTTTGCGGTCAACACAAAACCCTAAAAACCACGCAAAGGGGGCAAAAAGACCCTCCGTACCGAACTAACAGCACGGAGGTACACCCTCTGCGTCCCAGAGCTTCCAGCAAACAAATAGATAAGCTGGACAGAAGAAAAGCAAACAAAATAGCAAAGGAAAACTTAGCTATGCAGAGCAGCAGGCCACAGGAACGATCCAGGAGGAAAACAAGTCCAATACTGGAACATTGACAGGAAGCCAGGAACAAAGCACTAGGTGGAGTTAAGTAGAGCAGCACTTAACGACCTCACCACATCACCTGAGGGAGGAAACTCAGATGCCGCAGTACCACTTCCCTCCACCAACGGAAGCTTACAGAGAGAATCAGCCGAAGTACCACTTGTGACCACAGGAGGGAGCTCTGCCACAGAATTCACAACAGTACCCCCCCCTTGAGGAGGGGTCACCGAACCCTCACCAGAGCCCGCAGGCCGACCAGGATGAGCCACATGAAAGGCACGAACAAGATCGGGAGCATGGACATCAGAGGCAAAGACCCAGGAATTATCTTCCTGAGCATAACCCTTCCACTTAACCAGATACTGGAGTTTCCGTCTTGAAACACGAGAATCCAAAATGTTCTCCACAATATACTCCAACTCCCCCTCCACCAAAACCGGGGCAGGAGGGTCAACAGAAGGAACCATAGGTGCCACGTATCTCCGCAACAATGACCTATGGAATACGTTATGTATGGAAAAAGAATCTGGAAGGGTCAGACGAAAAGACACAGGATTAAGAACCTCAGAAATCCTATACGGACCAATGAAACGAGGTTTAAACTTAGGAGAGGAAACCTTCATAGGACTATGACGAGAAGACAACCAAACCAGATCCCCAACACGAAGTCGGGGACCCACACAGCGTCTGCGATTAGCAAAACGTTGAGCCTTCTCCTGGGACAAGGTCAAATTGTCCACTACCTGAGTCCAAATCTGCTGCAACCTGTCCACCACAGTATCCACACCAGGACAGTCCGAAGACTCAACCTGTCCTGACGAGAAACGAGGATGGAACCCAGAGTTGCAGAAAAATGTCGAAACCAAGGTAGCCGAGCTAGCCCGATTATTAAGGGCGAACTCAGCCAAAGGCAAAAAGGATACCCAGTCATCCTGATCAGCAGAAACAAAGCATCTCAGATATGTTTCCAAGGTCTGATTGGTTCGTTCGGTCTGGCCATTAGTCTGAGGATGGAAAGCCGAGGAAAAAGACAAGTCAATGCCCATTCTACCACAAAAGGCTCGCCAAAACCTCGAAACAAACTGGGAACCTCTGTCAGAAACGATATTCTCTGGAATGCCATGTAAACGAACCACATGCTGGAAGAACAATGGCACCAAATCAGAGGAGGAAGGCAATTTAGACAAGGGTACCAAATGGACCATCTTAGAAAAGCGATCACAGACCACCCAAATGACTGACATCTTTTGAGAAACGGGAAGATCTGAAATAAAATCCATAGAGATATGTGTCCAAGGCCTCTTCGGGACTGGCAAGGGCAAAAGCAACCCACTGGCACGAGAACAGCAGGGCTTAGCCCGAGCACAAATCCCACGGGACTGCACAAAAGTACGCACATCCCGCGACAGAGATGGCCACCAAAAGGATCTAGCCACTAACTCTCTGGTACCAAAGATTCCAGGATGACCAGCCAAGACCGAACAATGAACCTCAGAGATAACTTTATTCGTCCACCTATCAGGGACAAACAGTTTCTCCACTGGACAACGATCAGGTTTATTAGCCTGAAATTTTTGCAGCACTCGCCGCAAATCAGGGGAGATGGCAGACACAATTACTCCCTCTTTGAGGATACCCGACGGCTCAGATACACCCGGAGAGTCGGGCACAAAACTCCTAGACAGAGCATCCGCCTTCACATTTTTAGAGCCCGGAAGGTATGAGATCACAAAGTCAAAACGGGCAAAAATCAATGACCAACGAGCTTGTCTAGGATTCAACCGCTTGGCAGACTCGAGATAAGTCAAGTTCTTATGATCAGTAAAGACCACCACGCGATGCTTAGCTCCTTCAAGCCAATGACGCCACTCCTCGAATGCCCACTTCATGGCCAGCAACTCTCGGTTGCCCACATCATAATTTCGCTCAGCAGGCAAAAACTTCCTGGAAAAGAAGGCGCACGGTTTCATCACTGAGCAATCAGAACCTCTCTGCGACAAAACAGCCCCTGCTCCAATCTCAGAAGCATCAACCTCGACCTGGAACGGAAGCGAAACATCTGGTTGACACAACACAGGGGCAGAAGAAAAACGACGCTTCAACTCTTGAAAAGCTTCCACAGCAGCAGAAGACCAATTGACCACATCAGCACCCTTCTTGGTCAAATCGGTCAATGGTTTAGCAATACTAGAAAAAATGCAGATGAAGCGACGATAAAAATTAGCAAAGCCCAGGAACTTTTGCAGACTTTTCAGAGATGTCGGCTGAGTCCAATCATGGATGGCTTGGACCTTAACAGGATCCATCTCGATAGTAGAAGGGGAAAAGATGAACCCCAAAAATGAAACCTTCTGCACACCAAAGAGACACTTTGATCCCTTCACAAACAAAGAATTAGCACGCAGGACCTGAAAAACCGTTCTGACCTGTTTCACATGAGACTCCCAATCATCCGAGAAGATCAAAATGTCATCCAAGTACACAATCAGGAATTTATCCAGGTACTCTCGGAAGATGTCATGCATAAAGGACTGAAACACTGATGGAGCATTGGCAAGTCCGAATGGCATTACTAGATACTCAAAATGACCCTCGGGCGTATTAAATGCAGTTTTCCATTCATCGCCTTGCTTAATTCGCACCAGATTATACGCACCACGAAGATCTATCTTTGTGAACCAACTAGCCCCCTTAATCCGAGCAAACAAATCAGATAAGAACGGCAAGGGGTACTGAAATTTAACCGTGATCTTATTTAGAAGGCGGTAATCTATACAAGGTCTCAGCGAACCATCCTTCTTGGCTACAAAAAAGAACCCTGCTCCTAATGGCGACGATGACGGGCGAATATGCCCCTTCTCCAGGGACTCCTTCACATAACTGCGCATAGCGGCGTGCTCAGGCACAGATAAATTAAACAATCGGCCTTTTGGGAACTTACTACTACTACTAGGGATTCAAGCTTGAGGAGGCTAATTTGCATATTCCAGGTGCCTTCTGGGAAAAGCGAAGAGTCTCCCTAAGCTAGAAGATCGTTGGGTACAGCCGGGACCAGCTGCTTGAAAAGAATCACCAAACCGCGCGCCTTACGGCGCGTGAATTTTTGCCTGTAGGACATTATTGCAAGAGAGCTTGGCTGAGTAGATTACACAAGAAGGAAAACACACAGCAAGTCAGCAGGATCTAGGAGCACCATGGCAGATGTGATAACCTACATGGTGAGCTGCAGCATGTGCTACATGTTCACAGATCGACCAGAAGAAGAATTAAATTTCACCTGTCAGAAGTGTAGACTAGTGGCCCTTTTAGAAGAAAAGGTGCGGGGTCTGGAAGAAAGAATAGCAACTTTGAAACTCATCAAAGAGAATGAAGACTTTCTAGACAGAACAGAAGCATCTCTACTGGTCACAGAAGGTGAAAAAAGTGTCAGAGAACCTCCAAAAGCAGATGAGTGGAAGCATGTGACCAAAAGAAGCAAGAAGACCATGGAGAAATCACCAACCACACAACTGAAGAACCGATATCAAATCTTTGTAGAGGATGAAGATGGCACACCCAAGGATGAAGCAATACCAGCAAGCAAAAAAGAAAAGGGCACACAGCAACAAGTGACAGCAAAAAGTACAGCCAAGAAGCAACGAAGAGTGGTGGTGGTGGGAGACTCACTACTGAGAGGCACAGAAGCAGCCATCTGCAGACCGGACATAACTGCAAGAGAAGTATGCTGCCTTCCAGGTGCGATGATCAAGGATGTGACCGATAGGATACCAAAGCTCTTCAACTCCAAGGACGTCCACCCATTTCTTCTGATACATGTTGGCACCAATGACACGGCAAGGAAGGACCTACCGACAATCTGCAAAGACTTTGAAGAGTTGGGGAAGAAAGTAAAGGAACTGGATGCACAGGTAGTTTTTTCTTCTATCCTTCCAGTAGACGGGCATGGCACCAGGAGATGGAACAGGATCCTTGATGCGAACAACTGGCTAAGACGATGGTGCAGACAACAAGGATTCGGATTCCTGGACCACGGTGTGAATTACTTGTACGATGGACTCCTCGCCAGAGACGGACTACACCTCAACAAACCTGGGAAACACACATTCGCCAGAAGACTCGCTACACTCATCTGGAGGGCGTTAAACTAGAAGAAGAGGGGACGGGAAGAAAAACATTAGACTTGAACAAAGAAGATCCAGGAAAACATACTCAGAAGGGAGGTAAGAACATTTCTAAAACAATCCACAGCGAGGAGATTGGAACAAAACAAAATCCTCTAAACTGCATGCTCGCAAACGCCAGAAGCCTGACAAACAAGATGGAAGAACTAGAAGCAGAAATATCTACAGGTAAATTTGACATAGTGGGAATAACCGAGACATGGTTAGATGAAAGCTATGACTGGGCAGTTAACTTACAGGGTTACAGTCTGTTTAGAAAGGATCGTAAAAATCGGAGAGGAGGAGGGGTTTGTCTCTATGTAAAGTCTTGTCTAAAGTCCACTTTAAGGGAGGATATTAGCGAAGGAAATGAGGATGTCGAGTCCATATGGGTCGAAATTCATGGAGGGAAAAATGGTAACAAAGTTCTCATTGGGGTCTGTTACAAACCCCCAAATATAACAGAAACCATGGAAAGTCTACTTCTAAAGCAGATAGATGAAGCTGCAACCCATAATGAGGTCCTGGTTATGGGGGACTTTAACTACCCGGATATTAACTGGGAAACAGAAACCTGTGAAACCCATAAAGGCAACAGGTTTCTGCTAATAACCAAGAAAAATTATCTTTCACAATTGGTGCAGAATCCAACCAGAGGAGCAGCACTTTTAGACCTAATACTATCTAATAGACCTGACAGAATAACAAATCTGCAGGTGGTTGGGCATCTAGGAAATAGCGACCACAATATTGTACAGTTTCACCTGTCTTTCACTAGGGGGACTTGTCAGGGAGTCACAAAAACACTGAACTTTAGGAAGGCAAAGTTTGACCAGCTTAGAGATGCCCTTAATCTGGTAGACTGGGACAATATCCTCAGAAATAAGAATACAGATAATAAATGGGAAATGTTTAAGAACATCCTAAATAGGCAGTGTAAGCGGTTTATACCTTGTGGGAATAAAAGAACTAGAAATAGGAAAAACCCAATGTGGCTAAACAAAGAAGTAAGACAGGCAATTAACAGTAAAAAGAAAGCATTTGCACTACTAAAGCAGGATGGCACCATTGAAGCTCTAAAAAACTATAGGGAGAAAAATACTTTATCTAAAAAACTAATTAAAGCTGCCAAAAAGGAAACAGAGAAGCACATTGCTAAGGAGAGTAAAACTAATCCCAAACTGTTCTTCAACTATATCAATAGTAAAAGAATAAAAACTGAAAATGTAGGCCCCTTAAAAAATAGTGAGGAAAGAATGGTTGTAGATGACGAGGAAAAAGCTAACATATTAAACACCTTCTTCTCCACGGTATTCACGGTGGAAAATGAAATGCTAGGTGAAATCCCAAGAAACAATGAAAACCCTATATTAAGGGTCACCAATCTAACCCAAGAAGAGGTGCGAAATCGGCTAAATAAGATTAAAATAGATAAATCTCCGGGTCCGGATGGCATACACCCACGAGTACTAAGGGAACTAAGTAATGTAATAGATAAACCATTATTTCTTATTTTTAGGGACTCTATAGCGACAGGATCTGTTCCGCAGGACTGGCGCATAGCAAATGTGGTGCCAATATTCAAAAAGGGCTCTAAAAGTGAACCTGGAAATTATAGGCCAGTAAGTCTAACCTCTATTATTGGTAAAATATTTGAAAGGTTTCTGAGGGATGTTATTCTGGATTATCTCAATGAGAATAACTGTTTAACTCCATATCAGCATGGGTTTATGAGAAATCGCTCCTGTCAAACCAATCTAATCAGTTTTTATGAAGAGGTAAGCTATAGGCTGGACCACGGTGAGTCATTGGACGTGGTATATCTCGATTTTTCCAAAGCGTTTGATACCGTGCCGCACAAGAGGTTGGTACACAAAATGAGAATGCTTGGTCTGGGGGAAAATGTGTGTAAATGGGTTAGTAACTGGCTTAGTGATAGAAAGCAGAGGGTGGTTATAAATGGTATAGTCTCTAACTGGGTCGCTGTGACCAGTGGGGTACCGCAGGGGTCAGTATTGGGACCTGTTCTCTTCAACATATTCATTAATGATCTGGTAGAAGGTTTACACAGTAAAATATCGATATTTGCAGATGATACAAAACTATGTAAAGCAGTTAATACAAGAGAAGATAGTATTCTGCTACAGATGGATCTGGATAAGTTGGAAACTTGGGCTGAAAGGTGGCAGATGAGGTTTAACAATGATAAATGTAAGGTTATACACATGGGAAGAAGGAATCAATGTCACCATTACACACTGAATGGGAAACCACTGGGTAAATCTGACAGGGAGAAGGACTTGGGGATCCTAGTTAATGATAAACTTACCTGGAGCAGCCAGTGCCAGGCAGCAGCTGCCAAGGCAAACAGGATCATGGGGTGCATTAAAAGAGGTCTGGATACACATGATGAGAGCATTATACTGCCTCTGTACAAATCCCTAGTTAGACCGCACATGGAGTACTGTGTCCAGTTTTGGGCACCGGTGCTCAGGAAGGATATAATGGAACTAGAGAGAGTACAAAGGAGGGCAACAAAATTAATAAAGGGGATGGGAGAACTACAATACCCAGATAGATTAGCGAAATTAGGATTATTTAGTCTAGAAAAAAGACGACTGAGGGGCGATCTAATAACCATGTATAAGTATATAAGGGGACAATACAAATATCTCGCTGAGGATCTGTTTATACCAAGGAAGGTGACGGGCACAAGGGGGCATTCTTTGCGTCTGGAGGAGAGAAGGTTTTTCCACCAACATAGAAGAGGATTCTTTACTGTTAGGGCAGTGAGAATCTGGAATTGCTTGCCTGAGGAGGTGGTGATGGCGAACTCAGTCGAGGGGTTCAAGAGAGGCCTGGATGTCTTCCTGGAGCAGAACAATATTGTATCATACAATTATTAGGTTCTGTAGAAGGACGTAGGACTGGGGATTTATTATGATGGAATATAGGCTGAACTGGATGGACAAATGTCTTTTTTCGGCCTTACTAACTATGTTACTATGTTACTATGTTACCAGGAATCAAATTGATAGCACAATCACAATCTCTATGCGGAGGTAGGGCATCGGACTTGGGCTCATCAAATACATCCCGGTAATCAGACAAGAACTCTGGAACCTCAGAAGGGGTGGATGACGAAATTGACAGAAATGGAACATCACCATGTACCCCCTGACAACCCCAGCTGGACACCGACATGGATTTCCAATCTAATACTGGATTATGGACTTGTAGCCATGGCAACCCCAACACGACCACATCATGCAGATTATGCAACACCAGAAAGCGAATAACCTCCTGATGTGCAGGAGCCATGCACATGGTCAGCTGGGTCCAGTACTGAGGCTTATTCTTGGCCAAAGGCGTAGCATCAATTCCTCTCAATGGAATAGGACACTGCAAGGGCTCCAAGAAAAACCCACAATGCTTAGCATACTCCAAGTCCATCAAATTCAGGGCAGCGCCTGAATCCACAAATGCCATGACAGAATACGATGACAAAGAGCAGATCAAGGTAACGGACAGAAGAAATTTTGACTGTACTGTACCAATGGTGGCAGACCTAGCGAACCGCTTAGTGCGCTTAGGACAATCAGAGATAGCATGAGTGGAATCACCACAGTAGAAACACAGCCCATTCAGACGTCTGTGTTCTTGCTGTTCAGCTCTGGTCAAAGTCCTATCGCACTGCATAGGCTCAGGTTTAAGCTCAGGTAATACCGCCAAATGGTGCACAGATTTACGCTCACGCAAGCGTCGACCAATCTGAATGGCCAAAGACATAGACTCATTCAAACCAGCAGGCATAGGAAATCCCACCATGACATCCTTAAGGGCTTCAGAGAGACCCTTTCTGAACATAGCTGCCAGCGCAGATTCATTCCATTGAGTGAGCACGGACCACTTTCTAAATTTCTGACAATATAACTCTATCTCATCCTGACCCTGACAAAGAGCCAGCAAATTTTTTTCTGCCTGATCCACAGAATTAGGCTCATCGTACAGCAATCCGAGCGCCAGAAAAAACGCATCGATATTACTTAATGCAGGATCCCCTGGCGCAAGAGAAAATTCCCAGTCCTGAGGGTCGCCACGCAAAAAAGAAATAATGATCAAAACCTGTTGAACTGGATCACCAGAGGAGCGAGGTTTCAAGGCCAGAAATAGTTTACAATTATTTTTGAAACTCAGAAACTTAGTTCTATCACCAAAAAACAAATCAGGAATAGGAATTCTTGGTTCTAACATAGATTTCTGATCAATAGTGTCTTGAATCTTTTGTACTCTTGCCGAGAGCTGATCCACACATGAAAACAGACTTCTAATGTCCATTGCTACACCTGTGTACTGAACCACCCAAATGTCTAGGGGAAAAAAAGGCAAAACACAGTGCAGAGAAAAAAAAATGGTCTCAGAACTTCTTTTTTCCCTCTATTGAGAATCATTAGTACTTTGGCTTCCTGTACTGTTATGATTAGGCAACTCAGTACCACAGTGAACATAGAGGTCAGAGCACATACAGTGATCTGACAATAATCCAAAAACATAGAACGAGCTCTGAGACGTGGGAACTCTGTTGACCGCAATCCCTAATCCTATCCAACAACACTAGAGGCAGCCGTGGATTGCGCCTAACGCTACCTATGCAACTCGGCACAGCCTGAGAAACTAGCTAGCCTGAAGATAGAAAATAAGCCTACCTTGCCTCAGAGAAATACCCCAAATGACTGTGAGTAAGATGAAAATACAAACGTAGAGATGAAATAGATTTAGCAAAGTGAGGCCCGACTTTCTGAACAGAGCGAGGATAGGAAAGGTAACTTTGCGGTCAACACAAAACCCTAAAAACCACGCAAAGGGGGCAAAAAGACCCTCCGTACCAAACTAACAGCACGGAGGTACACCCTCTGCGTCCCAGAGCTTCCAGCAAACAAATAGATAAGCTGGACAGAAGAAAAGCAAACAAAATAGCAAAGGAAAACTTAGCTATGCAGAGCAGCAGGCCACAGGAACGATCCTGGAGGAAAACAAGTCCAATACTGGAACATTGACAGGAAGCCAGGAACAAAGCACTAGGTGGAGTTAAGTAGAGCAGCACCTAACGACCTCACCACATCACCTGAGGGAGGAAACTCAGAAGTCGCAGTACCACTTCCCTCCACCAACGGAAGCTTACAGAGAGAATCAGCCGAAGTACCACTTGTGACCACAGGAGGGAGCTCTGCCACAGAACTCACAACAGATGTCATAATGGTTGCCATGGCAATGATGATGTCATAAAGGTTGCCTCGACCAATCAGCGACGGGCACAGTCTGCCGCGAATTCTGGAATCATCATTGTCCATATACTACGGGGACATGCATATTCTAGAATACCCGATGCGTTAGAATCGGGCCACAATCTAGTAGTAGTTATATTCTTGTACATAGGGGCAGTATTATAGTAGTTATATTTTTGTAGATAGGGGCAGTATTATAGTAGTTATATTCTTGTACATAGAAGCAGTATTATAGTAGTTATATTCTTGTACATAGGAGCAGTATTATAGTAAAGCAAAAAAGAGGGAAGAAGCCAGCACTGCTTATGGTCAGAACGCAATAACTGAAGTGCAATTGCACATAAATTCTAACTGTATTTCAAATATGAGACATTTAGCAAACAATTGATCAATTCTTTGAGCTACCCCGCCACTTCACGGCAATCTCATAATGGGGCAGTCCTAATCTTCGTATTTTATTTACGTTGTGCCATTATGGCCTCCTGAATGTATAAAGAGTATAAAAAAAAAAAAAAGGGACCACATTAAATGCAAACTGTACCTGGAGCATTTTCAGAATCACTCCCTTGGTGCCAGGAAAGGCAAGCGCAGGTAAAGGCCGATCAGGTCCAGTGCGGACATTTCAGATCTGGCTTCCACACTGCCAAACCCGCACCAAAGATGAAGGGTGAGACAGGCTGAGACACAGGTGCACAATTAACTTGAGCCTGAGGCGGGGCAGGGCTGCTGTGTGTGTGTGCACAGCAGCCTATCAATCACAGTGAACACAGAAAGAATGGCGCACATAACCCAGCGTGCGCGGCAACAGTGGTGGTCAGCCACATACCAATGCAAAGCAAAAAAGAGGGAAGAAGCCAGCACTGCTTATGGTCAGAACGCAATAACTGAAGTGCAATTGCACATAAATTCTAACTGTATTTCAAATATGAGACATTTAGCAAACAATTGATCAATTATTTGAGCTACCCCGCCACTTCACGGCAATCTCATAATGGGGCAGTCCTAATCTTCGTATTTTATTTACGTTGTGCCATTATGGCCTCCTGAATGTATAAAGAGTATAAAAAAAAAAAAGGGACCACATTAAATGCTAACTGTACCTGGAGCATTTTCAGAATCACTCCCTTGGTGCCAGGAAAGGCAAGCGCAGGTAAAGGCCGATCAGGTCCAGTGCGGACATTTCAGATCTGGCTTCCACACTGCCAAACCCGCACCAAAGATGAAGGGTGAGACAGGCTGAGACACAGGTGCACAATTAACTTGAGCCTGAGGCGGGGCAGGGCTGCTGTGTGTGTGTGCACAGCAGCCTATCAATCACAGTGAACACAGAAAGAATGGCGCACATAACCCAGCGTGCGCGGCAACAGTGGTGGTCAGCCACACAGCAGCCCTGCCCTGCCTCAGGCTCAAGTTAATTGTGCACCTGTGTCTCAGCCTGTCTCACCCTTCATCTTTGGTGCGGGTTTGGCAGTGTGGAAGCCAGATCTGAAATGTCCGCACTGGACCTGATCGGCCTTTACCTGCGCTTGCCTTTCCTGGCACCAAGGGAGTGACTCTGAAAATGCTCCAGGTACAGTTTGCATTTAATGTGGTCCTTTTTTTTCTTTTATACATTCAGGAGGCCATAATGGCACAACGTAAATAAAATACGTAGATTAGGACTACCCCATTGTGAGAATGCCGTGAAGGGGCGGGGTAGCTCAAAGAATTGATCAATTGTTTGCTAAATGTCTCATATTTGAAATACAGTTAGAATTTATGTGCAATTGCACTTCAGTTATTGCGTTCTGACCATGAGCAGTGCTGGCTTCTTCCCTTTTTTTTTGCTTTGCATCAGTATTATAGTAGTTATATTCTTGTAGATAGGGGCAGTATTATAGTAGTTATATTCTTGTACATAGGAGCAGAATTATAGTAGTTATATTCTTGTACATAGGAGCAGTATTATAGTAGTCATATTCTTGTACATAGGAGCAGTATTATAGTAATTATATTCTTGTACATAGGAGCAATATTATAGTAGTTATATTCTTGTACATAGGAGCAGTATTATAGTAGATATATTCTTGTACATAGGAGCAGTAATATAGTAGTTATATTCTTGTACATAGGGGCAGTATTATAGTAATTATATTCTTGTACATAGGAGCAGTATTATAGTAGTTATATTCTTGTACATAGGGGCAGTATTATAGTAGTTATATTCTTGTACATAGGGGCAGTATTATAGTAGTTATATTCTTGTACATAGGGGGCAGTATTATACTAGTTATATTCTTGCACATAGGAGCAGTATTATAGTAGTCATATTCTTGTACATAGGGGGCAGTATTATAGTAGTTATATTCTTGTACATAGGGGCAGTATTATAGTAGTTATATTCTTGTACATAGGGGGCAGTATTATACTAGTTATATTCTTGCACATAGGAGCAGTATTATAGTAGTCATATTCTTGTACATAGGGGGCAGTATTATAGTAGTTATATTCTTGTACATAGGGGCAGTATTATACTAGTTATATTCTTGCACATAGGAGCAGTATTATAGTAGTCATATTCTTGTACATAGGGGGCAGTATTATAGTAGTTATATTCTTGTACATAGGGGCAGTATTATAGTAGTTATATTCTTGTACATAGGAGCAGTACTATAGTAGTTATATTCTTGTACATAGGGGCAGTATTATAGTAGATATATTCTTGTACATAGGAGCAGTATTATAGTAGTTATATTCTTGTATATAGGGGCAGTATTATAGTAGTTATATTCTTGTTCATATATAGCATTATATCATTGTAGCTCTTTTTATACAGCCTTTACTTATGAAACACTCACATGTATTATACCTATATAATGAGGTCTATAAATGTGACAACTTGTGTATATATTGTAAAGTAACACCAAAAATGTAGCTGAAAATGTGCTTTATTTTATGTTTTGATAAAAAATTAAATATAAAAGATTTGTACAGTGATAAATTATACATTTACAAGACATATCCATTAAAGACATATGCAAAATGCAACACCCATAAAAGCAGTGTCTATTTTCCACAAAAGTTCACAAATTCATGTCTAACATGAGTATAATACTTGTACCTGGAAGTTTTGTCGATATATATCATAATCTATTTGATCGACAGGTATAGAATGGGCACATATCTTTATGAGATTAGTAAAAAAAAATAAATAAAATGAAATAGTCTGTCTTCTAGAAATATCAGAAATGGCCTCTGATCAAGACTGTTTCTTGAAAAAAAAAATCCTTTTTTTTTTACTAGCCTCATTGTCAAGGCATTATTCTATATTTCTTCCCCAAAACTGGCTTCTACGGCACAAGGACGTTGGCTTTTTCATTTCACACTGATAAGTTCCCACATCAAAAATACAACTCCTAGATAGAAATAGATTGGCGGTGCAACTTATCGCAACCATTGGGATTGAAAATAATTTTTTGTCTGCTAGATTTTCTTCAATAGTTTTCAACCCCGGAACTAGTTGAGGCAACTGATGACATTTTTTAACTTTCATTTAAAGTTGCTGGAGAACGTTCAAAGTTGACTTTTCTACCGATATAAATATGGCTTGTGGTACCTAACACGTTCAATAATTTTTAATTCCCCGATTGTTTTCTTAAACTGCATAAACTCCAAAAAGAAAAACTAATTAATTATCCTCTTCTGTCAATCTGTTGATTATTGGGGTGGGCTTGATGTCAACCAATATGGCCGCCAATAAAACACCCATTGGAATTGGCAACTAGCTTTCCTTGTTTTAAAACTACCATAAAGTTGGATGAAACTGCCAATATTCATAGAATCATAGAATGTTAGAGTTGGAAGGGACCTCCAGGGTGTCCAACCCCCCAAAATAGGTGGGATCTGCCCATAATCTAATGTGTATGGAGGACTCCTGACTTTCTTCCTACAGATGATATCTGGGAAGAAGAGAAACCATTGGAATTCCAATCTTTTTGTTCTTCCTGGAGATAAGGAGACTGGTAGAGTTTTTCTTAAAGAGGACACAGGAGCGCTTGATTGACCGATTCGGCCAACAGCCATTTAATGTTTATAGGGTCCTTTACAGAGTCATAATCCCGACCTCCTACCTTGCTTACTATATTTGCCATTGAGGACCCAAAAAAGTAGAGATTGAACTGTAATTTTTTGAACAACTTGACACAGGGAAGAGTCAAGAACTTCCATTATCGTGATCATGAAAACATCCATTTGGCTGGATTTCAAAAATACACCTATAGTGAGCAAGGTGACCAAGTCGTGAGATGCCAAATTTAGCAAAATTTGTCAAATTGGTCAAAAAATGGGAAACGTATTATGTTACATATAAGAATGTGATCTAAAAAGTTTTTCTGGGCACCAACAACATCTCTGCACATTGGCATCCTTTCCGCTGCCCCCATAACAACCATGGCTTCTACTACAAAGGTTAGCACACTACAACATATTGTCAACAGAGGGGTCTACATGCTTCAAGCCATCAGTAATAACCACTGTAGGGGTCAGCAAACTGCAATATCGGTTTCCCCCTCCATTAACTACTTAGGGCAAGATTTATTATTGCATTTGCATCTTTTGTTGTCTAGTTTTTGTTGTTTTTCACCTATTTTCCATTTTCGCCCTATTCTTCTTTTACTTTGCACCTTTTCTTTGTCTAGTTTATCTATTTTTCATTTGTGCCTCGTGCTTCTTTTAATTCGCATCTTTCTTTGCCTTGTTTTTCTTATTCCTCACCTCTTTTTTATGTGCACCTTATTCTTCTTATAATTCGCACCATTTTGTCTCTAGCTTTTCTTATTCTTTTTTTTTTCATTTGCGCTTTTTTTTTTTTAAATTTGCACCTTTTTTTTCTCTTGGAAAGAAAAACAGATCCTCCAGTTTATAAATGAAGCTAAAATAGTAGCGGTTCCTCCAGTAGCATAAGACCAACGCGTTTCGGCTAACACTCCTTACTCGTTTTTTTTTCTCTAGTGTTTGGTGTTTTTTGCCTTTTTTTCACCTATGCATTATTTTTCTTTTAATTTGCATCTTTTTTAAAGTCTGACTTATATATGATCACCTGTATTTTTGTTAATTTTTGCCACTGTGAGGAGGGTTTAGGGTTTCCAGATGCTTATTGGCTGATTCATCATTTACGACTTTTTAAAAAGTCGTAACAATTTTTCGCAAATCTTTTCCAGTCCCTCCATTCCTCACCTGAGTGATTTTATCTCTGTCTGAAATATTTGTGACATTTTAGCTGAACGTTTGACTTTAAGAAAAATAGTTGCGAAAGAAAGGATAAAGACAGAAATCAAGAGCAATTTTGATGTTCCACAAAAGTTATGAACCATGTGCTCTTCGTCGATGAATTTTGTGCAAAAAAGAGAATGAATGCCGCAAGACAAAAAAAGAAAAGTGGATTTTAAAAAAAATGCAAAGAATGAGTCCGGCCCATAGTGTATAGGTTAGCACCTTCTAATATGGTGGCTTGCCCCTCCATTGACAACATTGATACCTACCTACTGTAGAAACCAAAACATTGCATGCCAAAATAAAAGAAAACTCACAATGTTCAATATGAAGCAATAATATAAATAAAATGATTCCGAAAAAAATTCTGCAATATTCAGGTATCGAGGAAGTAGGAAAAGGCGGATCAGATCTAAAAAATTTTTTATATACTTAACGATGTAACCTGTAAATTAAGCTTTATGACAGACATCGTATCGCATAGCTATGAAAAGGGTGTCAACTTTTTGTAACAGGTGAAGTTAAAGTATGTGAGACATTGCATAGTCGTTCTTTGCCGAAGGTTCTCTAAGAGCACCTGTTCACAAAGTAGACGACATAATATGAGCCGACAACTGGTAAGCCTATTAAATCAATAGTAACTAGTGACATCAGCAAGGCATACCCTACGTAAAACTCTACATGTGCCTTAGGCCTCAATGACATCACTAGCTACTGGTGCCATCACTGGCTGCTACTATTTTTTTACCATTTTTTGCCTGACATCAATTCAGCAGCAGATCGGTAGAATACTATCTATGCAGGAGTTGTAATGTATTTTCCACATGCTAATACTTTTTTTTTTTTTCAATAGTTCACTATATAATTCACAAAGGCACCACGCATATACTAATCCTATATACAGTGAGCAAATAGTGCATTGTTTCTCATTCCTTTTTCAATCCATGAGCCTATTCGGTTTCTATATATTTCCACTTTTAGTGCATAATGAACTCAAAACACTAAAAAAAAATTCTTGGACTTTCTGTTAATACATCTATCGTTTAGACCCGTCAAGTACAATGCAAAAAGTATATGATGAAAAAACAAGAAGTACGACGAGTTTGGACCTGAACAAATCCATAATAAAAGTGCCTAAAGGTTTGAAGTCGGTGTCTAACTTTTTCATTTAATTTTCTGCTAAAGTCTACAAGCTGTTAACTTTTTGGAATATCCTCTATCGATATCTATGACCGGTTACATTTTTGGATTTTCTTCTATCGATGTCTATGACCGGTTAACTTTTTGGATTATCTTCTATTGATGTCAATGATTGGTTAACTTTTTGGATTATCTTCCATCGATGTCAATGATTGGTTAACTTTTTGCATTATCTTCTATCGATGTCTATGACTGGTTAAGTTATTGGATTAACTTCTTTCGATGTCAATGATTGGTTAACTTTTTGGATTATCTTCTATCAATGTCTATGACTGGTTAAGTTTTTGGATTAACTTCTTTCGATGTCTATGATTGGTTAACTTTTTGGATTAACTTCTATCGATGTATATGACCAATTAACTTTTTGGATTATCCTCTATCGATGTCTATGACCGGTTAACTTTTTGGATTTATCTTCTATTGATGTCCAATTGGTTAACTTTTTGGATTATCTACTATAGGATTGTTCTACCTTAAAATAGTTAAACTGGCTTCAAGAGATCTACAGCGGTTCGCCCATCCTTGCCCATAATGTATGACCAGCCAAGATTGAGTCTTCTCGTGTTTGAGAATTGGCTAGATTTGCCAATAACGCATGAAAAAATGAAAATATTTTAGTTAGTAAGGCACCACAAAAATCAAAGGCAAAATAGAGTTTCCAGTGTTCAGTGGCTTTGCTCTTTCTGTCAGGTGCATTAGAATATATTTTACCAGTGTTTTCTCAGTGGGGCAGTGGGGTAAAACACTGGCAAAGCATTGGGATGAAATGTGCCTTTCCCTGGGGTCTCCTTGATAGTCCCATCCCTTAACCTTAGTCTTGGAAGCAGCCTTCCAGTCGTGTACAAGTTATAAGACTTTACCACAATATAGCTATAAAATTTGATATTTTCTTTTGAAATATAAGAAAGCCATAAAATGGCCAATGAGTGACGAATTCATTGACGCTAGCAAGCAAGGCCTATCTAGCTCTCTGTTTCCTGAGGTCATTTGCTTTTTACCACTTGGGACAACCTTCAGTTCTGTAACTAAGCGCAGAAGTAATTCAGACTTTGCCAACTTTGGGGCAACCATTAGTTAGAGGAATTAATGTCCCATAATATTATTCTTGAAGGCTGTAAAACCTATGGATCCATAGGAGACTTCAGTTTACGGTGATAATCACCTTGAGCATTTAAGGAGACCTCAAGCTATACCACAGTCTCATTCCCTTTTCCCGGCTTAACCCACGCGTCTGCCCTTTTCTTCCTTTTTACTTTTCCTGAGTTTACTAATCTGTTAGAACACTTTTGCCACGTATGCAGAGTCTTGGCCGACCAGATCCACATTCCAGATGTAATTCCCACCAGCAGAGACATAAATATCTTGAGCATCTCCACTGCCATGTTGGAATCGTCAGCTGTGTACCGGAAAACCGACCAATTGGAGATTTCATAAAAATAACAAGCGATGACACATGTGGCTGGCACCGTGTACAAAACTGAAAAGACGCCAATTTTTACCATCAGCCTTTCCAATTTGTCAGTTTTTGTCCCATCTTTTTGAAGATTTGATCTAATCTTAAACAAGGCCACGAGGCCAGCAGCTATAAAGAGAGTCCCAATCACCAAATAGGTAAAAAGTGGGGCAACAACAAAGCCGGTAAGAGCATCAATGTTTTGATTGCCAACGTAACATAGCCCGGTCAACTCATCGGCATCTACGAGTCTCATGATCAATATAACGATGGTTTTCACAGCTGGAATAGCCCAGGCGGCAATGTGGAAATAGGAACTGTGCATTTCGATAGCTTCATGACCCCATTTGAGACCAGCAGCAAGAAACCAGGTCAATGTCAGAATAACCCACCAGATGGAGCTAGCCATCCCAAAAAAGTACATCAGCAAAAAAATAATGGCGCATCCTGTGTTCTTCAGCCCTTCCTGAATCAAGACAGGTTCTGCCGCCTCTTCAAAATCACAGGATATTCTTTCTCGACCCACTGTTAACCTCACAATGTAAGCAATGCTATAAATATTATAACACATGCTCAGGAAGATGATGGGTCTCTCGGGGTAGGAAAACCTGGATGAGTCAATCAAAAATGTAAGAACGGTAAAAGCAGTAGATATGAAGCACAAGCTGGCCCATACGGTCATCCATATATCGGTGAACTCCTTAGACAGGCGACTGTAGAGCCCGGCATCATAGCCGCACTTCAAGACGCAAGACATGCTCCTTTTCACCCATGTATACTGCTCTGCATTTTGTCCGAATGTGGTGCAGTCTTCTCCTGGCTGTAGGGACGTCTTGCTGTGCATCGGGACCTCTTCATCTCCAGAACCCTCCATGCACATATGATTGTGGTCATTCTGGGGGGGAAATTTGCTGCAATTTAAACCGTCTGGCCAAGTAAATCCAAATTCCTTAAGCACAGGCTCACACCTTTTTTTGACTGAAAGGCACATGCCGCCACAGGGACCAATCGGGATGTTAATCTTCTCAGTGCACATGGGGACATACACCGAACAGAGGAAAAACTGGAAGCAGAAAGAAAAAAAAAGTTAGCAATCAAAAACATTCTTAAAAAAGCTCTTAAAAATGTACACTATTTGGCACCATGTCTTTGGGACGGTGACACATTTCGTTTGGTAAACTAAAATACTATTCTCTAATTGTTTAGGAACACAGGGAAGAAAAATAAATCTCAGCCGCCCCTTTGGTTTAGAATTGTAATACAAGGACTAATGTAAACTAAATGCTTTACTAATCAAGTTAGAGGTAAACACTGCTAAGAGCTCCTCAGTCCTCTGTAACAATGATTTATTTTATATTCCTGCCTGACCTTTCAACTCAAACCATTTTCCTCCTGAACCATCCACAGGCCTGTGTTCTTGTGTAATCCCCGGTATCACAAACTGTTTGCTTTTGTTTGATTAAGTGCTGTGAATTATCATGTTCTTATCAACAATCTTCCCACCTGGGATCAGTAAGCAGTCTCCATCTGGTACCTTTTCAACTGTCTCGGTCCCATCAAGTCTCAATACTTGCTTTATTTCCCTTTCTTTAGTCAAATATCACAGCTGTCTCCCCAAGACTAGGGCTAGACAATTATGCAAGAAGCCTCTCCAGAAAGGAAGAGGACAGGAACTCTGGTGCTACCTATTGTAGGGAGCAATCCTAAAAGTCAATATCGACCATTTAAGGGGCATTACCACATAACTTAAGGTACCGTCACACTCAGCGACGCTGCAGCGATATAGACAACGAGCCGATCGCTGGAGCGTCGCTGTTTAGGTCGCTGTAGAGACGTCAAACACAGCAACTCCAGAACGATGCAGGAGCGATCCAGTGACGTAACGGCGACTCACTTATTGTTGTCGCTGGTTGTTAGCTCCATGTAAAACGTTGCTGGCATCGTTGCTTTTGATGTCAAACCTGACGACGAAATAAAGTTCTGGACTTCTAGCTCCGACCAGCGATGGCACAGCGGGATCCAGATCGCTGCTGCGTGTCAAACACCACAAGATCGCTATCCAGGACGCTGCAACGTCACGGATCGTTGTCGTTCTCGTTGCAAACTTGCTGAGTGTGAAGGTATTTTTAGGACTGAAAGCCAAACCAGAAGCTCTATGGAGCTAAAAGTCAATATCGACCTATCCAGCACTTCTGGTTTGGCTATACATCCTACGCCATGGCCCAATGTGACTTTTAGGAATTCTACCTCTAAGGGTATGTGTCTACGTTCAGGATTACATCCGGATTAGCTGCGGATTGAACACTGCGTACAGCCGCAGCTTTCAACCCGCAGCGTCCAGATGTTACAGCATAATGGAGCGGATTTTATGAAATCCCGTCTCCACTATGCGTGCGAACACGCATCCAGCGGCCCTGCGTTTACGGACATGCGGCGCGTTTTTTTAGAACGCAGCATGTCTGATTACCTTGCGGCCCTATGTATGGGGTGCGGAGATTCCAGATGTGTGCAATGAACACACACAGAAGGGGGCGGCGCTTTGGGCGGAGTGGGTTTTCTGCTCCGTCCAAAGCACCGTCATTACGGACCGTGGATACGCACCCTAATAGGTATCACAAGGGTTTCTCTCCCTCTCTAAAGACTCTACATGCATATCTTAGTTTCCAGGGAGCATTGCATGGTCTATAAAGCCCCTCATACACATTAGATAGTTTCCGTCCACACAATAGTTCAGCCCGATGATTCGGCTGGCTGCTATCTCATGACTCCACCATATAAACGCCTGCTTGGCCAAGCACTACTGTATTCTCTATGAGAGAGCCACTACCAGATATCTCTGGCAGCAGCTTTTCTCTTGAAAAACAAAAGGATCAGCAGTCTGAAATCATACATGCCGGAAACTTAGTTCCCGCGACAATCATTTGTTGAAGGCCACCATACACATTGGACTGTTAGGGTTTGGCCAACTTTAGGCAAATGTGTATGGGAAGGCTGTCAATTTGGCACTCTCCACAAGGAGAAACGTTACCCTAACCTCCCAATATCTTTCCACACGTAATCTCCGGTCCTCCCAAAACCTCCTTTCTCTTCTCCACACTCGTATGTTTATCACCAAATCGCCTCCAAGATTCTCCTGTGTATCCTGTGTGTCACAACACGTCCAATTATCCAGCACATTCAAAACTTTCAGATGGAAATTGAAAGCCCATCTATTCAAGAAAGCATGGCTATCTCACCACCATCGGAGCTGCCACAAACCCCCAACCTACTGTCTCCTTCCCCATTATCTTATAGACTGTAAACCTGGAAGAGCAATGCCCTCTCCCCTCTGTACCAGTCTGTCATTGTTAGTTTGTTCACTACAATCTATACTTGTATTTTTTTAAGCAAACCCTTTTGACATGTACAAAATCGTGGGACAATGGTGCTCTAAAAATAAATAATACCCCTTAGACGCCCTAGGACTAGACAATATGTTGGATGGGAGTTCAATTGTGGCATATTAAATTGGAGAACTGCTATGTACCAATAAAGTTGTGTGCTACATGGATAAAATTTAGCGACCAACTTCCTGATCACTTATTTTCTCACAACCCTTGTAAAAGAAAAACCTTAGCTTGAAATTGCCCCACTTTTTTGTTAGTTTTTGTAAATGAAACGTGTTAGTGGCCAACCAGGGGGTGTGAAGACTACAATGTTTTCACCAAAACTATTCATGTTGACTCAAGTTGTCCAACTATAATATGGCAATATACTTGGGAGTCACTGGGCAAAAGAACTGTGTGACTTGAAAAATAGGCAAAAATAGGGAACGCAAGTTACGTAGTAGAGTCCTTAAAGTGTCATTTACATGTCTGTTTTTAGCTATGTGGAAGTACTCTAAAGTTGACATCGAGAAACTATTAAAGCCATAAAGAAGTGGTCAAACTGATAAGGGGAGATTTGCATCATCATCACCGGTCTAAAGATTTGCTCAAAAATGTATTTGACCATTGTGTAGGTATCGAAAGAAAATTTTAAAAAATACCATTTTGAAATTAGAAATATATTTGCATAGATGTTCTTTATAGAAAAAATAACAAAAATAAAAATTATATCTACACAGATAAACTGTTTTAGACAAATTATTTTGAAAATAAAGAAAAATATCACAGCATTTCCTGGTCTTGGCCAAGATTTTTTTTGTAATCAGGATCTTTTTTCAGACATTTCTATCTTTGATCCTTTCAGCTGTGTCTCTGTTTTTAATGCACTTCTCTTCTTCAAGTCTCAATACTCACTTTCTTTCTTTCCCTTTTCTTTAGGTAATTATCACAGAGATCTCACTAATGGGGAATTCAATATGCCCGGGTTTTCTCTAACAGGCTCAAATTAGCAGGGATTCTAATCTGACTCCCACAAGAAGAAAAAAATGACAAGTAAATGGATCAGCCCTCACATTCCAGCCATGCAGCTTGTCACTCTCACAAAGACCTAAAATCCTTATATCAACAATGTGTGTGCAAAGTGTCAAAGAGAAGATCTGCTCGCAGGGAGCATTCCACCAACTCTGTGCCAACAAGCATCTCAAAAACCGCCAAAGACACTGGCTGTGGCAGCCAAAAAGAAAATATAAAGGGTTCTTCACAGCTCTCACAAAGTTTTATGCAGAATTATCAAACTTTCGAAAACTTTTTTTGATGGCGGAATCTTCAAATATTCTCTGTTCTTCTAAACTTTAAACCTAGAGTGTATCTTCCTACGAGTACCGTGTAGTCCTAATTTTTTAATTGACTTTTTCCTATGATTTTATCATTTTCATCCACTCCTGGAAAAAAAAATAGCTGCAAAAATTGTACCCAAATTACCCTATCTGAACTTGGCATCAATTCAGCACCGTACATATCTTAGGTGGCAACAACCAGTTTTCTTGCACACAGTCTCCAAGCTTCCTACCTATATTGTTGGCCTTGTTCACACCTGGAAGGTTTCTATTCCAAAAAGGTGAACTGGAATTAAGTTAGGGACATAGCTTTAGTGGGAACAGAAGTAGCCACCACACCTGGGACCTGCAGCTAGTTGGGGTTCTAAGGGTCCATTTGCCACTTGTGAAGACGTAAAGGCCATAAATGGCAGATAGGGGCATATAGGTTACTAATTAAGGATCTTAATGGTTGGTCAACACCTATGGACTCTCTAATGGATGACCTGATGAACCTCAATGGTGCTTGTCATCTACACACCACCAAATAAGAGATTTAATCTATAAATTATATTTAGACACTCAAGTGGACCACGCATATATTGATATTTTGTTTTTTTTTGGAGGGATTTTAAACTAAAGCGGAAATTTTAAAAGGAGCAATTTGGATAGCGTTTGCAGAAATAGTAAATTCCCCATCACTGTTGTCCTTTTTCTCTGAATCAAGGGGGCTCTTGTGATGCCCTAGATGCCCCTTTGGACACTTTTATAATTGAGTTTATGGAACGTGGAAGGACAAGTGTTTGGAGTTTTGAGCATCTTGAATTTGCTCATACTTATTACCCAAGTTGTTCCCTTCCGTAGGTATCATTTTGACCCTTCTAGGATTTTTATGGCCGTGCTTTAGGAAGACATAGGACATGTAATGATTCTCCATTCACCTTGTGGAACCATATTTAGCAATCACTAATGATGGTGGTGATAACAATGCCATTATCAAACACAGCTTGACCCTTTACCATTTTAATGGGCACCCAACAAGACCAAGGCCATCCCATGAGTCGAAGCAATAGTCATGTAAATTTAGCTGAAACTGGAAATTCATCGGCTACTTACACAAATCAATTCTCCCATTGCTTTTGTAGATTTACTGTAAACATCATCTAATAAAGAAATTCATGCAATCATTTACAGGCTATATATGAAGCTGGGTTGGTGTGTATCTCCATTACTAAGGTACAGTATGTTGATGCATTTTTACCAGGGTGTTGCCCTGGCTGTCATTCTCTCAGGTAGTGAGTAGAGGCAATTAAAAACTTGCATCACCCTTGAGGGAAGCATGATCCACCCATGATAAGATCAGCAATGTCTTCCTATTCATTTTTTTTATATAGAACCTTCCAACTTTTTGAAAAAAAAGTAAGCAAAAAGTTAACTTTTCAAACTTTATATGTTTTGGGAAAAAAAAAAAATAATCCAAAGCGTGGGTCTACGACATTAGGTCAAAGGCTATAAAAAGCAGTTAAATTCCAAGAAGGGAAGTTAATTATTAACAAAAAATACATTCTACCTTCACGAGCTAATGGTATTTTTGTAAAATGAGTCACAGAAAAAAAAAAGAAGAAAAAGCTTCCAAGAAAGTTGGGTTTTCTATAAGAGTAAGCAATCTGAAATCGTACTGACAAAGCAAAGACGAGACGAACTTGTATCATTTCATTCGAGTCCACGAGGTGAGATAATGTAGTAGATTTACTGGCAGTCCTATGTAAAACAGATAACAATGCAATGGGGTGAGGTGTGTAGAATGATAAACTTAGCTCTTCAAGTGGGCATGACAACAAACTTTTGCAATAAAAATGCAAAATACCGGGAAGGAGATATTTTTAGGTTTTTTACAAGACCAAGCTGTTGGCAACTTCTTAAGGTATGATGGGACTTCCAATTACTCATCAACTAGACAATTATATAGCGGGAATAAGTAGAAATCTAATGTTTTGGCAAATATGTTGGGTTCCAAAGTAGCTTGAAGGTCTACACCACCCATAGTTATGCCCTTGGATGAACCTACCCACCTGTAGCTGGCTGGAGCACCCATACTGGATGAGAGGGGTGAAGGTGGTCAGCTGAAGTTCTGCATCCGACTGCAATTCATGCCCAACCAGATTGGGCATTTTGGTAACATTGTAACCAAGGTTCTGACACATGGAAATCCTGATAGGGTCACATCGCCTTTCCTCTTCGTCACCAAAGGAGTAGACTTCTCCTGCCAAGCAGTAGAGGATAGGTAGATACAGTATAACTGACCAAAACTTGGATTTTACTCCCATCTTTTCCTTCGAATCTTAAGAAGTTAGATCCTCATATGAAGAAAGAGAAGACTCAGTCTGGTGGGTAAAAAAAAGTGAAGATCAATTGCAGAGGAAAGAAGAAAAAAAAAAGTTTGCTGTAACTTTTCCAAAACTTTTCTTTGTATTTTCCTTTTTAACAGTTTCCAAGGAATTGTTGAAATCCAGCAATGCGTTCGTGAGCTGCGGAAACGATATTGTAAAAAAAGAGAAAACGAAAAGTAAAGGAGGACAAAAATTTAGAAAAATAGCATTCCCAGAAAGATGTGTGGCCAGAGGCGGCTTCCTGCACTCAGTCCTTGGCTTGATCACTGGCTAATCTAACCAGCTCTGGGCTCTGCTCTGTGTTTCTAACTGTACTGGGAGGGGAGGAGGAGGCAAAAGAGAGGGAGGGATGATGATGATGAGGAGGCTACAACTTTCATGGAGGCTCAGTACAGGCAGGTTCTCATGTTTCCTCCACTCTATTCAGTTCACCCTGCACTGTTTTATTAACCCCGTCTATGCTGGGCTGACCCAAACTGCAGCAAATGGAGGAGGAAACCCTCCCAAGGCTTTTGTCTCCAGTCTGACCTCAAGGGTTAACGAGTCTTCCTCTGGTGTTTGGGGACTTTCTCTCTAGACATTTTCACACTGGTATCAGATAAACTATACAGACTATAATTTAGGGATTCCTAAGGATTTCTTTTTTTTGGTTCTCCCTGCACTCATGTTACACCACTATGTGAAAAACTCTGACAAAAGACCCTCAGTGTCAAAAGGTGGACAGGGACAACACCAATAAGTCACATGGATCTTCAGGGTTCTTGATGGTTTTTTTTAGGGATGTTGGATTCATTTTGAAGGGACGTAAGTATATAAATATTATGAAGTGTTCAAATTAAAGCTTGGACCGTATAAAAAAAAACCATATATTTGCATTGTGTTGAGGAGTTAAGGAGCAGATAAGTGCTGGTTCTGGTGGACCTCGAGGGGGGGGAATTAAGTGCCAACAAGCAACGTCTCCGCTCGATGCAGATGACCGGGCTTGTCGGTGGACTTCATTATCTTGCATTTTTTAGGATGCAACATGTGGGTCCCAAATGGCCCTGAATGGCATCACATACATGGCATTTATAGGAGGTGGTGGCAGCAAAGTGAGCTGCAGACATTACGTTCCATGCCTCATCAGGTGCCATATGTATAGATATTTCTACCCTAGAAGTAGATCTTTTAAGGGAGAAAGGTTACAACACCTGTCTTATTTTGTGTCATACTACACTACTCTACAAGATGGAGACATAATATGTCCATATACATGGAATTAATGGTGCTATATAAATAATAATAATATATAGGAGGCCTTAAAGGAGTTTTATGGTTTCATAATACTGCATGCCCCAAACTGTTAAAAAACCAAACTGTACACACCCTCCCCAGGTCCAGTGCTAAGTCTCCTCTGTTGGTCCCAGTGTCTGTTGTCGGCAGCACTCATGTCACGTTGACAGTGCAGTAAGCACGGTACCTCTGCCAAGTTGGCACAAGTTGCTCAGAATTTCTGAAGACAGTGACAGGAAACCGAGTGCAATGGCAGAAATCCAATCCTGGACCCGAGGAGGGTGAGTAAAGTAAATAATATTTCAAGGTTTCTTTAAAACAAACTGAATTCTGGGAGGAGAATTTTCTGAAACTAAAAATGCCCTTTAAGGCAAAAGGAACTCTCAACGTTGAGGAACGTTGTTCAATTTCAATGCTCGATCCTTTTGTTCTTCCAGGAGTCTGGAAGAGATTTAAGCTGGCCTTACACATTAGGCTTATGTCGGCTGAACCTACTGATATCAATGGGTTTGGATCACGATCTAATGTGAATAGGGGAACCTGTCAAATGAGGGGCGGGAGAGATGTTGATCGGACATGTCCGGTTTCGGACTGCCAATCGCATTGTTCCCTCTGACGTAAATCGCCAATCGACGTTTCTCATAGAGAATACAGGAGCAGTCGGCCGAGCGAGCGCTACTGTGTATGGGAGATCTATCGGCCAATGGCTATCTAATGTGTATGGCCAGGAAATCTGGCAGCTGATTTTTGTACCATAAACCAAACATGTCTGTAATTCACATTAACCCTACACCTTCTTTTTTTGTGATCCTTATTTCCATTCCAAAGCTTAAACAATTGTTATGGAAATGAGGCGCAAGTGCAGGGGACCCGTCCTCTTTCCATTTTCCCTGTCTGCCACCATCAGAAGCTCTCCGACTGACAGGTCACTTTTGTCTGAAAGACCTGTCTCACCCCTTCTGAAATCTCACCAGGATAACGCCCACTCTGAGAAAACAATTGAAGCCAGGAGTGACAGCACCTGCGCGATGTCTGAAATCTCCCCAGGATGACACCCCCTCTGAGAAGACAACCACTTCCGGGAATGACAGCGCCTGCATGATGTCTGAAATCTCACAAGGATGACGCCCCTTTGAGAAGATGACCAGTGCTGGGAATGACAGTGCCTGCGTGATGTCTGAAATCTCACCAGGATGACGGCTCCTTCGAGAAGAAGACCGATGATGGGAGTGACAGTGCGGCGCCCCAGGGTCCTGGTCATCACAGTGGTGCTTTCCTCTCGGGGAGAGTGATGCTACGTTTGGAGGCAATGAAGGATAACTGCATCCAGGTATCACAAACATGCAACACATTTCACTCTCCAGGCCACCAGGGGGAGCTTCTGCTCCTATTTATTAGGTCACTCCCCACATAGGCAAAACTGGTCGCCTGCAGGGAAAGTTAGTTAGTTGCTGGCTGAGCTCAGCTCAGTTAGTTGGTCCCTGGCAGGGGTGGGATCCTGTCAGAGAACGAAGGAGAAGGACACAGAGCTGTGCATGCCCTCAGAGCTGCAGCTCCTAGGAAGAGACACACAGAAGCCAGAACTGTATTGCAGCGAGCGTGAAAGAAGTCGTAGCAAAGGAGTGGATATCAGAAGGGGACCAGCCCTACACAGGCTGCCTCCTTCTGAGGCGCAGAAGCCCTGTAGCCAGAACACCGAGGGAGCAACGACCTTTATGCCTTGCTCCAGAGACCGGCAGGACAGCTAATTTCACGTTACCTGTCCTCCCTACACCCAGGAGGCATGATAGCAACCTTTGGAGGCTGGGGCGTGCGAGAGTCCCTATAAACAGCCTCAAGCCACCAGTCATACGGGTTTGTCCTATCCTATATGGAGGACAGAGAGAAAGACATTACATCTGTGAGGACCGTATGTGAAGCCTTAGGCAGTAAGGAACTACAACACTGCAGTGCAAGAGAAGGCTACTGATTTCCATCTGGACAAGGGGACTCTGGACTTGCCTCCAAACCGGCCGGACTCTGCCTGCCCTGTGATCTGGTGCCCTGGACTGTGGATGCTGAAGTCTTCAGTAAAGGTAAAGAGACTGCAACCTTGTGTCCTCGGTCTTCACTGCGCCTCTCAGCATCCACCATCCACACACTGGGAAGCCCTGGGGATATACTTCACCTGTGGGAAGGTATACCATCTAGCTGCCATAACATCACCCCAGCGGACCCCTTAAAGCAGCGTCGGTCACCCTGACCGAATACCACAGGTGGCGTCACGAACACAAACTTTATCCCTTTAAAGACCTTTCCCTTTTACACGGATGTCCCAGGGCCACGGATCGAGGCAGCCACCGTGACATCCCCCTGTGAACCGCAGGACAGGACCCGGTACCGAGTACCCCACGGCCCCATGGGGGCGATCCAACAGCACCTGAGTGATATCTGAAATCTCGCCAGGATGACGTCCCCTCTGAGAAGATGACCGGTTCCGGGAACGACAGCGCCTGCACGATGTCTAAAATCTCACCAGGATGACGCCCCCTCTGAGAAGACCATTGATGGGAGTGACAGCACCTGCGTGATGTCAGAAATCTCACCAGGATGACGCCCCCCCCCCCCCCCCCCGAGAAGACGACCGGTGTCGGGAATGACAGCACCTGCTCAATGGCTGAAATCTCACCAGGATGACGCCTCCTCTGAGAAGAAGACCAATAATGTGAGTGACAGCACCTGCGCGATGTCTGAAATATCACCAGGATGACACCACCTCTGAGACGATGACCAGTGGCGGGAATGACAGTGCCTGTGCAATGTCTGAAATCTCACCAGGATGACGCCCCCTCTGAGAAGCAGACCGATGATGGGAGTGACGAAACCTGCGTGATGTCTGAAATCTCACCAGGATGACGCCCCCTCCGAGAAGCAGACCGATGATGGGAGTGACGAAACCTGCGTGATGTCTGACATCTCGCCAGGATGATGCCCCCTCTGAGAAGACGACTGGTTCAGGGAATGACAGTGCCTTCACAATGTCTGAAATCTCGCCAGGAAGATGACCGATGATGGGAGTGACAGCACCTGTGCGAGTTTTCAGAAGGGGAGGCAGGTGACTCTGACAAGAGGAGGAGGAGGTTTCAGGTGGGGAAAGATGGAAAGGGGACAGAGAGCTGTAAGTACAGTGCCAAGTCCCTGCACTTGCTCCTCATTTCCATAACAATTGGATAAGGAATAACTTTGGAACGGAAATAAGGATCACAAAAAAGAAAGTGTAGATTTAATTTGAATTACAGCAATGGGATAAGTTTGTGGTATAAAAACCTGCTGACAAGTTCCCTTTTAAAAAAAACCCACATGTATGCTGATCCTAGCTGAGCATGCACATGTATCAGGAGGATCGAAAGGAA
Organism: Ranitomeya imitator; assembly: GCF_032444005.1. Classification (NCBI taxonomy): domain Eukaryota; kingdom Metazoa; phylum Chordata; class Amphibia; order Anura; family Dendrobatidae; genus Ranitomeya; species Ranitomeya imitator. The sequence goes on along the minus strand of NC_091284.1, from coordinate 809,887,034 downwards.
TAGCTGTCGTTCAAATGAGCATTAGGTTGATGTTAGAGGTATATAAGCATTTTGGTTCTTCGGCAACTAAGCTGAACCACTCGAGGTCCAGGTATTACGGCTATAATACAAATACTAAGCTGGACCTATATTATGGCCATGCAAAAGTAACATTAATGTTTTCTATTGTTTTTCTGTATTTTTTTTTACAAATGCAGAGTTGGATACAAGAGAAATGAGAACTATTATCCCTTACTTTACACTTTTTCTCACTCCATGACCCACTCGTGGCTTTGCATCCAAACTGTAACAAAAACTGCATGTGTAAATCCGGCCTTAAAAGTGTTGTCTATTTAGGATTGTGAGTTCCCCGAAGTGAAGCTCCTGGTCGCCCTTCCACCACCTCCCCTCCCCTCCCGGTAATCGGCTGATTTTTGCCAGTAGAACCATATAGTAAATAAAGTATCACATATTGCCTACTGAGAAGAATACATTGTAAAAATCAGTTTGCAATGTGGGGACCATGTTAGACCTTACTTATTTTGTTTCCTGATTCAGGGTCCCTTTTCTTTTATCTTAATATGTCTTAAAGGCTACTTTTAAAATTGTCATTAATCTTTAGCTCTTTCGATAATTTCTAGCATCATCATTTTGCCTGATTTACTAGCTGATCGAGAAAAAATCGAGGGTAACATTGACACCATCAACAAATTCAAGTGCCTTATGCTGTAGATGTGTTTTCTATGACCAAAAAAAAAGTAAAAGATTACCCCGTTTTCTCAATGATTTTAGATACAACTAGTTTATAAGGAACACGAGTATCTTCCATTGCTTTCTATGATACCTGTCCATCTATGGGCAATTTTATATTTAAATAGAACCTGCTCGATTAATCCGCCTCTCTCCTCACTACTCCTTAGCTTCCTTCTCTAAAAATCCCTTCATTGGCTCCCAATTCCCCAACAAATCCTGTTCAGCTGCTAACATTGACCTACAAAGTCGTCCATGATCTGTCTCCTACGTATATCTCCGACCTAATCTTTTGATACAAGCAACTCCCGGTCCTCCCAAGACCTCCTTCTCTCCTCCACACTTGTACATTCCTCACTCAATCGCCTCCAAGACTTCTCCTGAGTATTCCCCATCCTCCAAATTTCTGTGCTCCAAAACGTCCGATTATCCACTACACTCAAAACCTTCAGACGGAACTTAAAAACGCAATTCTTCAAGAAAACTTAACAGTCTGCAATGACTTTGCTACAACTCACCACCACCAGAGCTGCCAACTCACCATCATCGAAGCTGCCACTGGAGACGCCACCTCACCACCACCGGAGCAGCCACCTCACTGCCACCAGAGCTGCCACCTCACCACCATCGGAACTGCCACTCCACCAACTTTGGAGCTGCCACCTAACCTCCACCGGAGTCATCAACTCAACACCACCAGAGTTGCCACCTCACCGCCACTGGAGCTGCCACCGCCTCACCTCTGGAGCTGCCTCATCACCACTGGAGCTGCCAACTCAAAACCACCAGAGCTGACACCTCACCGCCACTGGAGCTGCCACGGCACTGCCACTCGAGCTGCCTCCTCACCACCACCGGAGCTGCCACCTCACCACCATCGGAGCTGCCATCTCACCACCACTGGAGCTGCAACCGCACCGCAACTCGAGATGCTACCTCACCACAATCGGAGCTGCCACCTCACTTCAACCGGAGCTGCCACCTCACCTCCACCAGAGCTGCCACCGCACCACCACTGGAGCTGCCACTGCACCACCCCCGCAGCTGCCGCAACACCACAACATACTCTCTCTGCCCCATTATCTTGCAAACTGTAAGCCCGTAAGGGCAAGGTTCTCTCCCTTTTGTTCCAGTGTCATTGTTAGTCTATTTTTTGTCATTTATATTTGTATTTTGTTCGGAACCCCTTCTCATGTAGAGCACCATGGAATCAACCTCCTGGTATGGCTGTGTAGGTCATGGAACAACAATAAAAATGATACAATTTTTGTAGGAATCCGATGTGCCAGTGCTGAGAAATTGGTTTTTAAAACTACATGCAAATAAGCCCTCTGAGTAAATTGACACGCCTCAATGCACTTCCAGGCTAATTTGCATTTGTCTTTAAAGCTTGATTTCTCAGCACTGGTACATCAGATTACTGCAAGAAAGGTAACAATTTTATTGTTGTTCTGCGATCTTTACAGTCACACCACTAGTTTGATTAGTAAAACCGTCCTGATTAGTCCCCTTTAAGGGCAAAAAAAATAAACAGTTGAGCCAGTTTGTGCATTGGGAACAATGTCTTCTTGAAACAGGAAAGGTCCTTCCTCAAACTGTTGACATAAAGCTGGAAACGTCATTGTATGGTAGAGCATTATGATTTCCCTAAGGAGGAACTTAGGAACCCAAACCATAAAAAATAACCCCTAGAGCAATATTCCTTTTCCATCAAACCACTCATGTTGACGTTGCCTCCAGGGGTATTTTCGGGCTCGGTTGTGAATGGTACTCATCTCTGAGCCATCCTGTACCATACACGTTCTAGTTCATGTTTGTCTATAGAAATGTAATGGCTGTGTGCTTGATGTTATCTACTCTTTAGCACTTGGTGCCAGGAGAACAACAAGTAACCACGTGGACTAATAGCGAAACGTGTAATGAGTTCCCTATCCACCATGACCACCCTCAGCAGCAAGTTCAGAACGTAAAAACTCACGATTGGCCTCCAACATCTCACAGGGAAAATGCCCAATATAATGTCAAAAAACATAGATAAAGTACATAGCAATGGCGTATTAAGATGAAAATGCACACAGTGATGTTGCTATAGTGGGGTAGTACGCACAGTGAGGTCACAGTACTGGGATAACTCACACTGTGACTTCACAAAATAGCGGGAAGATGGGCTAATTGATAGTGCAAGGACAATAAGCAATGATGTCACAGTGCAGAGATATTAAACATAGCGATGTCCCAAGTACAGGGTTAATAATAAACAAAGTGATGTCACATGTGGTACAGAGATAATAGAGTGATGTCACAGTGCAGAGATAATACACACAGTGATGTCACAGTACAGAGGTAATACATAGAGTGATGTCACAGTGCAGAGATAATACATAGAGTGATGTCACAGTGCAGAGATAATACATAGAGTGATGTCACAGTGCAGAGATAATACATAGAGTGATGTCACAGTGCAGAGATAATACACACAGTGATGTCATAGTACAGAGGTAATACATAGAGTGATGTCACAGTGCAGAGATAATACATAGAGTGATGTCACAGTGCAGAGATAATACATAGAGTGATGTCACAGTACAGAGGTAATACATAGAGTGATGTCACAGTGCAGAGATAATACATAGAGTGATGTCACAGTACAGAGGTAATACACACAGTGATGTCACAGTACAGAGATAATACATAGAGTGATGTCACAGTGCAGAGATAATACATAGAGTGATGTCACAGTGCAGAGATAATACATAGAGTGATGTCACAGTACAGAGGTAATACATAGAGTGATGTCACAGTGCAGAGATAATACATAGAGTGATGTCACAGTACAGAGGTAATACATAGAGTGATGTCACAGTGCAGAGATAATACATAGAGTGATGTCACAGTACAGAGGTAATACATAGAGTGATGTTATAGTACAGAGATAATACATAGAGTGATGTCACAGTACAGAGGTAATACATAGAGTGATGTCACAGTACAGAGGTAATACATAGAGTGATGTCACAGTGCAGAGATAATACATAGAGTGATGTCACAGTGCAGAGATAATACATAGAGTGATGTTATAGTACAGAGATAATACATAGAGTGATGTCACAGTACAGAGGTAATACATAGAGTGATGTCACAGTACAGAGGTAATACATAGAGTGATGTCACAGTGCAGAGATAATACATAGAGTGATGTCACAGTGCAGAGATAATACATAGAGTGATGTTATAGTACAGAGATAATACATAGAGTGATGTCACAGTACAGAGGTAATACATAGAGTGATGTCACAGTACAGAGGTAATACATAGAGTGATGTCACAGTACAGAGGTAATACATAGAGTGATGTCACAGTACAGAGGTAATACATAGAGTGATGTCACAGTGCAGAGGTAATACATAGAGTGATGTCACAGTGCAGAGATAATACATAGAGTGATGTCACAGTGCAGAGGTAATACATAGAGTGATGTCATAGTACAGAGGTAATACATAGAGTGATGTCACAGTACAGAGGTAATACATAGAGTGATGTCACAGTACAGAGGTAATACATAGAGTGATGTCACAGTGCAGAGATAATACATAGAGTGATGTCACAGTGCAGAGGTAATACATAGAGTGATGTCACAGTACAGAGGTAATACATAGAGTGATGTCACAGTACAGAGGTAATACATAGAGTGATGTCACAGTACAGAGATAATACATAGAGTGATGTCATAGTACAGAGATAATAAATAGAGTGATGTCACAGTGCAGAGATAATACATAGAGTGATGTCACAGTACAGAGGTAATACATAGAGTGATGTCACAGTGCAGAGATAATACATAGAGTGATGTCACAGTACAGAGGTAATACACACAGTGATGTCACAGTACAGAGGTAATACATAGAGTGATGTCACAGTGCAGAGATAATACATAGAGTGATGTTATAGTACAGAGATAATACATAGAGTGATGTCACAGTGCAGAGATAATACATAGAGTGATGTCACAGTGCAGAGATAATACATAGAGTGATGTTATAGTACAGAGATAATACATAGAGTGATGTCACAGTACAGAGGTAATACATAGAGTGATGTCACAGTGCAGAGATAATACATAGAGTGATGTCACAGTGCAGAGATAATACATAGAGTGATGTTATAGTACAGAGATAATACATAGAGTGATGTCACAGTACAGAGGTAATACATAGAGTGATGTCACAGTACAGAGGTAATACATAGAGTGATGTCATAGTACAGAGATAATACATAGAGTGATGTTATAGTACAGAGATAATACAGAGTGATGTTATAGTACAGAGGTAATACATAGAGTGATGTCACAGTACAGAGGTAATACATAGAGTGATGTCATAGTACAGAGGTAATACATAGAGTGATGTCACAGTACAGAGGTAATACATAGAGTGATGTCACAGTGCAGAGATAATACATAGAGTGATGTCACAGTGCAGAGATAATACATAGAGTGATGTCACAGTACAGAGGTAATACATAGAGTGATGTCATAGTACAGAGGTAATACATAGAGTGATGTCAGAGTACAGAGATAATACATAGAGTGATGTCACAGTACAGAGGTAATACATAGAGTGATGTTATAGTACAGAGATAATACATAGAGTGATGTCAGAGTACAGAGATAATAGAGTGATGTCACAGTGCAGAGATAATAAATAGAATGATGTCACAGTGCAGAGATAATACATAGAGTGATGTCACAGTGCAGAGATAATACATAGAGTGATGTTATAGTACAGAGATAATACATAGAGTGATGTCACAGTACAGAGGTAATACATAGAGTGATGTCACAGTACAGAGGTAATACATAGAGTGATGTCACAGTACAGAGGTAATACATAGAGTGATGTCACAGTACAGAGGTAATACATAGAGTGATGTCACAGTGCAGAGATAATACATAGAGTGATGTTACAGTGCAGAGATAATACATAGAGTGATGTCACAGTGCAGAGATAATACATAGAGTGATGTCACAGTGCAGAGATAATACATAGAGTGATGTCACAGTACAGAGGTAATACATAGAGTGATGTCACAGTGCAGAGATAATGCATAGAGTGATGTCACAGTGCAGAGATAATACATAGAGTGATGTCACAGTGCAGAGATAATACATAGAGTGATGTCACAGTGCAGAGATAATACATAGAGTGATGTCACAGTGCAGAGATAATACATAGAGTGATGTCACAGTACAGAGGTAATACATAGAGTCATGTCACAGTGCAGAGATAATATATAGAGTGATGTCACAGTACAGAGGTAATACACACAGTCATGTCACAGTGCAGAGATAATACATAGAGTGATGTCACAGTACAGAGGTAATACACAGTGATGTCACAGTACAGAGATAATACATAGAGTGATGTCACAGTGCAGAGATAATATATAGAGTGATGTCACAGTACAGAGGTAATACACACAGTCATGTCACAGTGCAGAGATAATACATAGAGTGATGTCACAGTACAGAGGTAATACACACAGTCATGTCACAGTGCAGAGATAATACATAGAGTGATGTCACAGTACAAAGATAATACATAGAGTGATGTCAGAGTACAGAGATAATAGAGTGATGTCACAGTACAGGGATAATAAATAGAATGATGTAAAGGTACAGAGATAATAAATAGAGTGATCTCACAGTACAGGGATAATACACACAGTGATGTCACAGTACAGGTATAATACACACAGTGATGTCACAGTACAGGGATAATACACACAGTGATGTCACAGTACAGAGATAATAAACACAGTGATGTCACAGTACAGAGATAATAAACACAGTGATGTCACAGTACAGGGATAATAAACACAGTGATGTCACAGTACAGGGATAATAAACACAATGATGTCACAGTACAGAGATAATAAACACAGTGATGTCACAGTACAGAGATAATAAACACAGTGATGTCACAGTACAGAGATAATAAACACAGTGATGTCACAGTACAGAGATAATAAACACAGTGATGTCACAGTACAGGGATAATAAACACAGTGATGTCACAGTACAGGGATAATAAACACAGTGAAGTCACAGTACAGGGATAATACACACAGTGATGTCACAGTACAGGGATAATAAACACAATGATGTCACAGTACAGGGATAATAAACACAGTGATGTCACAGTACAGGGATAATACACACAGTGATGTCACAGTACAGAGATAATAAACACAGTGATGTCACAGTACAGAGATAATAAACACAGTGATGTCACAGTACAGAGATAATAAACACAGTGATGTCACAGTACAGAGATAATAAACACAGTGATGTCACAGTACAGAGATAATAAACACAGTGATATCACAGTACAGGGATAATAAACACAGTGATGTCACAGTACAGGGATAATAAACACAGTGATGTCACAGTACAGAGATAATGAACATAGTGATGTCACAGTACAGGGATAATACACACAGTGATGTCACAGTACAGAGATAATAAACACAGTGATGTCACAGTACAGGGATAATAAACACAGTGATGTCACAGTACAGAGATAATGAACATAGTGATGTCACAGTACAGGGATAATACACACAGTGATGTCACAGTACAGGGATAATAAACACAGTGACATCACAGTACAGGGATAATAAACACAGTGATGTCACAGTACAGGGATAATACACACAGTGATGTCACAGTACAGAGATAATACACACAGTGATGTCACAGTACAGAGATAATAAACACAGTGATGTCACAGTACAGGGATAATACACACAGTGATGTCACAGTACAGGGATAATACACACAGTGATGTCACAGTACAGGGATAATACACAGTGATGTCACAGTACAGGGATAATACACAGTGATGTCACAGTACAGGGATAATACACACAGTGATGTCACAGTACAGGGATAATAAACACAGTGATGTCACAGTGCAGGGAAAATACACACAGTGATGTCACAGTACAGGGATAATAAACACAGTGATGTCACAGTACAGGGATAATAAACACAGTGATGTCACAGTGCAGGGAAAATACACACAGTGATGTCACAATACAGGGATAATACACACAGTGATGTCACAGTACAGGGATAATACACACAGTGATGTCACAGTACAGATAATAAACACAGTGATGTCACAGTATAAGGATAATACACACAGGGATGTCTGGGTAATAAAAACAGTGATGTCATAGTAGAGGGATAAGAACTATAGTGATGTCACAGTAATGGAATAATAAGCATAGTTTCATCATTTTTAAAGTTGAAAACTCATGCCAAAACAATGCAATAGTGCATTACACTACGGAGAAAGGATACTGCAGTGTGCAGAGGTAACCACGGGGCCACATTCATAGTCATCAGTCACCGCACTTTACGTCTGAGTGGTAATGGCCCCATAAGGCCTCGGTCAGACGTCAGTGATTTTCTCATGCGATAAAATCGGTCCGACTTTCATAAGTGATTTCGATCAATGTTTCCTCAGAGTTTGGTCACAATTTTATCAGGTTTTTTACTGGTGAGGAGAACAAAAAGTTTTTCCACCGTCTCCATTCTGTCAGTCCGTGCAAAATGGACAGCAGACGGATGACAACCGAGTGCGGTCCGATTCTTTAACGGACCCATAGACTTTAATTTCCAAGTTTGATCCAATATAAATCGGATCAATATCGGACAGCTCTCCGCAATTGTGCACCGACCACTCGGTCTGCAAAACAATCACGGACATGTAAACAGCTCCATAGACTATTGCACACGTACCTGAAAACCTGACGTGTGAATGAGCCCTTATTTAGTGGTCTTCATCGCCGTAGCTGCTAGCTTTGTCCATACTTGGTAACTTAAAATTGGCTAACTTGCCTGATTACATCAGTGTTCACTTTTGACAAATTAATGTGTATTTTTAAATGTAAATTATATCTAAGTGCATTTTTTTATATTTTAAAAAATAAATGGGTCAAGTGAAAAATATTTAAGGCTTTGTTCTCGTAATGTTATGTTCTTTTCTTTAAGATGGAAAACTTTCGCCAAATGCATCTGCTAATAGTTCCAATGAATAAAAATTAAAAAGTTAATAATAAGTACCACGGAGTCCCTACTTCACAGGCAGAGGGAATCTCCGTCCTGAAGAGCTTGCAATCTAGTGTTCAAGGGTCTTGTTGTATCTTCTCGTTAGAGGGGCCCATTACTTGTCACCATGGCACCCACTGCCCACGGCATTTTCGCCTCATTTAGCTTCAACCGTGTGAACTTAGTGTTAAGGGAGGTCTGGTAACCCCCCACCAAAAAGGGTCAAAACAGGCTAATTACCAAACATCTGTAGCATCTTTTGTACATATCAAATGGGGGAGGAGATGCCAAGACACATTGGGGCAAGAGAATAAAAAGCGCATTGGAATAAAAGTTGTCCGAAAATTTCGCTGACATTGAAAACATCAAATAAATCCCCGAGCCTGAAAGAAATTTTCCCGCGGAACATGACTAAATCGTATGTTCCTTCTTAGTACTAAAAACAATTGAAACTAACAAGAAAAGCTTAGATTGAAAAGAAATATATATATTTTGAGGATTTTGATATCAACCAATCAGATCCAGACTTTAATTTTGGGGTACCGTACGTAAGAAAATTAGGAAAGAGGAAGGAAACAATGATCTTCTGTGACCGCGGTGTACTTCTTCTTCCCACATATTGGATAAATCTTCTCCAAGTCCTCTCTTTTCCCCCCTCTCAAGTGTTAAAACAAAAAATACTAAACGTACCAATAGCCCCAAGAACTGTACAGCGAAAGGGGCTGACGAAAATTTGTACAAAAAGGGACATTTCGAGGCAGTTCTTAGGGGATCTCGAATGCATTTGAGACAGCGTTTTTCTTTTGGAATAGTCCCACACATGTCAATAGGTTGAGTCTGGTATTGGAGCTCAACCATGGACAGGTGTGGCACTGTTTTTAGAAGAAAGCAGCCAAAGTCCTTTCTAGTCATCTCCAGTAATGACAAAATTGTATAGTATTAAGTAGCATTGAGTACAAAAGGTTCCTCAGAACAATCTGGTGTCCAAGATGATGCAACGTGGCAGCTGGACCAGAGCAGTGCTGAATTCCTCAGCCAGCACTCAAATGACGGTAACCTGGGCACTTCTGATTATTTGACCTCTGCAATGACATGATGTCACATAAGGCACCCAGAATGCCATGAAGCATCAGGGAAGACACCAGACCAGGGTCATGCACATTTTTTTGCTCAACTCTAGTTTTAAGAGTAGAGATGATGGAGAGGACCTCTATCAGCACAGTAAGAGGAGCATCCTAGAAATGTGAAAAATATGAAATACCAGGAGTATAATCATTGGCTGGACATACAAAATAGATGGGTAACTAACCGCTAAACCCACCGTCAGGACCTCCTCTTGTCAGGTGTCAAACTGTTGGACTTCAATTGACTAATCAACTTGATCTTGCAGAGATAATTCGTCAGTCACCAATTATTCTCCTTTTCCCGATGGAGAAATTTGAAAGGAGGTCTAATTAGGGAGCAAAAAAAAATCTTGGACTTCATATGGTGCCCATACAGAACTCATATGGTCGTAGAATGGTACGCAAAAGGAAAACCATAAGGAAGCACGTGGTCTTAAATACAGCCGTTTGGGAATCAAAACAGGGCCACTTGGTAGAGATTTCTCACACAGCTATTGGTGAAATTTTTTCTTCTTCGGGGATGGGGAGATTTTAATACTTCCATAGTATAGCCAATAGTTCTCCATTGCCATCTGTGACAAACAAGTCATGGTGCAAGTCACTACAATGACACCATATAAGAGATAATTGCCCCCTGCTGTTCTAACCAACCTGCCTGACATGCATTGTGAATGGGCACCATGGTGTGATCACTACTGATCCAGCTAGTGAGGGAATTATCTTCTCCATTGTGTGGGTTTCCCAGTTATGATGCAAATTTCACTGATTGTAATTGCAGAGCAATGGAACAAATTTGTACTAAATGTCTGATCCAAGGCCACTAATGTAAGATGTTAGAGAGCATCATGTGGGTCACCTTCTTGGAACTTTTGCTGTGGTCAGATATCGCGCAGAGATTGAGCACACATAATATTGAAAGGGGCCTTCAATTTCATTGACCTCGCCTGCCCATTAAATTCATTAAAAATGCTGGCATTACGTACTTCAGAAATACCATTCCAGTACCCGGCTGGAGAAGCATTTTTGTCGCAATGAATGGAGGTCCCACTTTGTTTATTTTCTATGGGGTCTATAATTAAGTAAGTGGACAACCCTTCTACGAATTACCACTTCCACTGATTTTGTGGCATCCGGTTGACCATCTTATGTGTATGGTGGTGTTTAAACTTTTTTCAGATGGGAAGAAGAAGGCTCAGACAGTTGCCAGATGGTTGAAGAAGGAACAGACTATTGGGTTTCAACATGCCCGAACCTTTTTCTGACAGGGGAAATAAGTCACTACCAGAGTTGTCTGACAGAAGTTAATTTCCATTTCAGATGACCAGAGGGAGATTGGGATGAATCACCATGGGCCAACAACTTTAGAAGTTTTATCTTCTTCTATGTTTCACCTGCTGAGAAACATAGACATTAGGTTGTCAATAAATGCCATCAAAACTGGCCTATCACACAACCTCATCAAAAATCTCATGTCTACTATGGTCAGCTCCATTACCTTGTAGGATGTCTGCTCCTCTTTACCCGGCCAGTTCATGTGACCTGTGAGAGTGAGGTCATGGAATTAAATGCCCCAGGAGGTCCATTGTGTACTGATAACATTTTGTGAAAATAGCTGAACTGATTAATGAATACTTTATCCCATTCATCATTGGCTTGAAGTGAAGCAGACTTTGGTGTTTGAGTAGATGACACATTATTTACACTCAGTAGACAAAAGCTGCCCATACACGTTAGATAGCTGTCGCCCAAGAGCTGTCCCTTAAGGTACCTTCACATTAAGCGACGCTGCAGCGATACCGACAACGATCCGGATCGCTGCAGCGTCGCTGTTTGGTCGCTGGAGGGCTGTCACACAGACCGCTCTCCAGCGACCAACGATGTCGGTAACCAGGGTAAACATCGGGTAACTAAGCGCAGGGCCGCGCTTAGTAACCCGATGTTTACCCTGGTTACCATCCTAAAAGTAAAAAAAAACAAACAGTACATACTTACCTACAGCCGTCTGTCCTCCAGCGCTGTGCTCTGCACTCCGCCTGTACTGTCTGTGTGAGCACAGCGGCCGGAAAGCAGAGCGGTGACGTCACCGCTCTGCTTTCCGGCTGACCGACGCTCACAGCCAGTACAGGAGGAGTGCAGAGCACAGCGCTGGAGGACAGACGGCTGTAGGTAAGTATGTAGTGTTTTTTTTTTTTTTACTTTTAGGATGGTAACCAGGGTAAACATCGGGTTACTAAGCGCGGCCCTGCGCTTAGTAACCCGATGTTTACCCTGGTTACCAGTGAAGACATCGCTGGATCGGTGTCACACACGCCGATCCAGCGATGTCAGCAGGAGTCCAGCGACGAAATAAAGTTCTGGACTTTATTCAGCGACCAACGATCTCCCAGTAGGGGCCTGATCGTTGGTCGCTGTCACACATAACGATTTCATTAACGATATCGTTGCTACGTCACAAAAAGCAACGATATCGTTAACAATATCGTTATGTGTGAAGGTACCTTTAGGTCCGGCCAAGTGTATATGAGTTTTCCTGTACCTAGAGGAGAATATATTCCATGTGAACTAGTGATTTGGCATGTTAAAATTCAACATACACAGACCTTCTTTCCCCTAACATCTAAAGGCCCCTTCACACTAAGCGACGCTGCAGCGATACCGACAACGATTCGGATCGCTGCAGCGTCGCTGTTTGGTCGCTGGAGAGCTGTCACACAGACCGCTCTCCAGCGACCAACGATGCCGGTAACCAGGGTAAACATCGGGTAACTAAGCGCAGGGCCGCGCTTAGTAACCCAATGTTTACCCTGGATACCATGCTAAAAGTAAAAAAAAACAAACACTAGATACTTACCTACCGCTGTCTGTCCCCGGCGCTGTGCTCTGCTTCTCTGCTCTCCTCCTGTACTGGCTGTGAGCCGGAAAGCAGAGTGGTGACGTCACCGCTCTGCTTTCCGGCTCACAGCCAGTACAGGAGGAGTGCAGAGCACAGCGCTGGAGGACAGACAGCGGTAGGTAAGTATCTAGTGTTTGTTTTTTTTTACTTTTAGCATGGTAACCAGGGTAAACATCGGGTTACTAAGCGCGGCCCTGCGCTTAGTTACCCGATGTTTACCCTGGTTACCAGTGAAGACATCGCTGGATCGGTGTCACACACGCCGATCCAGCGATGTCTCCAGGGAGTCCAGCGACCAAATAAAGTTCTGGACTTTGTTCAGCGACCAACGATCTCCCAGCAGGGGCCTGATCGTTGGTCGCTGTCACACAGAACGATTTCATTAACGATATCGTTGCTACGTCACAAATAGCAACGATATCGTTAACAATATCGTTATGTGTGAAGGTACCTTAAGGGGCTCCATAAACAATAGATAGCTGTTGGCCAAACGATGGATGATCGTTCGGTCGAAAGCTATCCGCTATAACAAGGAGTGGATATCTCAGCTGTGCTCCTGTGTTCTGCACAAGAAAGCCTCTGCCAGTGTCCTCTAGCGGTGGCTTATCTTGTTAAGAACAAAAAGGTTGGCAATCCAAAATTTAACACGCAGATCATTTTCTCCTCCAATAACTCTGTGGGAGAGTTGGGAGGTCCCTTACACATGAGATTGTTGGCAAAAGAAGCCAATATCAGCAGGTTTGGCCGACATTAGTCTAATGTTGTCCATTCTTGGGGTACAAGCCTGCAGTCACTCTATGTGACTGCAGACTTCTGAATTCTCACAGCGCCATGTGCCCGCTTTCAAGACTCTCCTGTGCCGGCAGCAAACAGGCACATGACCGCAAGTATAGTGTAACCACCGATCGACCAAACCGCTGCATGACCAGCTCTATCCTCGCCTACTATATTCTCACCCATCCCTTGTAGATTGTGAGCCTTCGCGGGCAGGGTCCTCTCTCCTCCTGTACCAGTTATGACTTGTATTGTTCAAGATTATTGTACTTGTTTTTATTATGTATACCCCTCTTTACATGTAAGCGCCATGGAACAAATGGCGCTATAACAATAAATAATAATAATAATAAGTATGATATTTGCATACATGTGGTCAGGTGCCAACTAGACTTGCGCGGCCTCTCTCAATACAAGTGAATTGAGAGAGGCCGGACACACTTAGTCAGAATGTATGCAAAATCACGTACGGTCACATGACCGACCACTTCTAGTGCCCGTGTGAAATGTCCGAGATAGTTAGTCGTGACTGAGCTGCTGTCTGCTTGCACTCTAGTAGTTCAACAGTCTTTTACTAAACAGTCCAAGTTCATCAGGTGGGTACAGCTGGGATGGGGCACAGCAATTTGCACTCCCTTCCTCCTCCAGGTATTCGTCTTATAACACACACTGACAGTGCGCTCTGTTGCCAGCTCATTACTGCTCATTTGAACCAGGGAGAGAGTGCACTGCCATTGTGCACATCAAGCAAGGAATAACCCAGCCCCTGAAACAAGTATCAGTGATGACTCCTCATTTCAAGGTGGGGCAGAGGCTGCAGCAATGACCACCGCCTCTGCCCCCTGATGGTGCTTCATTTGAGTATCCCAGCATACACTGGTATTCTTAAATGAAGCATCATCATAAAGGAACTAGGGATAACTGAAAGAAAAGCAGTGAGATAGTGTAGTTAGGGAAGATTATGGAATTTTTAATTCAAGTGTATTAGAAAATAGTTTAGATTATGGAATTGAATAGATAGGGATTTAGGATGAAAATTAACTTGGATTTCGGACCATCCCTTTACCTATATGGTGATTATGATTCATGTTACTATATTGTAACTTTAGATTACTTCTGGCATATCCCTTTGGAAAGTTACAGCAGGTGACTCCTGGTTTGATCCTACAATTTTCCATGGTGGTGGTTTAAAAAAATTGTGTGCAGATCTGCTGGATATTTTTTAAGAGAAATCAAATATGTGTATGAGAACATATTTTTTCACGCAATACAATCTCCATTTTGTTACATTACTTGACTCCTTACAATATGTATCTCAACTGTCACTGTTCATTTGATTTGTCTTTATTCTCACTTCCACTATTAAATATCATAACCTTTGCTCTAATTCAGCCGTTCGAAACAATTAATTAAAGCATTATACACGTAGATGTGCTGATGGAGAACCAAGACTAGCCAACTATTATTAAAAATATATTATAGGGAAGCTTCTTGGCATCAATGATAAATCAAATGCTTTTCCTGATAAGTTATGTAAAAATTCACTAAATATGTATATGACATGGAATATGAGCTAGAGGAACACAGACATTCTGCTGCGAGTTCATAAAAAATGACAATTACACTGAAAATGAACTCTTGTTTCGGAAGAAATTGTAATAGAATGTCTGTGTTCCTGCAGCTCCTCTCTTCTCCACAGTATCTGCTCTAGCTCCTCCCCTCTCCATAGTGTCCACTCTAACTCCTCCCCTCTCCATAGTGTCCACTATAGCCCCTCCCCTTTCCATAGTGTCCACTCTAGTTCCTCACCTCTCTACATAGTGTCCACTCTAGTTGCTCCCTGCTCCATAGTGTCCACTCTAGCTCCTTCCCTCTCCATAGTGTCAACTCTAGTTCCTCTCCTCTCCATAGAGTGTCAACTATAGCTCCTCTCCATAAAGTGTCCACTCTAGCTCCTCCTCTCTACATAGTGTCCACTCTAGTTCCTCACTATCCATAGTGTCCACTCTAGCTCCTCCCCTCCCCATAGTGTCAACCTTAGTTCCTCCCCTCTCCATAGAGTGTCAACTATAGCTCCTCTCCATAAAGTGTCCACTCTAGCTCCTCCTCTCTACATAGTGTCCACTCTAGTTCCTCCTCTCTCCATAGTGCCCACTTTAGCTCCTCACCTCTCCATAGTGTCCACTCTAGTTCTTCCCCTCTCCATAGTGTCAACTCTAGCTCCTCCCCTCTCTAGAGTGTTGATTCTAGTTCCTCCCCTCTCCATAGAGTGTCAACTATAGCTCCTCTCCATAAAGTGTCCACTCTAGCTCCTCCTGTCTACATAGTGTCCACTCTAGTTCCTCCTCTCTCCATAGTGCCCACTTTAGCTCCTCACCTCTCTAGAGTGTCCACTCTAGTTCTTCCCCTCTCCATAGTGTCAACTCTAGCTCCTCCCCTCTCTAGAGTGTCCACTCTAGTTCCTCCCCTCTCCATAGAGTGTCAACTATAGCTCCTCTCCATAAAGTGTCCACTCTAGCTCCTCCTGTCTACATAGTGTCCACTCTAGTTCCTCCTCTCTCCATAGTGCCCACTTTAGCTCCTCACCTCTCCATAGTGTCCACTCTAGTTCTTCCCCTCTCCATAGTGTCAACTCTAGCTCCTCCCCTCTCTAGAGTGTCCACTCTAGTTCCTCCCCTCTCCATAGAGTGTCAACTATAGCTCCTCTCCATAAAGTGTCCACTCTAGCTCCTCCTGTCTACATAGTGTCCACTCTAGTTCCTCCTCTCTCCATAGTGCCCACTTTAGCTCCTCTCCTCTCCATAGTGTCCACTCTAGTTCCTCCCCTCTCCATAGAGTGTCCACTTTAGCTTCTTCCCTCTTCTTACAGTGTCTGCCTCTAGCTCCTCCCTCCTCCTCCTCTCTCCATAGAATCTTATAAGCACCAACTCTCATCTCCTATTTTAGTAATGGGAAAAAGTAACTTCATGAATACAGAGTGTACAGAATTTAACCATGAATTGAAAGTGAAATATCAGCCCTGGGGAAGAAAAAAGTAGATTTCTCTCATAAGATATTTTACAAAATTGCTTATTTTCTTGCGTATTCTTGATTTATTAAATAAAACCTGAAACAACAATTATACTTTAAATGAAAGTCAACAAAACTCACTTAATTTGGTGGAATTGGCTGACCATCTGATATGTGGGGGGGGGCCTCCTGACTTTGATAACTCTGTGATCTTCCCGGATGATGCCAGGCAAGGTAAATATCGGGCAGGTGTAATTTCAACACCAGATTCATTTGTTTATAGGGGAGATAAGTTATCAGCAGCTTTCTCCTCTCTTCCTGCCTGATCCTTATCTCTGCCAATGATTTGGGGTGTATGTGGTCCTCCTGACTGTTTCTTGATGCCTGATATCAGGTGAGAGTAATGTTAGAGTTTGGGACAAAACACCTTTGGCGCCTATGGCCTTCTTTAGCCAATAGACAAGTCGCTATGTTGTTGCAACTATTCTAGTGTACAAACTTATTTTACTGACTGAGGTTATTAGGAGTGCTGGTCTGGAAAAGGGCACTGACTTACCGTAGGTCCCCATACACATCAGATGGCTGTTGGCTGAATGATGCTGTAGCTGACTGTCTCTATCATGCACCAGCGCAGCCATTTGGCCAAGCCCTCCTCTGTTGTCAGTGAAAAAGCTGCTGGAAGACATTTCTGGCAGCGGCTTATGTCTAGAAAACAAGTGATCGGCAGTCCATAATCGGATTGTCATCTCCCCTGACAATCAATTGGCCAGCATGCCCATATACAGTGCCTTGCGAAAGTATTCGGCTCCCTGGAACTTTTCAACCTTTTCCCACATATCATGTTTCAAACATAAAGATACCAAATGCAAATTTTTGGTGAAGAATCAACAACAAGCGGAGCACAATTGTGAAGTTAAAGGAAATTTATTGGTTATTTTAAATTTTTATGGAAATTCAAAAACTGAAAAGTGGGGCGTGAAATATTATTCGGTCCCTTTACTTTCAGTGCAGCAGAAGTTCATTGTGGATCTCTGAATGATCCAATGTTGTCCTAAATGTCTAATGATGATAAATAGAATCCACCTGTGTGTGATCAAGTCTCCGTATAAATGCACCTGCTCTGTGATAGTCTCAGGGTTCTGCTTGAAGCACAGAGAGCATCATGAAGACCAAGGAACACAACAGGCAGGTCCGTGATACTGTTGTGGAGAAGTTTAAAGCCGAATTTGGATACAAAATGATTTCCAAAACTTTAAACATCCCAAGGAGCACTGTGCAAGCGATCATATTGAAATGGAAGGAGTATCATACCACCGCAAATCTACCAAGACCCGGCCGTCCCTCTAAACTTTCATCTCAAACAAGGAGAAGACTGATCAGAGATGCAGCCAAGAGGCCCATGATCACTCTGGATGAACTGCAGAGATCTACAGCTGAGGTGGGACAGTCTGTCCATAGGACAACAATCAGTCATACACTGCACAAATCTGGCCTTTATGGAAAAGTGGCAATAAGAAAGACATTTGTCAAAGATATCCATAAAAAGTGTTGTTTAAAGTTTCCAACAAGCCACCTGGGAGACACAGAGCTGAAAACTGCTGTTCACAAACGATCTCCATCAAACCTCACTGAGCTCAAGCTGTTTGCCCAGGAAGAATGGGCGAGAATTTCAGTCTCTCGATGTACAAAACTGATAGAGACATACCCCAAGCGACTTGCAGCTGTAATCGCAGCAAAAGGTGGCGCAACAAAGTATTAAGATAAAGGGGCCGAATAATATTGCACGCCCCACTTTTCAGTTTTTGAATTTTCACAAAAATTTAAAATAAGCAATAAATTTCGTTCTACTTCACAATTGTGTTCCACTTGTTGTTGATTCTTCACCAAAAATTTACATTTGCTATCTTTATGTTTGAAGCATGATATGCGGGAAAAGGTTGAAAAGCTCAAGGGGGCCGAATACTTTCTCAAGGCACTGCACATAGAGTTGTACCCCAAACCCATCGATATCGGCGGGTGCTGCTGATAGTTGTCTAATGTGTATGGGGGCTTTAGGATATCTGTAATCCAAATCCAGTGGATGTTCAGATGTTCTCTATGGGAAGAGTAGAGTAAGGGCGTAAGGATGCCTTTACACTGGACAATTCATGGTCGATAAACAATTGCCGATCAATAACTTAGAAGCCAAATAGCACTCGTTTAATTGTCCATTTAGACAGTCCGATCGCATGTCCATGTGCACAGAATGACCAGTAATCAGCACATAGACCGTCACTGTTTTCGGCATCACAAGTCCTGGTTACAGTGAACGATGTGTTGCCAAGAACGTTATTTTTTAAGAAAGCATAAAAATCGTTTCACCCGACAAAAGAGCGATTTGCTAATTCGTCAAGTGATTGGCCATCCTGTTTAGACAAGCAGATAATCAGGAAACGAGCTTTCCTGGGGGAGCTCGTACCTAATAATTGGCCAGTAGAAATGCACCAGGAGGAAGTTCAGATCACTGTATTATATCACGCTGGGGAACTAATTGATTGAGAGCTCAGGCTGCCCAATCCTATATGAAATAGCTGGTCGTCCAGTCCTGCCAAAATGTAATATGATCAGGGGCCTTTTCCACTGGACATCTCACGTGTTGACATTCCAAACAAACTAAATAACAAAAGGTTTTTTTTAGCAAAATGGTAGAGAAACTTTTAAAGATCTGTTCTTACATGTACTCAGCTAAAGCTCTGTATTAATAGACATTATAAATAAGTTATCATAAGTTATCAGAAGTTGAAAGGAACCTCCAACAACCCAATCTTTGGATGTCCTTCAACCTTAAGCTCATCATACATATGAGATAGCTATCAGCCAAACATTCATTCAGCATACAGCTGACAGGGAGAGAGGAGACAAATCTTATCTTCCTTGAAAACAAGAGGAAGAACAGAAACCCGATGACATGATATTATCAAGATAATGGCAGAGAAGACCCTGGTGGACCTACCTAGGCTTGAACAAGATAGATCTTCCTACAGAGCGTTCATACATCACATCGCCATGACTTGAGATCGAGCCGAAGGCTGTCAAATAGTTGTTGAAATTCCAATTGCTGGTCCTTCTCTCTACTGATGTCACCTGGCAGGGGTGAGTCAGAAGGTCTGCATACATTTTGGATGGTGGTTATCTAGTCAGGCCAAAAGCCAAGGATTTGGACAACTTGTATTTAATGTGTATGGGGGCCTTTAGTGTCCGGAGAGACAAGGTTCTGATAGTCTGGATTTTTACATCCAATCCTTTTCTTGCACCTAAAATAAGTGGCATCAAATGTGTCTGGAAGTCACTTAAGTACATAACAAACCCATTAATGAGTCACATGATGTCGATATCAATTGGCTTAATAATTTTACAGCGAAAAAGGTACTTAATTTGTTTTGAAATGTTAATTGGAAAGAAGGCAGTGACTACAGAGTTGCATGTACAATGGTGAGTGTCCAGTCAAAATGTGAGCTGTAGCTGAGAGACAGACATGCCAGAATCTCTCTCCGAATGGAGAGTGCACATGTCAGCTAGGAAAGCTGAGCAGTCTGTGTGTTGGAGCTGCAGAATAATGTGTGGAGGCTCAGACTGTTCAGTGTGAACTGAGCGCGGAGTTGAATACAGCAGGAAACTGCTGGAGCTCAGGCAGAAGAGGATACTGAGACCGGTGGATCAGGCCTTCTCTGTGTATGACGTTTGCTACAGGAGAAAGGACTGTAATCTGTTCGGGTGAGTCCGCACTGACATATTTGTGCCTGCTGAATCAACTGTTTATTTGCTGTGATACCTTCGTGCTCAGAAGAGGCAGTTTTGGTTTTGTATACCATGGAGTTTTGTGAAAGCAAGAAAACTGCATCTGGTTGGACAAAACCACATTGCCTCTGTGAATGCTGCCTAATGCCTACCTGAGACTTTGGATCCCTACAATATATATATATTTAGAAATCTTGCAATTTTCTCACTTGCCACTGCAGCAATTTTAGACTCTAATTTTCTGTTGTTTCCAGAAATCCACACGTGTACATTTGCAGCAATGATCAGATTCTGACCCTATCATTTGTATTTAAGCATCTAATGAGCACGTGCAAAGTACATTATAAGGGAGGAGGAGGAGCAATGACATCACCTATTGTGAATGGTGGATCCTGTGTTATCTATTGTATATAGAGGTGTTATCAGTCATTGTACAGGAGGAGGAGGTGAGCTGTGATATCATCTATTGTGGATGGTGGATCCTGTGTTATCTACTGTATATAGAGGTGTTATCAGTCATTGTACAGGAGGAGGAGGTGAGCTGTGACATCACCTATTGTGAATGGTGGATCCTGTGTTATCTATTGTATATAGAGGTGTTATCAGTCATTGTACAGGAGGAGGAGGTGAGCTGTGATATCATCTATTGTGGATGGTGGATCCTGTGTTATCTACTGTATATAGAGGTGTTATCAGTCATTGTACAGGAGGAGGAGGTGAGCTGTGACATCACCTATTGTGAATGGTGGATCCTGTGTTATCTATTGTATATAGAGGTGTTATCAGTCATTGTACAGGAGGAGGAGGTGAGCTGTGATATCATCTATTGTGGATGGTGGATCCTGTGTTATCTACTGTATATAGAGGTGTTATCAGTCATTGTACAGGAGGAGGAGGTGAGCTGTGACATCACCTATTGTGGATGGTGGATCCTGTGTTATCTATTGTATATAGAGGTGTTATCAGTCATTGTACAGGAGGAGGAGGTGAGCTGTGACATCACCTATTGTGGATGGTGGATCCTGTGTTATCTATTGTATATAGAGGTGTTATCAGTCATTGTACAGGAGGAGGACGTGAGCTGTGACATCACCTATTGTGAATGGTGGATCCTGTGTTATCTACTGTATATAGAGGTGATATCAGTCATTGTACAGGAGGAGGAGGGGAGCTGTGACATCACCTATTGTGAATGGTGGATCCTGTGTTATCTACTGTATATAGAGGTGTTATCAGTCATTGTACAGGAGGAGGAGGTGAGCTGTGACATCCCCTATTGTGAATGTTGGATCCTGTGTTATCTATTCTATATAGAGGTGTTATCAGTCATTGTACAGGAGGAGGAGGTGAGCTGTGACATCACCTATTGTGAATGGTGGATCCTGTGTTATCTACTGTATATAGAGGTGATATCAGTCATTGTACAGGAGGAGGAGGAGAGCTGTGACATCACCTATTGTGAATGGTGGATCCTGTGTTATCTACTCTATATAGAGGTGTTATCAGTCATTGTACAGGAGGAGAAGGTGAGCTGTGACATCACCTATTGTGAATGGTGGATCCTGTGCTATCTACTGTATATAGAGGTGTCATCAGTCATTGTACAGGAGGAGGAGGTGAGCTGTGACATCACCTATTGTGAATGGTGGATCCTGTGTTATCTACTGTATATAGAGGTGTCATCAGTCATTGTACAGGAGGAGGAGGTGAGCTGTGACATCACCTATTGTGAATGGTGGATCCTGTGTTATCTATTGTATATAGAAGTGTTATCAGTCATTGTATAGGAGGAGGAGGTGAGCTGTGACATCACCTATTGTGAATGATGGATCTTGTGCTATCTACTGTATATAGAGGTGTTATCAGTCATTGTACAGGAGGAGGAGGAGGTGAGCTGTGATATCACCTATTGTGAATGGTGGATCCTGTGTTATCTACTGTATAGAGGTGTTATCAGTCATTGTACTGGAGGAGGAGGTGAGCTGTGACATCACCTATTGTGAATGGTGGATCCTGTGTTATTTACTGTATATAGAAGTGTTACCAGTCATTGTACAGAAGGAGAAGGAGGTGAGCTGTGACATCACCTATTGTGAATGGTGGATCCTGTGTTATCTACTGTATATAGAGTTATCAGTCATTGTACAGGGGGGGAGGAGGTGAGCTGTGATATCATCTATTGTGAATAGTGGATCCTGTGTTATCTACTATATATAGAGGTGTTATCAGTCATTGCACAGAAGGGGATGAGGTGAGTTGTGACATCACCTATTGTGAATGGTGGATCCTGTGTTATCTACTGTATATAGAGGTGTTATCAGTCATTATACAGGGGGGGATGAGGTGAGTTGTGACATCACCTATTGTGAATGGTGGATCCTGTGCTATCTACTGTATATAGAGGTGTTATCAGTCATTGTACAGGAGGGGGGAGGAGGTGAGCTGTGACATCATCTATTGTGGATGGTGGATCCTGTGTTATCTACTGTATATAGAAGTGTTACCAGTCATTGCACAGAAGGAGAAGGAGGTGAGCTGTGACATCATCTATTGTGAATGGTGGATCCTGTGTTATCTACTGTATATAGAGGTGTTATCAGTCATTGTACAGGAGGAGGAGGTGAGCTGTGACATCACCTATTGTGATTGGTGGATCCTGTGTTATCTACTGTATATAGAAGTGTTACCAGTCATTGCACAGAAGGAGAAGGAGGTGAGCTGTGACGTCATCTATTGTGAATGGTGGATCCTGTGTTATCTACTGTATATGGAGGTGTTATCAGTCATTGTACAGGAGGAGGAGGTGAGCTGTGACATCACCTATTGTGATTGGTGGATCCTGTGTTATCAACTGTGCATGAGGTGGTTATCCTAGTTTGCAATCCTGCCTCTGATGATAATGAGACTAGTGAAAACTCTTCCTGAAAGAAGTAAAATAATTATTTCTATTTTATCTTAATATAGATTATGATGAGAAACTTAATTGCCTTTTTTAAATATATTGAACACAAAAACCTATTTCAAACAGTAAGTCATTTTCTGATTACATTTCCAATTCACGCAGACCATACACATACAATACAAAGATGTTTCTACCCCCCACCACATGCAAGCTTGGATTTTGTACAGTAAGTGATATGTTTATTTCAATATGGAGATAAGTCATTGCTCAACATCACTAATATCACAGGGTGCTGCGCAAAAGATTAGGCATGTAGAACTTTAGCATGTCTGATCCAGCAATTGAAAACTATAAAGGATGCATAAGTGTGGTCAAACTGAATATCGGTTTGCTGAGAATAGAGAAGAGAAGGCGTCTGCCCACACTGTGTACGCACTGTCGCTGATTGTGTGTGGTCAGGCTCAGGCAGTGTCAGTGTGCATGAGTTCACGCAGTTGTCGCTCTTGGCGTTATAAATCAGAAGTCTCAAAAACATAAATTGAGGGGGGTAATGGTGCACCAAAATAGAACTTTCAAAACTTTTCAGAACATGCATATAAAAAAGTTTCGTCCCGACTTCCGAAGAATTCACAGGTCTTGTATTGGTCAGAAAAAAATAATCTAGCGCAATCGTTGAACTCCGTAGCTGACCTAGAATGAAAGGTTTCACTGATATGCTTGTTTTGGAAACAAGATACAAGTTAAAGTCAGGAGTTCCCTGGAGTGCCTGTCAATCAGGAGGTTTCTTGACCTCTTGCCCATCTGTCCTTATCAGGGAAACAGATAAGCACTAGGAGAACAATCACAGCCACACACAAAATGAGAGACAAACTTCTCAAAATCTCTAATAGAATCATCTACAAAAAAAAGATCTACAGACTTTCAGTCGTGCACATTATTGGCATTGTCAGATTAGTGATTTTTGGAAATTTTTTATCCAAGAATAGAGTTTTATATATATGAATATGTCTTAATTCTCCGGGCTCTGGAGCCGCACTTTTTAAAAATAAGATTATGGCGGCAGGGTGACAGCTTTTACACAAGACAGTGCACACCAAGGTGACCTTTAATACCCCTATTATCTTCAGTACACGATAATCTCTTTTTAGCAGCACAATCTTTTGCTAATAAAGAAAAGCAATAAGATTACCGAGCTAGGGTTACACAAAGACTTTTGTTGTAGGGCAGTGGTGATAGGGTTTGTTGCATAATGGTCGCAGACTGTAGGAATATATTGGTGAACATATTGATTCGAACAGTGCAACGTTCAAGAGGACCTTTTGTGTTGAACTGGACACGATGTAATAGTGGCTGCAGTGCGGAATAATTTTGCCTTTAAATTAGCATCCAGCATTAAATTAGCATTAGTATTTGGCACCAAACTAGTTAATTTTAGCTGGGTCTAAGTATGTGTTATTAGATACTTTTCACTGGGGAGGGTGTGTTTTTCTGCCTCCTGTATGATGCTGACCAATCATAAGCAAGCAGTATCATAGAAGTGCAGAAAATCATTCTGGTTTCAGGAAATCCACACGTACATTAGCAGCAATGAACAGACTCTGACTGTGAGGCCTGGGTCACACTTGCGAGTTTAATTCGAGAAACTCGCGTGAGTCTCTCGTATCCAGTCCCGGCACTGCCGCCGGCACTCGGGATCGGAGCGTGGGGCTGCATGTATTTCTATGCCGGTGGCAGTGGCGGGACTTGATGTGAGAGACTCACGTGAGATTCTCACATTGATCTCGCATGTGTGACCCCAGTCTGACACTGAGTCACTTCCCACGACAAGCCGTGAGTCAGAGAAGTAAAGGAGTCTGAGGTTAAAAGCGAGGAGGGTACGTCGTGAACAGAGGGAAGAAAGAAAGGCAGGTCACAGTCCGAGGTCAGAATTTCAAGGTCAGAATGCGTCAAGGCAAAAGGGGTAAAACAAACGGGTAGTCAAAATGAAAATCCAAGGTTCGGCAATAAAAGATCAGACTGTCTGAGATCAGCGCACAGAGAAAACACACCACTGAGCTAAAAGCTATGACTGGCAGAGGTTTTGGGCTGCCAGCTTAGCTACATAGCTGGGAAAACACTAAAACAGAGAACATTTGAAGCTCAGCACCACCCAGTCTGAGATTGGACGACTGAGCTGTCTATCAAAATACCAACAGCTCAGCATGCCCCTGTACTAGATTGGACAACTGAGCTAATAATCACCAAACTGACAGCTCAGCATGACCCTGGTTCCATAGGGCAGAAAAACTGTCTCTCACTGCGTCTAAGACAGTGTTTTTCAACTAGTGTGCCGCGACACATGGTCGGGTGTGCCGCGGGGAACGGGAGTCAGCTGTTCTCTGTGCCGACTGTCAAGCTGACAGCCGGCACAGAGAAGCTGCAGCGCGCCGGCTCCCGGAGATCAATTGTACTCGCAGACATCTACCAGCTGCGAGTACAATTGAGGCTCTGACCGCTGGGTCAGAGCGACGCCAGCAGCGTGATCAAGTCATGTGATCACGCTGCTGGCGTCACTATCCGGCGCGCAGGAGACAGAAGAGACCTGGTGGTAAGTGCTCCTGTGCTGTGGAGCTGAAGACACCGAAGATTCAGCGTGGGGTGGGTTTATGGGGAGTATGTGGGGGGATTTATTAAGTGTGTGGGGGGATTTATTCAGTGTGTGGGGGGATTTATTCAGTGTGTGGGGGGGATTTATTCAGTGTGTGTGGGGGGGATTTATTCAGTGTGTGGGGGGATTTATTCAGTGTGTGTGGGGGGGATTTATTCAGTGTGTGGGGGGATTTATTCAGTGTGTGTGGGGGGGATTTATTCAGTGTGTGGGGGGATTTATTCAGTGTGTGGGGGGGATTTATTCAGTGTGTGGGGGGGATTTATTCAGTGTGTGGGGGGATTTATTCAGTGTGTGTGGGGGGATTTATTCAGTGTGTGGGGGGATTTATTCAGTGTGTGGGGGGGATTTATTCAGTGTGTGGGGGGGATTTATTCAGTGTGTGGGGGGGATTTATTCAGTGTGTGGGGGGGATTTATTCAGTGTGTGTGGGGGATTTATTCTGTGGGGGGGATTTATTCAGTGTGTGGGGGGGATTTATTCAGTGAGTGGGGGGATTTATTCAGTGTGTGGGGGGGATTTATTCAGTGTGTGGGGGGGATTTATTCAGTGTGTACGTGGGGGGGGGCTGGAATTTATTTAGCATGTGTGGGGCAGGGTGCATTTATTCTGTGTGGAAGGGGATGGATTTATTCTATCGGAAGGGCAGTGGATATATTCTGTGGGGGTGAGTGGGGAGATGGGGGTGGACACAGTAGTGAGGGGAAAAATGTGTGCTGACAGTACTGGGAGCAACGGTGATGGGATGTGTGAGGACAGTATGGGGAGTCGGGGGAATGTGTGAGGGGGGAATGTGTGAGGAGGAAATATGGAGAGAGCAAAGGGATATGTTAGCAGGGGGGATGTACATGAGGAGGCTATTAGAAATGTGTGCAGACAGTATGGGGGGATGAAAGTGTGAGTGGACACATAATAGATACTGAGTAGTGTGAGGGTAACAGCCAGGAGGAGACAGTATGCCAAGTAGGAGGAGTGTAATGAAGGGGCACAGTAGAGAGACTGGGCTCTCTATGAGGGACACCGTATGAGAAGGCAGTGTGAAGTATAGAAAAGAGAGAGAGGGTAGTGTGGATGGCATGTACCATAAGAGGGACAGTGAGGGTCATATTATGTGCTGGGAATAAAGTGAGGGGCAATTATTTACTCAGGGGCTCAGCCTAGGGCAGATATTTTTATTCCGGAGCATTATAATAACACTGCTATCTTTAAGGGTGTTGTGTCGGGATGTGCTGCAGAAGACAGGAGAAGATGGAAGTCTGCAGAAACGAGCTCTGCCGGTGGATGAGAAGAGTCATCATGGCATCTGGACAAGGTGAAGATGAAAAGAAAGAGGCGACTCCACAAACAACGTCATCTATCAGGTACCTGGATGTAAATGTGTTTGTTTTGTGATACTAATTCTCATTTTTATTTGTTAGGAACATTAAAGGGGATGTCCAAGGTTGTGATGAGTCTGCAGTCATACTATGTGACTGCAGACTTCTGAATTCTCACAGTGCACACTGCTATCATAATTCTCTGATGTTGGTGATTTACATACATGTGGTCACGTGCTGACTAGACATGTGTGGCCTCATTCAATGAAAATGAATTGACTGAGGCCGGACACGTCTAGTTAGAATGTGGCCAGAAGTATCCAAATCACATACTTGTGCTGTCATGACCGTCCACTCTGGCCACCGGCAAGGGAGAATCCTGAAAGTGTGCAGTGCTTGCGCTGTGAGAATTCAGAAGCCTGCAGTCACATAGAATGACTGCAGACTTTCATCTCAAACCTGGACGCACCATTTTGTGCCATTTTGGTTGGTGGTGTGCCTCGGGATTTTTTAAGTATAAAAAGTGTGCCGCGGCTCAAAAATGGTTGAAAATCACTGGTCTAAGACACTCTGAGCGGAACATTCATGACACTGAGTGGAGGAATCATGACACTTTGCAAATCTTTTGTCTATTGAAGCATCTACTGAGCATGTGCAAAGGTCATTGTGAAGGAAGAAGCAGTTGAGCAGTGACAACGCCTAGTGTGATTGATGGATCCTGTGTATGGATGTGTTAAGGCCCCTTTCACACATCAGTTTTTTGCCATCAGTTGCAATCTGCCGAATTTTGAAAAACACGGATTCGGCGCATCAGTTTTTCACAATCTGTGACGGATCTGTCAAGCCAACGGATTGTGACTGATGTAAAAAAAACTGATGTGTGAAAGGGGCCTTATCCAGCATTGAAATCCTGCCTCTGATGATAAGAAGTCTGCTGAAAATTCTTCCTATAAAAGGAAAGGATGTATGAGTCTTAACCCTTTAAAGGGAACCTGCCACCCCCAAAATCGGAGATGAGCTAAGCCCATCGGCATCAGGGGCTTATCTACAGCATTCTGTAACGCATTCTGTAATGCTGTAGATAAGCCCCCGATGTATCCTGAAAGATGAGAAAAAGAGGTTAGATTATACTCACACAGGGGCGGTCCTGCTGCGGTCCGGTCCGAAAGGCGTCGCTGTCCGGGGCCTCCCATCTTCTGACGATCACGTCCTCTTGTCTTCCTGCTGCGGCTCTGGCGCAGGCGTACTTTGTCTGCCCTGTTGAGGGCAGAGCAAAGTACTGCAGTGCACAGGCGCTGGGCCTCTCTGACCTTTCCTGGCACCTGCGCACTGCAGTACTTTGCTCTGCCCTCAACAGGACAGACAAAGTACGCCTGGGCCGGAGCCGCAGCGTGAAGACAAGAAGAGGACGTCATCGTAAGAAGATGGGAGGCGCCGGACCAGACCGCGACACCCATCGGTCCGGGACCGCCCCTGGGTGAGTATAATCTAACCTATATTTCTCCTCTTTCAGGATACATCGGGGGCTTATCTACAGCATTACAGAATGCTGTAGATAAGCCCCTGATGCCGGTGGGCTTAGCTCACCTTAGATTTTGGGGATGACAGGTTCCTTTTAAGAACCGGGGAATTTTTAATTCTTGCGCTTTAAGGTACCGTCACACTAAGGCTACGTTCACATTTGCGTTGTGCGGGGCTGCGTCGGCGACGCAACGCACAACGCAAACAAAGACGCATGAAAAACGCATTGTTTTGTGACACATGCGTCCTTTTTTGGCATGATTTTGGACGCAAAAAAATGCAACTTGCTGAGTCCTCTGCGCCCTGACGCTTGCGCCAAAAAACACGCATGCGTCACAAAACGCAAGACAACGCATGTCCATGCGCCCCCATGTTAAATATAGGGGTGCATGACGCATGCGTCGCCGTGGCTGCGCCCGACGCAGCCCCGCAAAACGCTAATGTGAACGTACCCTAAGCGATGCTGCAGCGATACCGACAACGATGTCGATCGCTCCAGCGTTGCTGTTTGGTCGCTGGAGAGCTGTCACACAGACAGCTCTCCAGCGACCAACGATCCCGAAGTCCCCAGGTAACCAGGGTAAACATCGGGTTACTAAGCGCAGGGCCGCGCTTAGTAACCCGATGTTTACCCTGGTTACCGTTGTAAATGTAAAAAAACAAACACTACATACTTACATTCCCGGTGTCTGGTCAGGTCCCTCGCCTTCAGCTTCCAGCACTGACTGAGCGCCGGCCGTAAAGTACAGCGGT
This sequence comes from Ranitomeya imitator, assembly GCF_032444005.1. NCBI lineage: Eukaryota > Metazoa > Chordata > Amphibia > Anura > Dendrobatidae > Ranitomeya > Ranitomeya imitator. Next base: position 809,857,476 of record NC_091284.1, on the reverse strand, counting down.
GACGTCACCGCTGTGCTGTGCTTTACGGCTGGCCGGCGCTCACCAGTCAGTGCGGGAAGCTGACTGCGAGGGGCATGACCAGACACCGGGAATGTAAGTATGTAGTGTTTGTTTTTTTACATTTACAACGGTAACCAGGGTAAACATCGGGTTACTAAGCGCGACCCTGCGCTTAGTAACCTGATGTTTACCCTGGTTACCAGTGAAGACATTGCTGGATCGGTGTCACACACGCCGATTCAGCGATGTCAGCGGGAGATCCAGCGACAAAATAAAGTTCTGGACTTTCCCCAGCGACCAACGATCTCCCAGCAGGGGCCTGATCGTTGGTCGCTGTCACACATAACGATTTCGTTAACGATATCGTTGCTACGTCACAAAAAGCAACGATATCGTTAACGATATCGTTATGTGTGATGGTACCTTTAGTTTTTTCATTGTTTTGTTTTCAAGAACCATAACTTTTTTTTTTGCTGCTGGCATAGCCATATGAGGGCTTATTTTTTGCAAGATAAGTTTTAGTTTTTTACAATGCAATGTACTGAAAAACAGCAGAAAAAAATTCCAAGTGTGTTGAAATGGTGAAAAAAATTCAATTCCCCTATTTTTTATTTTTACGGAGTTCATTGTTTGGTAGAAATGGCCTGGAACATGATTGTCAATATCGATCCGATGATGCCGATAGCATCTGCATTGGAATTTTATACTTAGGTAATGAAAAAAAAATTCTGAATATTTAACAAAAAATGTTTTTTTGCTCTGTATTATCAATTTCCAAGAAACGCAACATTTTTATTTTTCTGTTGATGGGTCTGAGTGAGGGCTTGTTTTTTGCGCATTGAGCTGATGTTTTTATTGATACCATGTTTTTGTACACACGATGCTTTGATTGCTTATTAATTATTACACCTTTCTAAGGGAGGTGAACTGAATTCTGGCATTGTGATTTTTTTTTTCTCTTTTCGTTGCTTTTTCTGGTTGGTTTAATTAATTTCAAATTTTAATAGATTTCATGCAGCAACACCATATGTCTATTTTTTTAACTTTCTTTTTTTAATGGGGGTGATTGGAACTCTTCTATTTAAAAAATAAGTAATACTTAAAAAAAAAGTTTCCATTATTTTTTACGTTACTTGTATGTCTACTTAGGCTACTTGAACCTGTGATCGTTCAAGTGAATTGCAGCATATACCGAAAATGTCGCTCTCGTATGGAGCTCAGTCTACAGCTGAGCTTCACAGGAGGACCAAGATGACTGCAATTGGGGTCATCAGCAGACCCCCGGCTGTTATAGTAACCCATCGGTCTGGAGGCCCACAATTCGATCTGCTCATCACTAGTGGACCACCTTCATAGTAACATAGTAACATAGTTAGTAAGGCCGAAAAAAGACATTTGTCCATCCAGTTCAGCCTATATTCCATCATAATAAATCCCCAGATCTACGTCCTTCTACAGAACCTAATTGTATGATACAATATTGTTCTGCTCCAGGAAGACATCCAGGCCTCTCTTGAACCCCTCGACTGAGTTCGCCATCACCACCTCCTCAGGCAAGCAATTCCAGATTCTCACTGCCCTAACAGTAAAGAATCCTCTTCTATGTTGGTGGAAAAACCTTCTCTCCTCCAGACGCAAAGAATGCCCCCTTGTGCCCGTCACCTTCCTTGGTATAAACAGAACCTCAGCGAGATATTTGTATTGTCCCCTTATATACTTATACATGGTTATTAGATCGCCCCTCAGTCGTCTTTTTTCTAGACTAAATTATCCTAATTTTGCTAATCTATCTGGGTATTGTAGTTCTCCCATCCCCTTTATTAATTTTGTTGCCCTCCTTTGTACTCTCTCTAGTTCCATTATATCCTTCCTGAGCACCGGTGCCCAAAACTGGACACAGTACTCCATGTGCGGTCTAACTAGGGATTTGTACAGAGGCAGTATAATGCTCTCATCATGTGTATCCAGACCTCTTTTAATGCACCCCATGATCCTGTTTGCCTTGGCAGCTGCTGCCTGGCACTGGCTGCTCCAGGTAAGTTTATCATTAACTAGGATCCCCAAGTCCTTCTCCCTGTCAGATTTACCCAGTGGTTTCCCGTTCAGTGTGTAATGGTGATATTGATTCCTTCTTCCCATGTGTATAACCTTACATTTATCATTGCTAAACCTCATCTGCCACCTTTCAGCCCAAGTTTCCAACTTATCCAGATCCATCTGTAGCAGAATACTATCTTCTCTTGTATTAACTGCTTTACATAGTTTTGTATCATCTGCAAATATCGATATTTTACTGTGTAAACCTTCTACCAAATCATTAATGAATATGTTGAAGAGAACAGGTCCCAATACTGACCCCTGCGGTACCCCACTGGTCACAGCGACCCAGTTAGAGACTATACCATTTATAACCACCCTCTGCTTTCTATCACTAAGCCAGTTACTAACCCATTTACACACATTTTCCCCCAGACCAAGCATTCTCATTTTGTGTATCAACCTCTTGTGCGGCACGGTATCAAACGCTTTGGAAAAATCGAGATATACCACGTCCAATGACTCACCGTGGTCCAGCCTATAGCTTACCTCTTCATAAAAACTGATTAGATTGGTTTGACAGGAGCGATTTCTCATAAACCCATGCTGATATGGAGTTAAACAGTTATTCTCATTGAGATAATCCAGAATAACATCCCTCAGAAACCCTTCAAATATTTTACCAACAATAGAGGTTAGACTTACTGGCCTATAATTTCCAGGGTCACTTTTAGAGCCCTTTTTGAATATTGGCACCACATTTGCTATGCGCCAATCCTGCGGAACAGACCCTGTCGCTATAGAGTCACTAAAAATAAGAAATAATGGTTTATCTATTACATTACTTAGGTCTCTTAGTACTCGTGGGTGTATGCCATCCGGACCCGGAGATTTATCTATTTTAATCTTATTTAGCCGGTTTCGCACCTCTTCTTGGGTTAGATTGGTGACCCTTAATATAGAGTTTTCATTGTTTCTTGGGATTTCACCTAGCATTTCATTTTCCACCGTGAATACCGTGGAGAAGAAGGTGTTTAATATGTTAGCTTTTTCCTCGTCATCTACAACCATTCTTCCCTCGCTATTTTTTAAGGGGCCTACATTTTCAGTTTTTATTCTTTTACTATTGATATAGTTGAAGAACAGTTTGGGATTAGTTTTACTCTCCTTAGCAATGTGCTTCTCTGTTTCCTTTTTGGCAGCTTTAATTAGTTTTTTAGATAAAGTATTTTTCTCCCTATAGTTTTTTAGAGCTTCAATGGTGCCATCCTGCTTTAGTAGTGCAAATGTTTTCTTTTTACTGTTAATTGCCTGTCTTACTTCTTTGTTTAGCCACATTGGGTTTTTCCTATTTCTAGTCCTTTTATTCCCACAAGGTATAAACCGCTTACACTGCCTATTTAGGATGTTCTTAAACATTTCCCATTTATTATCTGTATTCTTATTTCTGAGGATATTGTCCCAGTCTACCAGATTAAGGGCATCTCTAAGCTGGTCAAACTTTGCCTTCCTAAAGTTCAGTGTTTTTGTGACTCCCTGACAAGTGCCCCTAGTGAAAGACAGGTGAAACTGTACAATATTGTGGTCGCTATTTCCTAGATGCCCAACCACCTGCAGATTTGTTATTCTGTCAGGTCTATTAGATAGTATTAGGTTTAAAAGTGCTGCTCCTCTGGTTGGATTCTGCACCAATTGTGAAAGATAATTTTTCTTGGTTATTAGCAGAAACCTGTTGCCTTTATGGGTTTCACAGGTTTCTGTTTCCCAGTTAATATCCGGGTAGTTAATGTCCCCCATAACCAGGACCTCATTATGGGTTGCAGCTTCATCTATCTACTTTAGAAGTAGACTTTCCATGGTTTCTGTTATATTTGGGGGTTTGTAACAGACCCCAATGAGAATTTTGTTACCATTTTTCCCTCCATGAATTTCGACCCATATGGACTCGACATCCTCATTTCCTTCGCTAATATCCTCCCTTAAAGTGGACTTTAGACAAGACTTTACATAGAGACAAACCCCTCCTCCTCTCCGATTTTTACGATCCTTTCTAAACAGACTGTAACCCTCTAAGTTAACTGCCCAGTCATAGCTTTCATCTAACCATGTCTCGGTTATTCCCACTATGTCAAAGTTACCTGTAGATATTTCTGCTTCTAGTTCTTCCATCTTGTTTGTCAGGCTTCTGGCGTTTGCGAGCATGCAGTTTAGAGGATTTTGTTTTGTTCCAATCTCCTCGCTGTGGATTGTTTTAGAAATGTTCTTACCTCCCTTCTGAGTATGTTTTCCTGGGTCTTCTTTGTTCGCGTCTAATGTTTTTCTTCCCGTCCCCTCTTCTTCTAGTTTAACGCCCTCCTGATGAGTGTAGCGAGTCTTCTGGCGAATGTGTGTTCCCCAGGTTTGTTGAGGTGTAGTCCGTCTCTGGCGAGGAGTCCATCGTACAAATAATTCACACCGTGGTCCAGGAATCCGAATCCTTGTTGTCTGCACCATCGTCTTAGCCAGTTGTTTGCATCAAGGATCCTGTTCCATCTCCTGGTGCCATGCCCGTCTACTGGAAGGATAGAAGAAAAAACTACCTGTGCATCCAGTTCCTTTACTTTCTTCCCCAACTCTTCAAAGTCTTTGCAGATTGTCGGTAGGTCCTTCCTTGCAGTGTCATTGGTGCCAATATGTATCAGAAGAAATGGGTGGACGTCCTTGGAGCTGAAGAGCTTTGGTATCCTATCGGTCACATCCTTGATCATCGCACCTGGAAGGCAGCATACTTCTCTTGCAGTTATGTCCGGTCTGCAGATGGCTGCTTCTGTGCCTCTCAGTAGTGAGTCTCCCACCACCACCACTCTTCGTTGCTTCTTGGCTGTACTTTTTGCTGTCACTTGTTGCTGTGTGCCCTTTTCTTTTTTGCTTGCTGGTATTGCTTCATCCTTAGGTGTGCCATCTTCATCCTCTACAAAGATTTGATATCGGTTCTTCAGTTGTGTGGTTGGTGTTTTCTCCATGGTCTTCTTGCTTCTTTTGGTCACATGCTTCCACTCATCTGCTTTTGGAGGTTCTCTGACACTTTTTTCACCTTCTGTGACCAGTAGAGATGCTTCTGTTCTGTCTTGAAAGTCTTCATTCTCTTTGATGAGTTTCAAAGTTGCTATTCTTTCTTCCAGACCCCGCACCTTTTCTTCTAAAAGGGCCACTAGTCTACACTTCTGACAGGTGAAATTTGATTCTTCTTCTGGTCGATCTGTGAACATGTAGCACATGCTGCAGCTCACCATGTAGGTTGTCACATCTGCCATGTTGCTCCTAGATCCTGCTGAGTTGCTGTGTGTTATCCTTCTTGTGTAATCTACTCAGCCAACCTCTCTTGCAATAATGTCCTACAGGCAAAAATTTGCGCGCCTTACGGCGCGCGGTTTGGTGATGCTTTCCTAGCAGCTGGTCCCGGCTGTACCCAACGATCTTCTAGCTTAGGGAGACTCTTCGCTCTTCCCAGAAGGCACCTGGAATATGCAAATTAGCCTCTTCAAGCTTGAATCCCTGGTTTGGTGATGCTTTCCAAGCAGCTGGTCCCGGCTGTACCCAACGATCTTCTAGCTTAGGGAGACTCTTCGCTCTTCCCAGAAGGCACCTGGAATATGCAAATTAGCCTCTTCAAGCTTGAATCCCTGGTTTGGTGATGCTTTCCAAGCAGCTGGTCCCGGCTGTACCCAACGATCTTCTAGCTTAGGGAGACTCTTCGCTCTTCCCAGAAGGCACCTGGAATATGCAAATTAGCCTCTTCAAGCTTGAATCCCTGGTTTGGTGATGCTTACCAAGCAGCTGGTCCCGGCTGTACCCAACGATCTTCTAGCTTAGGGAGACTCTTCGCTCTTCCCAGAAGGCACCTGGAATATGCAAATTAGCCTCTTCAAGCTTGAATCCCTGGTTTGGTGATGCTTTCCAAGCAGCTGGTCCCGGCTTTACCCAACGATCTTCTAGCTTAGGGAGACTCTTCGCTCTTCCCAGAAGGCACCTGGAATATGCAAATTAGCCTCTTCAAGCTTGAATCCCTGGTTTGGTGATGCTTTCCAAGCAGCTGGTCCCGGCTGTACCCAACGATCTTCTAGCTTAGGGAGACTCTTCGCTCTTCCCAGAAGGCACCTGGAATATGCAAATTAGCCCCTTCAAGCTTGAATCCCTGGTTTGGTGATGCTTTCCAGCCGATGAGTCCCATTTTTTAACTTTAATAATGCAACTGTTCAGGTAAGCATAGGTCACTTTTGGACCCTTTGCCACCTGTCCTTCCTTGATGGCAGTACATTCTGTATGACCACCACGGAGCCCTAGGGACTTTAGTGCACCTCCATACAGGTTCTGCCATGTAAGCATGGGTCACTTTTGGACTTTTTGTCTGGACTCTTTGCTACTAGCGATGAGCGAATATACTCGTTGCTCGGGTGATCTCCGAGTATTTGTTAGTGTTCGGAGATTAAGTTTTCATCGCCTCAGCTGAATGATCTACAGCTACTAGACAGCTTGATTACATGTGGGGATTCCCTAGCAACCAGGTAACCCCCACATGTACTCAGCCTGGCGAATAGCTGTAAATCATTCAGCTGAGGTGATGAAAACTAAATCTCCGAGCACTAACAAATACTCGGAGATCACCCGAGCGTGCTCTGGAAAACCCGAGCAACGAGTATATTCGCCCATTACTATTTGCCACCTGTCCTTCCTTGACGGCAGTACTTTCCGTATGACCACAACGGAGGGCTATGGACTTTAGTGCACCTCCATACAGGTTCTGCCATGTAAGCATGGGTCACTTTTGGACTTTTTGTCTGGACCCTTTGCCACTTGTCCTTCCTTGACAGCAGTACTTTCCGTATGACCACCACGGAGCGCTATGGACTTTAGTGCACCTCCATACAGGTTCTGCCATGTAAGCATGGGTCACTTTTGGACTTTTTGTCTGGACCCTTTGCCACTTGTCCTTCCTTGACAGCAGTACTTTCTGTATGACCACAACGGAGCGCTATGGACTTTAGTGCACCTCCATACAGGTTCTGCCATGTAAGCAAGGGTCACTTTTTGATTTTTTGTCTGGACCCTTTGCCACTTGTCCTTCCTTGACAGCAGTACTTTCCGTATGACCACAACGGAGGGCTATGGACTTTAGTGCACCTCCATACAGGTTCTGCCATGTAAGCATGGGTCACTTTTGGACTTTTTGTCTGGACCCTTTGCCACTTGTCCTTCCTAGACAGCAGTACTTTCCGTATGACCACCACGGAGCGCTATGGACTTTAGTGCACCTCCATACAGGTTCTGCCATGTAACCATGGGTCACTTTTGGACTTTTTGTCTGGACCCTTTGCCACCTGTCCTTCCTAGACATCAGTACTTTCCGTATGACCACCACGGAGCCCTAGGGACTTTAGTGCACCTCCATACAGGTTCTGCCATGTAAGCATGGGTCACTTTTGGACTTTTTGTATGAACCCTTTGCCACCTGTACTTCCTAGACGTCAGTACTTTCCGTATGACCACCACGGAGCCCTAGGGACTTTAGTGCACCTCCATACAGGTTCTGCCATGTAAGCAAGGGTCTCTTTTTCATTTTTTTGTCTGGACCCTTTGTCACCTGTCCTTCCTTGACAGCAGTACTTTCTGTATGACCACCACGGAGCCCTAGGGACTTTAGTGCACCTCCACACAAGTTCTGCCATGTGCATAAAGCCTTACGACCCACTAAAAGAACATCCTAACCATTTCCTTAATGAACAGTCTCCAGACCACTGGCTGTGGACTCAATAAGCGTTTGGAGAGTGGTCCCAATTAAGAGCCATAAAGTCATTGAATGTGGACACCTTTGTACAACAAGAAGTTGTCCGCAGGTAATTTACACAGGGCTCCTAATTAGTAGCCCACTGTAATGGTCATATATTCTTATTTTATTAGCAGTGGGTTTGAGGCATGGGACTCTGACTTCTGTCTTTACTTCCATAGTTTTGTTAATCTGCTTCTTAAAGGTGATGGATGAGAATGCCCTTGAGACGTTTGGACAAAGCACATGGCGGCCTCTGTTATGTTGATGAAATATCTCTTTGAAATCGGAATCCGAGAAGGCCGAGCTCCTTTGTGAATGGATGAGCGCATTAAAGGTAAAACACAATCTAAGTAATACAGGGGTACGGACGGAGACTTTAATTTTAGATGAATGGGGTCGTTTTAAAAAGGTAAAGTAATCTGTATAATTAGGAGACAAAGCCCGAGCATCTGATATCATCGCACGGGATAATGACCTCTGACTAACAAGGTGGAGATCACAGTAAAATTTTCTGTAATGGATATTGATAGTAATCAGTCACCTGAGAGCTGTCAATCAAAAAAAGGTTAAAGATGGCCGCAGGTGGACAGATGAGTCACCACCTAGAAGATGTCTACCTGAAGAACCAGTCATGGCACGGATACAATGCGGTCTGATCTTGCCCCTCATTGTGAGAAATTTCAAGTTTGAAGGTCCTTGATTGCCAGAAGCAACGGTTAGGAACCCCCAAATGTCAGGATGGTGAAAACTCAAAGGTTTTTTTCTTATCATGGATGGGTAAAATTGCAAAGTGCTTGTAAAACGGAGGGATTTTTACGTTTCTTGTTTACTGCTCGTGGCCAAGGAGTGCAACGCTTACAAGCTCTCTTGTAAAGAGCTCGTAAAGGCTGCTCCAGCCAGCTTCAGTACCCCTGTGCTTCTCCAATTACTTGAAGGATCAAAGAGTGCAGTTTGATCTAGTGCTACAATTTGCCTCCGGCCCAACCTGTCAATCATCAGGAGCACTAGCCGTCAGCTCTGTCCGAATGCACCATAGAGCAAGCTGTCAGTCAGTGCCGGGCGTGCTTATGGCCGCCGCTATCACTGTGGTGACAGTAATCGCTCTGGCCACATCTGTGACACTGCGGCTAGAAAGCATTGCAAGGGCTCACTCAGATGTTCGTGGAAGGATAAGAAACCAATCCAGAAAAAAACTACCCAAGGTAGCACATCTTACTGCCTTACTAGCAAAGTATAGCAATGAGGACAAGATAACCGATGTCAGGAGCACGTGGCCGATTATATGCGGAATGATGGGATTTTCAGTCCATGTTGATGAGGACGCCTTACATGCCGCACACCAGCTGTGTCTGACGGATCCTATGGACTGTAATAGGGTCCGTCAGTTTTCCATCCATTTTTTTTGGCCAGATCTGCACCTGAGTCTCCAACCTGATCCTCGAGATTGGATTTCGTACATTACATGGAATTTAAAGGGGTATTACCATCTCCAAAATCCTATCCCAATATTTAGTAGTTATAATAATAATATTAGCAAATACCTCCAATTAAAAATGTAGTATAGTTTTTCTGATTTGCTGCATCTCTTTCCTCATGTGCAGGCGTTGCAGGACCTTAGGTATCCATGGTCACGACCACTAGCAACCAGCTAACTAACTGTCACTTCATCAGTGGTAAAACCACAGAACAAATAGTGTACAAGTCCGAAAAATCATATAGGAAATATATATCTTTATTTGAAAAAACGATAAACCAATGGACAGAGACAGCAAGGTAGGGGACGTAAACAAAACCTCATGACACCTAGGAGGTGGATAGTGGTCCCCAGGTAACAATATCACACACACCCCACAAACATATGGGATGTTGTGGCAGGCACACATAAATTATTGTTCAACACTGTCACAGGGTATAAATAATACAGTACTATGTGATAACAATCAATAATACCCGTAGGCAGATGCAGGTAAAGATAGTAAGGGTGTACAAACCACAGGAGTACAGGGGACCACGCCAGCTCCAACCCACCCCAATGCGCGTTTCGGTAAAGTCCTTCCTCAGGGGGCGTGCCAGGTACTGAGGCCGGTGGATTATACAGAGACCGAGCCCTAAAGCCGCACCAATGAGCGGACGCATCATCATAAACCGGCCGCACCTGTCTACACCTCTCACACACGGGCCCGTGTGTGTCAGCGCAGAATCGCGGACCGGAAGTAGAATGACGCGTACCGCGCATGACCGGAAATACACCGGCGGCCATTTTAATAGAGGGCAGGTAAGAACACCACAACAGTATGTAAAGGGAACACAGGGACGTAGTGCGAACTGCGCATACACTACAAGAAAACCAATGGCGCCCCATACATGGTATAACAATAATAACGACGAACTGTGCATTCACTGCAAGAAAACCCATGGCGCCACAGACCTAGTACAAATAATAACAAGAAATAACAATAGTAACATCTAGAGCCATGTGAAATATAAGGTGCATAGATACATGGGGCTCTGCAAGGAAGAGGCAAACAGTATCAAATATACAGTACATACGCAGGAGGCTCACATAGGCACACAACAAACTGTCATGGCATATAGGGAAATCACTGTACACACTATGGACATCAGTACAGAAACCAGGAAATAGACACATATACATACAAAAATTATAACAAAACAATATTAAATATACATAATGATAAACAAATACAAAGATGTATATATAATCCCGTCGACGATGTATAGTCCACAATATGAAGACAGCAAGCATACGTCCATATAGCCCAGACGCTACTAAGTCCCAGTGTCCCCACACACCGCGATGATGCATAAAAATAACGGCCACAATAACCATCAAATAACAAAAAATAGGTCAAAAACATATACTGCAAACAACATACATACATAAAACATTAATGACTATAACAATTTTATTACTTAAAATATATGACAAAAAGTCATATAATTGGCAGTAGTCGACCAAAGCAGCTAGATGAAAATCCAAAGTCCATCCAGCAACACGGAACATCCACCGCAGCCAAAATCCTGACAAACGGAAATCACTATAAATAAAATAAAGAGTTAAAATCAAATAAAAGGAACATGAGGTAGAAAAAAATCCAGTGTACTCAGCAGCCGGAATGACGGAGGAAAGGGACAAACGAAATACATTCATTCAAACCCGAAGGGTGGACCGTATTAAGCTGCCATATCCACCTCGTCTTGAGTCTACCCAGTCTCCTGGACAGATCACCACCCCTGATATTAATCTTCAAGGCATCGATCGCCCGCACCCTAAAAAGGGTGCCATCACAATTATGGAATTCCTTGAAGTGACGGGGTATAGTTTTGAGGGTGGATGCCTCCACATGGGTGGCCGCCGCCTGAATACCCAAGACATGCTCTCTGATGCGAACCTTGAGCTGGCGCGTGGTAAGCCCCACATAAATCAACCCGCAGGGACAGGTGGCATAGTAAACCACGTACCTAGTGGTACAGGTAATAAAAGATCGAATCTTATAGCTCTTGGTTGCATCAGAGTTGATAAAGGTATCACATCGATCGACATTGGGACAGGCAACGCACCCCCCACATGGAGAACAACCCACCCGCCTCGGGAATCCGTCCAGGAAAGTAGGTTTAGAATGATGAACATAATGACTCGAGACGAGGTGGTCCCTCAGATTTCTGGCGCATCGTAACGCCAAAGAGGGATGTATCGGAATGAATTTAGACATAACAGGATCCACCCTTAAAATAGGCCAGGCATTATCTAGAATGGAACGCACCCTGTCGGACTGAGAGCTAAAATTAGTTACAAACCGCAATACCTGCTTGTCACCATGTCCATCCCTAGTCCGAGTGCCGTATAATAGGTCATTGCGGGAAGCATGTTTTGCCCTAAAGTAGGCCCGCTTAATTGACCTACGGCTATAACCACGGGATCTGAACCGTTCCCTCAGCTCCTCCGCACGTTGCTCAAACACAATATCTGATGAACAGATTCTCCTAATGCGGAGGAACTGACCAATCGGGACAGATCTGATCATGTGCCGTGGATGGCCGGATGATGCATGCAGTAGGGCGTTCGTAGCTGTCTCCTTCCTAAAGATGTCCGTCTGTAACATCCCAGACGGATCTCTCCTGATGGAAACATCAAGAAAGTCTAAGGATATAGCATCAGATGTAAAAGTAAGATGGATATTATAGTCGTTGCTATTCAGAGTGTCGACCAACTGCGCAAGGTCAGATGGAGTGCCCTGCCAGATGAAGAAGATATCGTCTATGTAGCGTGTCCATAATGGGACACACTCCATAGACCCCAATTCATCAGACAGGAAGAGGTCCCTCTCCCACAGCCCCAGGAAGAGACCAGCATAGGCCGGCGCAAAGGCCGCCCCCATGGCGGTCCCCTGGAGCTGCAGGTAGAAGGACCCCTTAAACACAAAAAAATTGTGAGTGAGGGTGAACTCCAACAGCTCCAGCAGGAGGTCCCGTATACCAATCGGAAGTGTGGAATTACTAAGGAAGAATCGGACAGCTGCCAAGCCGTCAGTATGTCTAATATTGGTATCCAGTGGTAGTAACCATGGATACCTAAGGTCCTGCCATGACAGCATATGAAGAAAGAGACGACCAATAGCAAACAGCTAACTAACTGTCACTTCATCAGTGGTCGTAATTAGTGATGAACGAATATACTCGGTACTCGAGATTTCCCGAGCACGCTCGTGTGACCTCCGGGTATTTATTAGTGCTCGGAGATTTAGTTTTCCTCACCTCAGCTGAATGATTTACAGCTATTAGCCAGCTTGATTACATGTGAGGATTCCCTAGCAACCAGGCAACTTCTACATGTACTTATGCTGGCTAAGAGATGTAAATTATTCAGCTGCGGCGCTGAAAACTAACTCTTCGAGCACTAAAAAAATACTCGGAGGACACCCGAGCGTGCTCGGGAAATCTCGAGTACCGAGTGTATTCGCTCATCACTAGTCGTAACCATGGATTCCTAAGGTCCTGCAATGCCTGCACATGAGGAAGGAGACGACAAATAGCAAACAGGTAACTGTCACTTCATCAGTGGTCGTAACCATGGATACCTAAGGTCCTGCAATGCCTGCACATGAGGAAGGAGATGACCAATAGCAAACAGCTAACTGTCACTTCATCAGTGGTCGTAACCATGGATACCTAAAGTCCTGCAATGCCTGCACATGAGGAAGGAGACGACAAATAGCAAACAGCTAACTAACTGTCACTTCATCAGTGGTCGTAATTAGTGATGAACGAATATACTCGGTACTCGAGATTTCCCGAGCACGCTCGTGTGACCTCCGGGTATTTATTAGTGCTCGGAGATTTAGTTTTCCTCACCTCAGCTGAATGATTTACAGCTATTAGCCAGCTTGATTACATGTGAGGATTCCCTAGCAACCAGGCAACTTCTACATGTACTTATGCTGGCTAAGAGATGTAAATTATTCAGCTGCGGCGCTGAAAACTAACTCTTCGAGCACTAAAAAAATACTCGGAGGACACCCGAGCGTGCTCGGGAAATCTCGAGTACCGAGTGTATTCGCTCATCACTAGTCGTAACCATGGATTCCTAAGGTCCTGCAATGCCTGCACATGAGGAAGGAGACGACAAATAGCAAACAGGTAACTGTCACTTCATCAGTGGTCGTAACCATGGATACCTAAGGTCCTGCAATGCCTGCACATGAGGAAGGAGATGACCAATAGCAAACAGCTAACTGTCACTTCATCAGTGGTCGTAACCATGGATACCTAAAGTCCTGCAATGCCTGCACATGAGGAAGGAGACGACAAATAGCAAACAGCTAACTAACTGTCACTTCATCAGTGGTCGTAACCATGGATGCCTAAAGTCCTGCAATGCCTGCACATGAGGAAGGAGATGACCAATAGCAAACAGCTAACTGTCACTTCATCAGTGGTCGTAACCATGGATACCTAAAGTCCTGCAATGCCTGCACATGAGGAAGGAGACGACAAATAGCAAACAGCTAACTAACTGTCACTTCATCAGTGGTCGTAACCATGGATACCTAAAGTCCTGCAATGCCTGCACATGAGGAAGGAGACGACAAATAGCAAACAGCTAACTGTCACTTCATCAGTGGTCGTAACCATGGATGCCTAAGCTCTTGCAATGCCTGCACATGAGGAAGGAGACGACCAATAGCAAACAGCTAACTAACTGTCACTTCATCAGTGGTCGTAACCATGGATACCCAAGGTCCTGCAATGCCTGCACATGAGGAAGGAGATGACCAATAGCAAACAGCTAACTGTCACTTCATCAGTCGTCATAACCATGGATACCTAAAGTCCTGCAATGCCTGCACATGAGGAAGGAGACGACAAATAGCAAACAGCTAACTAACTGTCACTTCATCAGTGGTCGTAACCATGGATGCCTAAGCTCTTGCAATGCCTGCACATGAGGAAGGAGACGACCAATAGCAAACAGCTAACTAACTGTCGCTTCATCAGTGGTCGTAACCATGGATACCTAAGGTCCTGCAATGCCTGCACATGAGGAAGGAGACGACCAATAGCAAACAGCTAACTAACTGTCACTTCATCAGTGGTCGTAACCATGGATACCTAAAGTCCTGCAATGCCTGCACATGAGGAAGGAGACGACAAATAGCAAACAGCTAACTAACTGTCACTTCATCAGTGGTCGTAACTAGGGTTGAGCGACTTTTACTTTTTTAGGGTCGAGTCGGGTTTCGCGAAACCCGACTATCTCTAAAGTCAAGTCGAGTGAAATCGGCCGATTATGGCGAAAAGTCAGGGATCGACCGAAACACAAAACCCAATGCAAAGTCAATGGGAATTTTTTTTTGTTTGTTTTATTTTTTTTTTTTTTTTTCCCTCTACCTCTCTCTCTCCCTCTCCCTCTCTTTCTCTCTCTCCCCTCCGTCCCTGAACAGAAAAGCTGGTGTTACACATTGCAAATCGCTACTGCGCACAATCGACAAGTTGACGATAGGCGTCCACACCCCTAAGACCTATGTCATCACTCTGCGCACGCTCCTTCATTGGCTGAAAAAATGGCGCCAAGCGCGTCATACGAAACGCGACTTTGGCGCGAAAGTCGCGTACCGCATGGCCAACCCCACACAGGGATCGGGTCGGGTTTCATGAAACCCGACTTTGCCAAAAGTCGGCGACTTTTGAAAATGAACGATCCGTTTCGCTCAACCCTAGTCATAACCATGGATGCCTAAGCTCTTGCAATGCCTGCACATGAGGAAGGAGACGACCAATAGCAAACAGCTAACTAACTGTCGCTTCATCAGTGGTCGTAACCATGGATACCTAAGGTCCTGCAATGCCTGCACATGAAAAAATAACAGAATCAGAAGAACTATACTACATTTCTAATTGCAAGTATTTGCTAATATTATTATTATTACACCTACTACGATCTTGGAGATGGGAATACCTCTTTTAGGTTCCCTTTCCCAAAATTTTGACCCACAATCCTTGGTAACTTTTAATTCTTTTCATTACAGTTTTTGTTTAATTGCTTTTTTTTTGTAGAATTCCCAGTTTCATCCATCTCTCACGGATCCCCATAGACTTTTATGACCTAGACTGATCCACCAAATGGATGATAAAGGATCCTGCTCGGAGCCTCACGCGCCTGAGGCAAGGATCAGTTTTTATTATAGTTTTTTCTTTATAGGTCCGTGTGACGTCCAAAAAACAAACGGGCTGCACACATACGAGAAAAACACTCCTAGTTTCAACACTGATTTTTTTTTGCATTTTTTTTATCAGTGTCAGGTTTTTTTTTCGGATGAGAAAAAAATGGTTTCTACAATTTCTCCTACTTAGCAGCCCGTGAAAATCTTTTTTCACAGACAAAATTTTTTACATGGACCCACAGATTTGCATTGGACATGTCGCTGTGATTTTGTGTGGGATGCTCGTTCTGTGAAAACTTAACGACATGTGAACAGCCTCATTATTCTGCTATCATAGACTGAAAACGGATGTGCGAATGAGGCCCAAGAACAGGCGCAGACGAGCGTCAAAAACATCGGATTGCACTCCGACCAATGTTGTTCTATATGGCCTAGTGATGAGAGAACATGCTCTGATAATGCGTTCCCCAAGCATGCTCCTGTGCTAACCAATTGACTTCGGCGTACTCGAAAAATATGTTCTAGTCCCCGCGGCTGCGTGTCTTGTGGCTGTTTGACAGTCGCAGCACATGCAGGGATTGCCTAACAGGTATTTCCTGTCGAAAAGCCGCAAGACATGAAGCCGCTGGGACTCGAACATATTTCTCGAGCACGCCGAAGACATTGGGTTAGCAGCCAAGCATGCTCGGATAACACTTTTAGTGCATTTGCTCATCACTAATGAGATCATACACATGTCCAATATATTCCTCAGACAGAGCCAGTCTGGGGTAAAAATAGCAGCATTCCCCAGCCCTCGGAAGTCAATGAGTCCGTTGAAAACATTGGACTGCACTCGGATAACATCTGAGTGCAGTGCGATTTCAGACTGGAGAAGATGGAGACTGCGGCGTGCTCGAATATTAAGTTCGAGTCCTCGCGGCTGCATGTCCGCACATGCAGGGATTGCCACTAATTGAGGCATATGTTTTTCCCATATTTTTTTGCATGGATTTTCAGATTTTTTTCAAAATTATCTCATTTAATCATTGTCCAAATTTGGTGCTATTTTCAGGCTGAAAAGCCTGGGTTTTTCTCACCAAATACATGAACAAATTATAGGTGTCTTAAAAAATAGGAATTTTTTTCAGAATATTTGATGTGGTTTTTGGAGCAGATCACGCTGTAAAAAAATATATATATTGTGTGTGTATATATATACATACAGTACAGACCAAAAGTTTGGACACACCTTCTCATTTAAAGATTTTTCTGTATTTTCATGACTATGAAAATTATAAATTCACCCCGAAGGCATCAAAACTATGAATTAACACATGTGGAATTATCTACTTAACAAAAAAGTGTGAAACAACTGAAAATATGTTTTATATTCTAGGTTCTTCAAAGTAGCCACCTTTTGTTTTGATGACTGCTTTGCACACTCTTGGCATTCTCTTGATGAGCTTCAAGAGGTAGTCACCGGGAATGGTTTTCACTTCACAGGTGAGCCCTGTCAGGTTTAATTAGTGGGATTTCTTGCCTTATAAATGGGGTTGGGACCATCAGTTGTGTTGTGCAGAAGTCTGGTGGATACACAGCTGATAGTCCTACTGAATAGACTGTTAGAATTTGTATTATGGCAAGAAAAAAGCAACTAAGTAAAGAAAAACGACTGGCCATCATTACTTTAAGAAATGAAGGTCAGTCATTCTGAAAAATTGGGAAAACAAAAAACAAAAAAACTGGCTCACATGAGGACCGCCCTAGGAAAGGAAGACCAAGAGTCACCTCTGCTTCTGAGGATAAGTTTATCTGAGTCACCAGCCTCAGAAATCGCAGGTTAACAGCAGCTCAGATTAGAGACCAGGTCAATGCCACACAGAGTTCTAGCAGCAGACGCATCTCTACAACAACTGTTAAGAGAAGACTTTGTGCAGCAGGCCTTCATGGTAAAATAGCTGCTAGGAAACCACTGCTAAGGACAGGCAACAAGCAGAAGAGACTTGTTTGGGCTAAAGAGCACAAGGAATGGACATTAGACCAGCGGAAATCTGTGCTTTGGTCTCAGGAGTCCAAATTTGAGATCTTTGGTTCCAACCACCGTGTCTTTGTGCGACGCAGAAAAGGTGAACGGATGGACTCTACTTGCCTGGTTCCCACCGTGAAGCATAGAGAAGGAGGTGTGATGGCATGGGGGTGCTTTGCTGGTGACACTGTTGGGGATTTATTCAAAATTGAAGGCATACTGAACCAGCATGGCTACCACAGCATCTTGCAGCGGCATGCTATTCCATCAGGATTACGTTTAGTTGGACCATCATTTATTTCTCAACAGGACAATGACCCCAAACACACCTCCAGGCTGTGTAAGGGCTATTTGACCAAGAAGGAGAGTGATGGGGTGCTACCAGGGCCGGCTCCAGGATTTCATGGGCCCTGGGCGAAAGAGTCCCGATGGGCCCCTTTAACACATATCACAATTCATAATGTAAGGATATGGCAGAGAAATATAGGTATAGTACAATGCCAAAGATTTCACTTACTTCTTACATTACATGAGTGATATCTATTGTGCATTGTACATTAGCTCTGAAACCGGACAGTACAGTCCTCTATACAGAATAATGAGCCCCATATATTGCTCCAAACAGAATAATGAGCCCAATATTATGCTCTATACAGAATAATGAGCCTCATATAATGCTCCATACAGTATAATGGGCACCACAGATTGCTTCATACAGAATGAGCCGCATATATTGCTCCATACGGAATTGACCCATATAATGCTCCATACAGTATAGTGAGCCACATATAATTCTCCATACAGTATATGATGGGCCCCCTCTATTGCTCCATATATAATGGGCCTCATATAATGTTCCATACAGTATATGATCGGCCCCATACAGTATACTGAGTCCCATATATTGCTCCATACAGAATGGGCCCCATATAATACTCCTTACAGAATGGGTCCCATATAATGCTCCAAAAATAATTGGCCCTATAAGATGCTCCATGTATAATGGGCCAATGTAAAATGCTCCATATATAATTAGTCCCATAAGATGCTTCATATATTATTGGCCCATATACTGCTCCATATGTAATTGGCCCCATATACTGCTCCATATTGAATTGGCCACATGTAATGCTCCCTATGGAATTGGCTTCATAAGATACTCCATATAGAATTAGCCCCATATATTGCTCCAAATATAAAAAAAAAAAATGAAATACTCACCTCTCGTTGCTTGACGCTGCTCTGCTCTGGACTCCTCAGCGTCGGCGTCTTCCTGCTCTCTGTGCTGCGACTGCTCAGGCAGGGGGCGCGCACTGGTGACGTCATTGCGCCCTCTGACCTGAACGTCTCAGTCAGAGGATGGAAGACGCTGCAGCGCTGGAACCGGGAGAGGTAAGTATCGCAAGTGCCGGGGCCTGGAGCAGGAGGGGGTCCACTCGCAGGGGCCGGCACTATAGCGCGCCAGTGTCCCCGATGGCGAATGGGCCCCCTGCCTGCTCAGGGCTCAGGCACTTGTCCGGGTACGCCGGGTGCTGACGCCGGCCCTGGGTGCTACGCCAGATGACCTGGCCTCCACAGTCACCAGACCGGAACCCAATCGAGATGGTTTGGGGTGAGCTTGACCGCAGAGTGAAGGCAAAAGGGCCAACAAGTGCTAGGCATCTCTGGGAACTCCTTCAAGATTGTTGGAAGACCATTTCCGGTGACTACCTCTTGAAGCTCATCAAGAGAATGCCAAGAGTGTGCAAAGCAGTCATCAAAGCAAAAGGTGGCTACTTTGAAGAACCTAGAATATAAGACATAATTTCAGTTGTTTCACACTTTTTTGTGACGTATATAATTCCATATGTGTTAATTCATAGTTTTGATGCCTTCAATGTGAATGTACAATTTTCATAGTCATGAAAATACAGAAAAATCTTTAAATGAGAAGGTGTGTCCAAACTTTTGGTCTGTACTGTATATATATATATACAGTGGGGCAAAAAAGTATTTAGTCAGTCAGCAATAGTGCAAGTTCCACCACTTAAAAAGATGAGAGGCGTCTGTAATTTACATCATAGGTAGACCTCAACTATGGGAGACAAACTGAGAAAAAAAAATCCAGAAAATCACATTGTCTGTTTTTTAACAATTTATTTGCATATTATGGTGGAAAATAAGTATTTGGTCAGAAACAAAATTTCATCTCAATACTTTGTAATATATCCTTTGTTGGCAATGACAGAGGTCAAACGTTTTCTGTAAGTCTTCACAAGGTTGCCACACACTGTTGTTGGTATGTTGGCCCATTCCTCCATGCAGATCTCCTCTAGAGCAGTGATGTTTTTGGCTTTTCGCTTGGCAACACGGACTTTCAACTCCCTCCAAAGGTTTTCTATAGGGTTGAGATCTGGAGACTGGCTAGGCCACTCCAGGACCTTGAAATGCTTCTAACGAAGCCACTCCTTCGTTGCCCTGGCGGTGTGCTTTGGATCATTGTCATGTTGAAAGACCCAGCCACGTTTCATCTTCAATGCCCTTGCTGATGGAAGGAGGTTTGCACTCAAAATCTCACGATACATGGCCCCATTCATTCTTTCATGTACCCGGATCAGTTGTCCTGGCCCCTTTGCAGAGAAACAGCCCCAAAGCATGATGTTTCCACCACCATGCTTTACAGTAGGTATGGTGTTTGATGGATGCAACTCAGTATTCTTCTTCCTCCAAACACGACAAGTTGTGTTTCTACCAAACAGTTCCAGTTTGGTTTCATCAGACCATAGGACATTCTCCCAAAACTCCTCTGGATCATCCAAATGCTCTCTAGCAAACTTCAGACGGGCCCGGACATGTACTGGCTTAAGCAGTGGGACACGTCTGGCACTGCAGGATCTGAGTCCATGGTGGCGTAGTGTGTTACTTATGGTAGGCCTTGTTACATTGGTCCCAGCTCTCTGCAGTTCATTCACTAGGTCCCCCCGCGTGGTTCTGGGATTTTTGCTCACCAATCTTGTGATCATTCTGACCCCACGGGGTGGGATTTTGCGTGGAGCCCCAGATCGAGGGAGATTATCAGTGGTCTTGTATGTCTTCCATTTTCTAATTATTGCTCCCACTGTTGATTTCTTCACTCCAAGCTGGTTGGCTATTGCAGATTCAGTCTTCCCAGCCTGGTGCAGGGCTACAATTTTGTTTCTGGTGTCCTTTGACAGCTCTTTGGTCTTCACCATAGTGGAGTTTGGAGTCAGACTGTTTGAGGGTGTGCACAGGTGTCTTTTTATACTGATAACAAGTTTAAACAAGTACCATTACTACAGGTAATGAGTGGAGGAAAGAGGAGACTCTTAAAGAAGAAGTTACAGGTCTGTGAGAGCCAGAAATCTTGATTGTTTGTTTCTGACCAAATACTTATTTTCCACCATAATATGCAAATAAATTGTTAAAAAAACAGACAATGTGATTGTCTGGATTTTTTTTTCTCAGTTTGTCTCCCATAGTTGAGGTCTACCTATGATGTAAATTACAGACGCCTCTCATCTTTTTAAGTGGTGGAACTTGCACTATTGCTGACTGACTAAATACTTTTTTGCCCCACTGTATATATATATATGTATATATATACATATATATATATATATATATACTAGATGGTGGCCCGATTCTAATGCATCGGGTATTCTAGAATATGTATAGTAGTATATAGCACAGCCCACGCAGTATATACTGTAACACAGCCCACGCAGTATATAACACAGCCCACGCAGTATATAACACAGCCCACGCAGTATATAACACAGACAACGCAGTATATAACACAGCCCATGCAGTATATAACACAGCCCACGCAGTATATAACACAGCCACGTAGTATATAGCACAGCACACGTAGTATATAGCACAGCCACGTAGTATATAGCACAGCCACGTAGTATATAACACAGCCTACGCAGTATATAACACAGCCCACGCAGTATATAACACAGCCCACGCAGTATATAACACAGCCTACGCAGTATATAACACAGCCCACGCAGTATATAACACAGCTCACGCAGTATATGACACAGCCCACGTAGCATATAACACAGCCCACGTAGTATATAATACAGCCCACGTATTATATAGCACAATAATAATAATCTTTATTTTTTTATATAGCGCTAACATATTCCGCAGCGCTTTACAATTTGCACACATTATCATCACTGTCCCCGATGGGGCTCACAATCTAAATTCCCTATCAGTATGTCTTTGGAACCATGTAGTATATAACACAGCCCACGTAGTATATAACACAGCCCACGTAGTATATAACACAGCCCACGTAGTATGTAACACAGCCCACGCAGGATATAACACAGGGCACCCAGTATATAGCATAGCCCATGCAGTATACAGCACAGGCCACATAGTATACAGCACAACCCACGTAGTGTATAACACAGGTCACGTAGCATATAGCACAGCCCACATAGTATATAACACAGCCCACATAGTATATAGCACAGGCCATGTAGTATATAACACAGCCCACATAGTATATAACAGCCCACATAGTATATAGCACTGGCCACGTAGTATATAGCACTGCCATGTAGTATATAACACAGCCCACATAGTATATAGCACAGCTCATGGAGTATATAGCACAGCCCACGCAGTATATACCACAGGCCATGCAGTATATAGCACAGCCCACGTAGTAGATAACACAGCCCACGTAGTAGATAACACAGCCCACGTAGATAACACAGCCCACGTAGTATATAGCACAGCCCACATAGTATATAGCACAGCCCACGTAGTATATAGCACAGCCCACGTAGTATATAGCACAGGCCACATAGTATATAGCACTGCCACGTAGTATATAACAGCCCACGTAGTATATAACAGCCCACGTAGTATATAGCACAGCCCACGTAGTAGATAACACAGCCCACGTAGTAGATAACACAGCCCACAAAGTATATAGCACAAAGACGTATATAACACTGGAGGGGAGTGTGGAAGGGGGCGGTGGCGGCAGCTTTCTGGAGACCGTCCTCGGCCGTCCGTCCATGAGAGGAGCAGATTTACGGGCGGTGGTGAGAGCGGAGGAGGTGCCATCTTCGGCAGTGCAGGAACAGCACACGGCATAACAGTAACAGGACACGTGTGTAGATGACGGAGAAGCTGAGGGCCCGGCCGGGAGTGTGGCTCACACGGAGCGCCCTGCGGGACTTCACAGTGTCGGCACATGGGCTGGCTCCAAAGAGCTGTTCACGTGCGGGGTGATAGTCCTCCCTTCCTGTAGTGCGGCACGGAGGCCGCTGCTGGTGGAGGACATCGTGGCTGCTCCTGGGAGTGTGCAGAGCCCTGGGCACAGGTCAGATGATGGCGGCTGAGGTGATCTCCCAGTTATATTTCCGTGGCCCGCATTGTGAGCGCTCGCTGCTTCCTCCCCATTATAACCTCGTGCACCGTGTGCGGGTCATGTGTCAGCAGTGACGCACGCAGGGGGCACTGACTGGAGGGGAGTAGGGAGGGGGCATTGTGCCTGCCGGCCACGACCAATCAGCGACCCGGGATTTCCGTTACAGAGAGACAGACGGAAGTACCCCTTAGAAGATTATATAGATATATATATATCTATATATCTTTATATCTCAATATTGTTTTCAACAACATTGGTGATTTGGGACTGAAACCTGAGCATAAATAGCGGAGTTTGTGATAAAATTGGTTTTGTGACGTCACCCGCCAACATTTTAGCCTCTTTTTCCTCCTCCAGCATCTTTAGGCCTAACCCCCCGGCCGCTCTTTGTGTTCTCCTGGGTAAATCTGATGTATATAACAAATACGACTTAAGGCTTAGAGGGAACCTGCAAGGAATTCCTTTCCGAAGACGACAACACTTACTTAGCTGGGGCACTGCCAAATCATACCAGTGATCTCAGCTGGAAAAGATGGTAATTACACTGACCTGAGCCCAGTGCATACTAAGGGGTTTAGCAGAGTACAAGAGACGCACATGTATAATGGCTTTTTCTGAATAGATCAAAGCACGGAAAATGCAGCAATAGCCGGAGCCCAGAGCTTCCTAATTAAAGGAAATTTTATCTGCTTAATTGTTCACCACTGGAATATTCAACGCACACTTGAATGTCATCATGGGCTTAAATCTGCATATTAAAAGAGCTATTCTACTACTTAGCTGAACAGTTAAATGAAATAATTGGAATTTGTCTAAAACGGATTCCAATTCAGGCGACATGGAACAAAAGTGCTTTATGGTTCACTTTGCTGGGTGGCTGGCGCTACACTTTCCCAAGTCGCTTCCTTTACGACACTTTAGGCCAATATTATTGTATCGTTTATTAGGGTTTCTTAAATAGATTTCTGACCATGTGGCTCATGTGTAAAGTATGCCAAAAAATAGGGGCGTAACGGCTGGGGTCGTGCGGTGAGCGGTCCACTGATGACAGGAGAAACGTCAACTGGATGTGCGTCCTCTGACACACATCCAGTTGAAGTGTATTGCGGAGCAGTGACCCGTTGGCTCCATGTGAGGCAACATAAGCTGCTGTCCAATCAGAGGCCAGCAGCTGACGCCGGTGTGCACATGACTGGGGGAGATTGGCAGTGACATCATACACTCCCGTTGTTTGCACGCTGAAGTCAGCCAGGATGGGGCCCAAGATAAGGGACATATACCAGTATAAGGGACATATTACCAGGATAAGAAACATTACCAGGATAGGGCCTAGGATAAGGGACATATACCAGGATTGGGGATATACAACCCCTGGCGAAAATTATGGAATCACCAGCCTTTGAGGATGTTCATTCAGTTGTTTAATTTTGTAGAAAAAAAGCAGATCACAGACATGGCACAAAACTACAGTCATTTCAAATGGCAACTTTCTGGCTTTAAGAAACACTAAAAGAAATCAAGAACAAAAAATGTGGTAGTCAGTAATGGTTACTTTTTTTAACCAAGCAGAGGGAAAAAATTATGGAGTCACTCAATTATGAGGGAAAAAATTATGGAATCATAAAAGCAAACAAACAAAAAAACACTCCAAAACATCACTGCGAAAGGAGAAGGCTCCCCACTTAAGCTTTCTTTGTGTTTCCGGACCAGATGGACAAAGCGAGGGTTGTGGAATGGTGGCACTGGCCACCCCATCGCCAAAGCTTGGAGAGAGAGCTTCTTGCTTTTATCCACTTGGGTTACCATCACATTACAACGGAGAGCTCCGTCCAGTCCTTCAGGAGGAAAACCAGCGTTTCGAAGGGCAGAGCAGAAACTGATGGCTGCACAGTACCCCAGGCCAAATGAATGAAGTAAAACAACAGCAACCCTAAAAGGGCTTGTTATGAGGACGCATAGTGACCACCACCAAAGTTTTCCTAGGAGAAGCCACTTCAGGAAAAAGCTCTCAATCTTTTTTTCCTGAAGCAACTCTGCTGGTATGCTACACCACTGGCATCAATTTTCGATTATTAAAGCTATATCTAGGGGGCAGCTTTTCCTATGAAGAATGACCAAGTCACTTCTTTTGACCGCTTTACGGTTTCTGAACCCTAAAAAGTTTAAAAAAAAGTAGCAAAAGACTGTCGATTTTACTCTGCTGTGCACACTTTTATCTTTCAGTGGTTTCACAGTGCTTTTTTCAGGTGGAATCATCCTGAAAAAGATGTGAAAATGTTCTCAATGTACGGCCGGCACGCTCAGCGTAGGGAAATACGGTCCGTATTTTACAGGTGTAATACCAGAAATGATCCCAAAACAATAAATCGTATGTCATCCGTAGGCAGGGTGTGGCAGCGTATTTTATGCACGTCATCCTCCGTATGTAATCCGTATGGCATCCGTACAGCGAGATTTTCTCGCTGGCTTGCAAAATGGACATAGAATGGATCCATGGGCTCAAATATTCGTGAAACCATATATACAGTATATATATATATATATATATCAGTGAGACACATATATATATATATTTATATTTCATACAGCGATAGATAGCAGATTAGCCGGTAATTCAATTGTTGGCTTTTGCGACCTCCTTCCCAAACCCGACAGGATATGAGACATGATTACATACAGTAAACCATTTCATATCCCTTATTTTTTTGCATATTCCTCACTACTAATGTTAGTAGTGTGTGTGTGCAAAATTTGGGGGCTCTAGCTATTAAAATAAAAGGTTAAATCGTGGAAAAAATTGGCGTCGGCTCCCGCGCAATTTTCTCTGCCAGAGTAGTAAAGCCAGTGACTGAGGGCAGATAATAATAGCCGAGAGAGGGACCATGGTTATTGGCCCCCCCTGGCTAAAAACATCTGCCCCCAGCCACCCCAGAAAAGGCATATCTGGAAGATGCGCCTATTCTGGCACTTGGCCACTCTCTTCCCATTCCCGTGTAGCGGTGGGATATGGGGTAATGAAGGGTTAATGCCACCTTGCTATTGTAATGTGACATTAAGCCAAATTAATAATGGAGAGGCGTCAATTATGACACCTATCCATTATTAATCCAATAGTAGGAAATGGTTAATAATACACACACACATTAGGAAAAAAGTATTTTAATGAAATAAATACAAATGGTGTTGTAACAGTTTATTATATGTATATATATCCCTATACTATGTGTAGACATTTATTTTAGCTATTCTATTCTAACCTGTCAGTGTGATTTTACTGTACACCGCACTGAATTGCCGGCTTTTCTCTAGAACACCGGTGCGTATTTCTTGCAAGTGACACTGTTGGTCCGTGTGTAATCCGTATTTTTCTCGCCCCCATAGACTTTCATTGGCAGATTTTTTGCGCAATACACTGACAAACGCAGCATGCGGAACAAGGCGAAGAGGAAGACGAGCAATGCGATGGCTTGTTACTATCAAGAAAATAGTGGAGAAGACCCTGGTGGACCTATCTAGGCTCGAACAAAATCGATCTTCCAACAGATCGTTCATCCATCATGTCGCCATGGCCCAAGTTCAAGCTGAAAGCCATTAAATAATAATAATAAATATTAAAATAAGTAAAATCAAAAAGTTTAAACTACCACATGTGCAAAACTACTAAACGGCTTCCTGTTATTTGGGCATGTTAAAGAGGCCCTGTCACGAGGTGAAAAGTGGGCGTTTTTCTTATTTTATTCCCGAGGCTCTCGTGAGTTATCAATTTTTTTTAATCTTTTTAAAATCCGACATAGAGTTCCAGAGATATGGACCTTTTTTCATTGAGTCCTAATCTTGATGGTCTTTATCAAGGGGTGTGTGACTCAGAGGATCCTCGGGGGCGTGTCTATAGGCTGATTTACGCTATTGCTCTGTTGTAAGCCACGCCTCCTTGGTACAGAAATTAAAAATTAGCTCGAAAATTATAGGACTATATCTCTGGAAGCCTATGGTGGATTCTAAAAACAAAAACCTTAGGGGAACAGTAGGTAAAAAAAAGAGAACAAAAACAATTTATGCGGATCTCTGATGCTATCAATTATGATAATTAAATCAAGGTGTTTTTTTTTTACAGAACAACAACCCCTCTCCTGTCTATGGGCTGTGACTAGGACTGAGTTGCATTACTTGGACAAGAGTGGTGTTAGTTTTGGAAACCTTTTCGAATCTCAATAAACGTCTTTCCTTAATTGCCTTGTATTAGATGTGTATATTACACGTTCGCGTCTGAAAAGCATCACAAGCCCGAGGAGGATGTGGAGGTTCCAGTCACTTTAACACCCAGGAGCTGTCGCCTCTAAACATATTGGAGTCTGGCCTGGAGATGTTTCATACCCAACTTTTTGTTCAACTCTATTAAACTCAGCGTTCCTCTAAATCAAGGGCAGGAATCACAGTAATCTGCAGCAGCGGGTCGGGAGAAGCAAATTCATGCTCATAAAAAAAAAAAAGCTTTGGGTTTTCACATCTGTGAACGTTTTTTTTGAAGTCGCATTAGTGCAAATGTGAAACAGCGTGCCCTTAATTGAGGATATATGTCATTTACCCGCAACAATGTTCTATAAACAGACAAACTGCGGCAAAGAAAGCCCAGCTGGAGTCATAGTCTGAGGCCGAGGGATCCATCATAATCCTTCCTTATAATTACATATCTATTGCACGTTGTAGAAACGACCTGTCACCGGGTCAAAAGTGTCCAGTTTCTGCTCTTATTTTCTTCCCGCTGTTCCTCTGATTAGTCCATGTTTGTTTGTTTTTAAATGCGCCGTATGGTTCCAGAGCTATGGGCCTTTTCATATATTTTTTGTTAATGGCCTTCCCCTAGGGGGCGTGGCAATAATGCAGAGGAGCTAAAGACACGCCCCCGAGGATCCGATAAGACATGCCCTCCTTAATAAAGACCATAAAAATTCTCACTAAGTAAAAAAACGGCTAATATCTCTGAAACCATATGGTTGATTTAATAATGGCGTACTCAGGGGAGCAGTAGGAATGAAATAAGAACAAACACTGGAAACTTTTCTTTTTATAAAGAAGTCGGCCCCAGTGATCAGCACTCGTTTGACATCTGTAATCCCAGGTGATCGTCTCTGAAGATGGAGCCTTTAACTATACAACATTCCTGCAGGGGCCACTAGAGGACAAAGGTAGTATTACATTCCAGCTATTGAGATAATTAGTGGGTAATAGATAGAAAGGCTGGGGTCTTACTTTATGAGTAGTGGAGAGGGGTTTCGAGTGTTTGGCCCCTAATATCATCTACATGTGTCCTATATATTGAAAAAGGGCTGACGAAGGCCACTTTAACTCATCTGACCTGGATTGGCTATGGGTCTCCTCATCAGCCCCATATATCCACATGAGACTGTTGAGTATGGGTCAGGAGACCAGTGATCACGAATGTAGGATTTATGAAAAAGGTCATCTTTGTGGTCCATGGAACCCATCACAGTTGTAATTCTTTCCACACAACCTTAAAGGGATTGTCTAAGATAAGAAAAACGAGATTGCCTTCTTCCAAGGACAGCGCCACCCCAGACCGCAAGTTAGTACGTGGAATTACACCTCGGTCTCGGTCACTTCAATGGAGCAGAGCTGCAATAACGAGACACAACTCTATGATTGGAATGTGGGTGAAGAAAAGGTTTCCACAAGTTCTATAAGTAACTCTTTACTTGCCAGAAATGTAAAGGACACAGAGCATTGGGGAATGATGACACGTGTGGGCTGTGGTTGTGGTAGAAAGCAGAAATACATGTGGTTTTGCTCGGCTTTTTTTCTTAATAAGGTCAATAGGAAAAGTTCCTAGCAGTACTTCTCTATAAAAACGATGGCATGTCTTGTTTTTTTTTTTTTCTGGATGTTGCTGGAGGAAAACCACATTTTTTTTACCATGCCCCATTTTTCACACTTCTTTAACCCTTTCACTATGTATGGCATAATAGTACAACATGTGTCGGCTCCCTGTCTATCTTGTGGGCTCAAGAGCTGAACCCATGATATTGTCGGCAGATATTGGCTGTTATTTATTTATTTTACTTTGTTATTTAGCGCCATTAATTTTCACACAACTTTACAGACATCATCTCTGTCCCCATTGGGGCTCACAATCTACAGTACATTACCTATCAGTATGTCTATGGAGTGTGGGACAAGACCGGAGAACCCGGAGGAAACCCAGGAAACAAAACCCCAAGATCTATTGCGGAACTGCACTTTTTCAGGATCAGTAATGTAATGTATGTACACAGTGACTGCACCAGCAGAATAGTGAGTGCAGCTCTGGAATATAATACAAGATGTAACTCAGGATCAGTAATGTAATGTATGTACACAGTGACTGCACCAGCAGAATAGTGAGTGCAGCTCTGGGGTATAAAACAGGATGTAACTCAGGATCAGTAATGTAATGTATGTACACAGTGACTGCACCAGCAGAATACTGAGTGCAGCTCTGGGGTATAATACAGGGTGTAACTCAGGATCAGAAATGTAATGTATGTACACAGTGACTGCACCAGCAGAATAGTGAGTGCAGCTCTAGAGTATAATACAGGAGGTAACTCAGGATCAGTAATGTAATGTATGTACACAGTGACTGCACCAGCAGAATAGTGAGTGCAGCTCTAGAGTATAATACAGGAGGTAACTCAGGATCAATAATGTAATGTATATACACAGTGACTGCACCAGCAGAATAGTGAGTGCAGCTCTGGGGTATAATACAGGATGTAACTCAGGATCAGTAATGTAATGTATGTACACAGTGACTGCACCAGCAGAATAATGAGTGCAGCACTGGGGTATAATACAGGAGGTAACTCAGGGTCAGTAATGTAATGTATGTACACAGTGACGGCACCAGCAGAATAGTGAGTGCAGCTCTGGAGTATAATTCAGGATGTAACTCAGGATCAGTAATGTAATGTATGTACACAGTGACTGCACCAGCAGAATAGTGAGTGCAGCTCTGGGGTATAATACAGGATGTAACTCAGGATCAGTAATGTAATGTATGTACACAGTGACTGCACCAGCAGAATAGTGAGTGCAGCTCTAGAGTATAATACAGGAGGTAACTCAGGATCAATAATGTAATGTATGTACACAGTGACTGCACCAGCAGAATAGTGAGTGCAGCTCTGGGGTATAATACAGGATGTAACTCAGGATCAGTAATGTAATGTATGTACACAGTGACTGCACCAGCAGAATAATGAGTGCAGCTCTGGGGTATAATACAGGATGTAACTCAGGATCAGTAATGTAATGTATGTACACAGTGACGGCACCAGCAGAATAGTAAGTGCAGCTCTGGAGTGTCATACAGGAAGAGGCGGAGCCTGCTTGCTGTGTGCTTCGTGTGCTGCCTAGAGAGAGCTCCTGGGAAGGGAGGTAAAGTTTTTCATCCAGGACTTTTTGTCTGCCCCCTTTCCAGGAAAGAAGGCTCATTTTGGGTCTGGCCTCCGGGGCTTGGCCCCCACCTCCCGGTCCAAGTTGGGGGGTGGGAGGACTCCAACTCCTGCTGGGGTCACAAGATCTGGCCAAGGATCAGGCAAGGGATCCAGCATGAAGACCTGTAGGACCCCTGAGGCCGCGGCGGCTCCTTCCCCCGGAGGTAGGCCTAGTACGAGTAGGGGTGCTGCAGCGGTGCCTCTTGGTTGGGGCACCAAGGCGGCTACAGAATCCTCCGTGGACTATGGTTCCCGCATCCATGCGCACCTCTGCGAGTATGAAGACGCCTCAAGGAAGCTAAAATCCCTCTGGGGAGTTGAGGGTAGCTAAGGAGAGGTCTGACAGGGCCTCCGGCAATAAGAAGGCCGAGCTATCTGCCGCGGTCAAGATCAAAAAATCCATACAAGACCTGGAAAACCGGAGATGTGAGATCCTGGATGGCAGCGGGCACTTCCGTGAAAAGCTGGAGAACGATGACCAGTTCAGAGCCATGACCGGTAGGGCTCTGGAGGGGTCACGGAGCTCCGGCCAGGTGGTGGAGGAGGTGGTGGAGGAGGATGATGAGGAAGGAGAATGCGAGGTCGCACCCTAACCACCGCCTGGTTGCCTGGTAAGAGATCTTCAGTCGTCGCATAGCAGGATAGCCCCCGAGCAAGTGGCTCTCCCATCAGATTCTGGCCCTTCAGAGGACAGCGGGAGCGAGGGGGAGGATGAGGATGGTGGTAGTAGCAGTGAGGGGGGCTGCCTTGTCATGCAGCAGAGCCGGCAGATCGAGTCCCCGGTCCGTTTTAACCAGCTGAGGTTCGGGGATGAGATCTGCGAGGACGAGGCAACCAGGAGGGGGATGAAGAGAAAGGCTAAGAGGAATAAGAAGAAAACATCTACTGTGCAGAAATTTGTGTATGTCCCCCTCTCTGGGGCCCCCCGGTCCAGCTGTGCGGCACCCGCTACCCACCCCGGCTCGGGCTCTGTTGTGGGTCCGCAGCGAGGGAGCGGGGAGATTACAGGCCATGACACGCAGGGCGCTGCCTCTGTTTGTGGTATCAGAGGGGGTAGTGATGTGTCTGATATGGAGCATGATGTGGAGGGTGGCCCAGTGGTGGGCAGGAGAGTGACAGCCGGGACCGCATCTCCGGCGGTGAGCGCTGGGGTGTCCGGGTCCCCCACTTACAGATCCGTGAAAACTGGATCGCTTCTGGAGACCCAGGCATCTAGTAAAGGGGGAGGGGCCTGTGGCTCCGGCAGAACAGGCTCATCAAAAGAAAATGGTGGAGGCTCCCCTGGCGGGGTCTGCGGTGAAGTCGGGTCTCCTGCATTGGGGGCACCGCCGCTGGTGGATGCTGAGGGGGAGTGGCCTAGCCTGGGGCTGGCTTCTGGAGTTGCTTTGGCCAGGCTGTTTGTGGCCCAGGGTGTGGTTTTGGGGGGTGCTGTGCCTCAGGGAACTGGTACTGCCGGGGGGATTCCTGGGGGTGGATCCAGCTCTGGGTCGGCTCATGGGGTCCCGTTTCGGCCGGTCTCAGGGGGCTTGGCCTCCTCAGCACCTGCTGCTCATGTATGTGGAGCTTTGGATAGCTGTGCTGTGCGGCTGGAGGCTGGGGGCATGGCTTCCCAAGCAATAGAAAAAAAATGGTCTTCGCTACTGTCAGCAATGGAGCAGGGACTGCAGCAGACAGGGCGCCTGCCTGGCGGGGTCCCGAGTCTGGGGGCTTACCTGCGGTGGGGGCTACGGTGACGAGGCAGGATGGAGCTGGAGGCGGGCCTGCACCTGGCTTCCTACCTGCCAGTGAGGGAGGAAGCTCTGTGCCTGCTGTGGTGGCAAGTCAGACAGTTCTACTTAAACCCTATGGCAGGTTTTACATCATTGCTGGCAGTTTTCTAGCAGAGCTCAACTCCCCTGCACAGCATACAGCTTAACTCTGCACTGCCTAGTATTAAAAGCTGTGTTAACCCCTTCCCGACCTTTGACGCATACGCTGCGTCATGAAAGTCGGTGCCATTCCGACCCATGACGCAGCATATGCGTCATGGAAAGATCGCGTCCCTGCAGGCCGGGTGAAAGGGTTAACTCCCATTTCACCCGATCTGCAGGGACAGGGGGAGTGGTAGTTTAGCCCAGGGGGGGTGGCTTCACCCCCTCGTGGCTACGATCGCTCTGATTGGCTGTTGAAAGTGAAACTGCCAATCAGAGCGATTTGTAATATTTCACCTAAAAAACTGGTGAAATATTACAATCCAGCCATGGCCGATGCTGCAATATCATCGGCCATGGCTGGAAACACTTATGTGCACCCACCCCACCCCTCCGATCGCCCCCCCAGCCCCCCGATCTGTGGTCCGCTCCCCTCCGTCCTGTGCTCCGCTCCCCCGTCCTCCTGTCCGCTTCCCCGTGCACCAATCACACCCCCTGTGCTGCAATCAAACCCCCCCGCACTCCGATCCCCCCCCGCACACAGCGACCCCCCCCCCGTGCTCCGATCCACCCCCCCCCCGCACAGCGATCCCTCACCCCGTGCTCCAATCCTTCCCCGTGCTCCAATCCTCCCTCCCGTGTTCCGATCCACCCCCCCCCATGATCCGATCCACCCCCCCGTGCTCCGACGCCCCCCCCGTGCCCTGATCTCCCCCCCCTTATACTTACCTGGCCGCCCGAGGTCCGTCCGTCTTCTTTCCTGGGCGCCGCCATCTTCCAAAATGGCGGGCGCATGTGCAGTGCGCCCGCCGAATCTGCCGGCCGGCAGATTCGTTCCAGAGTGAATTTTGATCACTGAGATATATCCTATCTCAGTGATCAAAATAAAAAAAATAGTAAATGACCCCCCCCCTTTGTCACCCCCATAGATAGGGACAATAAAAAAAATAAAGAATTTTTTTTTTTTTCACTAAGGTTGGGGTAAGAACTAGGGTTAGGGTTAGGGGTAGGGTTAGGGGTAGGGGTAGGGGTAGGGTTAGGGGTAGGGTTAGGGTTAGGGTTAGGGGTAGGGGTAGGGTTAGGGCTAGGGTTAGGGGTAGGGGTAGGGTTAGGGCTAGGGTTAGGGTTAGGGTTAGGGGTAGGGTTAGGGTTTCGGTATGTGCACACGTATTCTGGTCCTATGCGGATTTTTCCGCAGCGGATTTGAAAAATCCACAGTGCTAAACCGCTGCCGATTTATCGTGGATTTACCGCGGTTTTTCTGCGCATTTCACTGCGGTTTTACAACTGCGATTTTCTATTGGAGCAGTTCTAAAACCGCTGCGGAATCCGCAGAAAGAAGTGACATGCTGCGGAATGTAAACCGCTGCGTTTCCGTGCAGTTTTTCCGCAGCATGTGTACAGCGATTTTTGGTTCCCGTAGGTTTACATTGAACTGTACACTCATGGGAAACTGCTGCGGATCCGCAGCGTTTTCCGCAGCGTGTGCACATACCTTTAGAATTAGGCTATGTGCACACGGTGCGGATTGGCCGCTGCGGATTCGCAGCAGTGTTCCATCGGGTTTACAGTACCATGTAAACATATGGAAAACCAAATCCGCTGTGCCCATGGTGCAGAAAATACCGCGCGGGAACGCTGCGTTGTATTTTCCGCAGCATGCCAATTCTTTGTGCGGATTCCGCAGCGTTTTACACCTGTTCCTCAATAGGAATCCACAGGTGAAATCCGCACAAAAAACACTGGAAATCCACGGTAAATCCACAGGTAAAACGCAGTGCCTTTTACCCGCGGATTTTTCAAAAATGATGCTGAAAAATCTCATACGAATCCGCAACGTTGGCACATAGCCTTAGAGTTGGGTTGGAATTAGGGTTGTGGTTAGGGTTAGGGGTGTGTTGGGGTTAGGGTTGTGGTTAGGGGTGTGTTGGGGTTAGGGTTGTGATTAGGGTTACGGCTACAGTTGGGATAAGGGTTAGGGGTGTGTTGGAGGTAGAATTGAGGGGTTTCCACTGTTTAGGCACTTCAGGGGGTCTCCAAACGCAACATGGCGCCACCATTGATTCCAGCCAATCTTGTATTCAAAAATTCAAATGGTGCTCCCTCACTTCCGAACCCCGACGTGTGCCCAAACAGTGGTTTACCCCCACATATGGGGTACCAGCATACTCAGGACAAACTGCGCAACAATTACTGGGGTCCAATTTCTCCTGTTACCCTTGAGAAAATAAAAAATTGCTTGCTAAAACATCATTTTTGAGGAAAGAAAAATGATTTTTTATTTTCACGGCTCTGCGTTGTAAACGTCTGTGAAGCACTTGGGGGTTCAAAGTGCTCACCACATATCTAGATAAGTTCCTTGGGGGGTCTAGTTTCCAAAATGGGGTCACTTGTGGGGGGTTTCTACTGTTTAGGCACACCAGGGGCTCTGCAAACGCAACGTGACGCCCGCAGACCATTCCATCAAAGTCTGCATTTCAAAAGTCACTACTTCCCTTCTGAGCCCCCACGTGTGCCCAAACAGTGGTTTACCCCCACACATGGGGCATCAGCGTACTCAGGAGAAACTGGACAACAACTTTTGTGGTCCAATTTCTCCTGTAACCCTTGGGAAAATAAAAAATTCTGGGCTAAAAAATTATTTTTGAGGAAAGAAAACGTATTTATTATTTTCACGGCTCTGCGTTATAAACTTCTGTAAAGCACTTGGGGGTTGAAAGTGCTCACCACACATCTAGATAAGTTCCTTTGGGGGTCTAGTTTCCAAAATGGGGTCACTTGTGGGGGGTTTCTACTGTTTAGGCACACCAGGGGCTCTGCAAACGCAATGTGACGCCCGCAGACCATTCCATCAAAGTCTGCATTTCAAAAGTCACTACTTCCCTTCTGAGCCCCCACGTGTGCCCAAACAGTGGTTTACCCCCACACATGGGGTATCAGCGTACTCAGGAGAAACTGGACAACAACTTTTGTGGTCCAATTTCTCCTGTAACCCTTGGGAAAATAAAAAATTCTGGGCTAAAAAATTATTTTTGAGGAAAGAAAACGTATTTATTATTTTCACTGCTCTGTGTTATGAACTTCTGTGAAGCACTTGGGGGTTCAAAGTGCTCACCTCACATCTAGATAAGTTCCTTTCGGGGTCTAGTTTCCAAAATGGGGTCACTTGTGGGGGGTTTCTACTGTTTAGCCACATCAGGGGCTCTGCAAACGCAACGTGACGCCCGCAGAGCATTCCATCAAAGTCTGCATTTCAAAACGTCACTACTTCACTTCCGAGCCCCAGCATGTGCCTAAACAGTGGTTTACCCCCACATATGGGGTATCAGCGTACTCAGGAGAAACTGGACAACAACTTTTGGGGTCAAATTTCTCCTGTTACCCTTGGGAAAATAAAAAATTGCGGGCTAAAATTCATTTTTGAGAAAATAATTTTTTTTTTTTATTTTCATGGCTCTGCGTTATAAACTTCTGTGAAGCACTTGAGGGTTCAAAGTGCTCACTACACATCTAGATTAGTTCCTTTGGGGGTCTAGTTTCCAAAATGGGGTAATTTGTGGGGGATCTCCAATGTTTAGGCACACAGGGGCTCTCCAAACGCGACATGGTGTCCGCTAATGATTGGAGATAATTTTCCATTTAAAAAGCCAAATGGCGTGCCTTCCCTTCTGAGCCCTGCCGTGCGCCCAAACAGTGGTTTACCCCCACATATGGGGTATCTGCATACTCAGGACAAACTGGACAACAACATTTGTGGTCCAATTTCTCCTATTACCATTGGCAAAATAGGAAATTCCAGGCTAAAAAATCATTTTTGAGAAAAGAAAAATTATTTTTTATTTTCATGGCCCTGCATTATAAACTTCTGTGAAGCACCTGGGGGTTTAAAGTGCTCAGTATGCATCTAGATAAGTTCCTTGGGGGGTCTAGTTTCCAAAATGGGGTCATTTGTGGGGGAGCTCCATTGCATAGGCACACAGGGGCTCTCCAAATGCGACATGGTGTCCGCTAACAATTGGAGCTAATTTTCCATTCAAAAAGTTAAAAGGCGCGCCTTCCCTTCCGAGCCCTGCCGTGTGCCCAAACAGTGGTTTACCCCCACATATGAGGTATCGGCGTACTCGGGAGAAATTGCTCAACAAATTTTAGGATCCATTTTATCCTATTGCCCATGTGAAAATGAAAAAATTGAGGCGAAAATAAATTTTTTGTGAAAAAAAAGTACTTTTTCATTTTTACGGATCAATTTGTGAAGCACCTGAGGGTTTAAAGTGCTCACTAGGCATCTAGATAAGTTCCTTGGGGGGTCCAGTTTCCAAAATGGGGTCACTTGTGGGGGAGCTCCAATGTTTAAGCACACAGGGTCTCTCCAAACGCGACATGGTGTCCGCTATCGATGGAGATAATTTTTCATTCAAAAAGTCAAATGGCGCTCCTTCCCTTCCGAGCCTTACCATGTGCCCAAACAGTGGTTTACCCTCACATGTGAAGTATCGGTGTACTCAGGAGAAATTGCCAAACAAATTTTAGGATCCATTTTATCCTGTTGTCCATGTGAAAATGAAAAAATTGAGGCTAAAAGAATTTTTTTGTGAAAAAAAAGTACTTTTTCATTTTTACGGATCAATTTGTGAAGCACCTGGGGGTTTAAAGGGCTCACTATGCATCTAGATAAGTTCCTTGGGGCGTCTAGTTTCCAAAATGGGGTCACTTGTGGGGGAGCTCCAATTTTTAGGCACACGGGGGCTCTCCAAATGTGACATGGTGTCCGCTAAAGAGTGCAGCCAATTTTTCATTCAAAAAGTCAAATGGCGCTCCTTCCCTTCCAAGCCCTGCCGTGCGCCCAAACAGTGGTTTACCCCCACATATGAGGTATCAGCGTACTCAGGACAAATTGGACAACAACGTACGTGGTTCAGTTTCTCCTTTTACCATTGGGAAAATAAAAAAATTGTTGCTGAAAAATCATTTTTGTGACTAAAAAGTTAAATGTTCATTTTTTCCTTCCATGTTGCTTCTGCTGCTGTGAAGCACCTGAAGGGTTAATAAACTTCTTGAATGTGGTTTTGTGCACCTTGAGGGGTGCAGTTTTTAGAATGGTGTCACTTTTGGGTATTTTCAGCCATATAGACCCCTCAAACTGACTTCAAATGTGAGGTGGTCCCTAAAAAAAATGGTTTTGTAAATTTCGTTGTAAAAATGAGAAATCGCTGGTCAAATTTTAACCCTTATAACTTCCTAGCAAAAAAAAATTTTGTTTCCAAAATTGTGCTGATGTAAAGTAGACGTGTGGGAAATGTTATTTATTAACTATTTTGTGTCACATAACTCTCTGGTTTAACAGAATAAAAATTCAAAATGTGAAAATTGCG
The DNA here is from genome assembly GCF_032444005.1 of Ranitomeya imitator. Lineage (NCBI taxonomy): Eukaryota > Metazoa > Chordata > Amphibia > Anura > Dendrobatidae > Ranitomeya > Ranitomeya imitator. Next base: position 809,819,770 of record NC_091284.1, on the reverse strand, counting down.
AAATTTTCAAAATTTTCGCCAAATTTCCGTTTTTATCACAAATAAACACAGAATTTATTGACCTAAATTTACCACTAACATGAAGCCCAATATGTCACGAAAAAACAATCTCAGAACCGCTAGGATCCATTGAAGCGTTCCTGAGTTATTACCTCATGAAGGGACACTGGTCAGAATTGCAAAAAACGGCAAGGTCTTTAAGGTCAAAATAGGCTGGGTCATGAAGGGGTTAAGGAGGAGCACAGGAGAATTAAGCTCCGCTAGAAACCTGCTAAGGATTATGTAAAACCACATAGACAGCTACACTGAAGGTAGAAGATAAAATTGGCCAGGAAGGGTACTGTACAGAACCAAAAAGTTCATGGGAGGGTCCACGGTCTATGTCAGCGATGGAGGCAGAAAAGAGTCGTGCCGCCAAGAAGTCGGGCTGAGAGACACTGCACTGTGCAGTGGAACTACAACAGGACGGATGCAATAATAGCTGGAATGCAAATACAGCCCAGAGGGGCATCCTTGGGGGTGATATATGCCGAAACGGGCAGATTTAAAAATGAGTTATATTGGCGCAAATAGATAAATGTGTACATTATTATAAGACTGCATTGTGATTTGGGAATAACTTTTTACCTTAGCATTTAAGAAGCAAATTCACAATAAAAAAAAAATCAGAGTGATGTTGTACAGAGCCTTTAAGTCTGCAAAGTGACTCCTGAATACGGCAGCATCATCTATAGAAAGCTTCACGAAATCACGACCGGTATCCGCTTTCGTAAACAAGAAGAAACATTCCAGGTCTGTACCAGAAGGAGCTGAAGGGTGGAGGAGATTCAAGGACGTTTCCTGAAATAGTTGTACAATTAAGACATGAGAACGTAATCCAACAATGCGGCTGATTGTATCTGAAATTTTACAAGGCATGGGTCTATAAATGTTTCATCCTGCACTCCCACAAAGCACGGCTTACTCACTGAGGGACACAGTACATGAAGTATACAGGAGGCTAATGCGCTTCCTGTGCCGCACAATACAGTGCTAAAGGCTCAAATCTCAAATTAAAAAGTTATTTCTCATAAAGCACTGTGCAAAGGAGTTTATTTTTTATCAAGTGACAAAACGCAAAGTGAATGAACAAAAGAGAAACCTAAATTAGATCAGTATTTGGTGACTGCCCGTCGCCTTCATCACTTCTAGATACTTGCATAGTTTTTGAAGGAACTCGGCAGGAAGTTGTTCATAACATCTTGAAGACCTGACCCCAGATCTTCTGTGTATGAGGCTTGTGCGGATCCTTCTGTCTCTTCATCTGATCCCAGACAGACTGGATGATGTGAGATCCGTAATCTGTGGGTCTGTATCATCACTTCTAGGACTCGTTGTTCTTCTTTACCCTGAGGATTTTTCTTAATGACTTTAGCTGTACGTTTAGGGACGTTGTGGTGCTGCAGAATAACTTTGGAGCATCTCTGATAGTATTGCATGATGGATAGGTTTGGTTCTGTTGGCAGAACTGAGCTTAGTTCTGTTAATCTATCTTAGTACTGAGCTTAGTTCTGTTAGCACATCTTAATTAAAAGCTTGTTTCCGTTAGCACATCTTGACACTAAATGTAGAGGGTACGGAAAGTATTCAGACCCCTTTAAATTTTTCACTCTTTGTTTCATTGCAGCCATTTGGTAAATTCAAAAAAGTTAATTTTTTTCTCCTTAATAAACTCTGCACCCCATCTTCACTGAAAAAAAAAGAAATGCAGAAATTTTTGCAAAGCTAATAAAAAAGAAAAACTGAAATATCCCTTAGTCGTAAGTATTTAGACCCTTTGCTCAAACCCTCATATTTAAGTCACATGCTGTCCATTTCCTTGTGATCCTCCTTGAGATGGTTCTACTCCTTCATTGGAGTCCAGCTGTGTGTAATTAAACTGATAGGACTTGATTTGGGAAGGCGCACACCTGTCTATATAAGACCTCACAGCTCACAGTGCATGTCAGACCAAATGAGAATCATGAGGTCAAAGGACCTGGCCAAGGAGCTCAGAGACAGAATTGGCCAAGGTTACAACAGAATTTCTGCAGTACTCAAGGTTCCTAAGAGCACAGTGGCCTCCATAATCCTTAAATGGAAGAAGTTTGAGACCACCAGAAGTCTTCCTAGACCTGGCCATCCAGCCAAACTGAGCAATCGTGGGAGATGAGCCTTGGTGAGAGAGGTAAAGAAAAAAACCAAGATCACTGTGGCTGAGCTCCAGAGATGCAGTAGGGAGATGGGAGAAAGTTCCACAAAGTCAGCTATCACTGCAGCCCTCCTCCAGTCGGGGCTTTATGGCAGAGTGGCCCGACGGAAGCCTCTCCTCAGTGCAAGACATGAAAGCCGCATACAGTTTGCTAAAAAACACATGAAGGACTCCCAGACTATGAGAAATAAGATTCTCTGGTCTGATGAGATGAAGATAGACCTTTTTGGTGATAATTCTAAGCGGTATGTGTGAAGAAAACCAGGCACTGCTCATCACCTGCCCAATACAATCCCAACAGTGAAACATGGTGGTGGCAGCATCATGCTATGGGGGTGTTTTTCAGCTGCAGGGACAGGACAACTGGTTGTCATTGAAGGAAACATGAATGCGGCCAAGTACAGAGATATCCTGGATGAAAACCTCTTCCAGAGTGCTTGGGACCTCAGACTTGGCAGAAGGTTCACCTTCCAACAAGACAATGACCCTAAGCACACAGCTAAAATAACAAAGGAGTGGCATCAGAATAACTCTGTGACCATTCTTGACTGGCCCAGCCAGAGCCCTGACCAAAACCCAATTGAGCCTCTCTGGAGAGACCTGAAAATGGCGTCCACCAACGTTCACCATCCAATCTGACGGAACTGGAGAGGATCTGCAAGGAAGAATGGCCGAGAATCCCCAAATCCAGGGGTGAAAAACTTGTTGCATTATTCCCAAGAAGACTCATGGCTGTACGAGCTCAAAAGGTGCTTCTACTCAATACTGAGCAAAGGGTCTGAATATTTATGACCATGTAATATTTCAGTTTGTCTTTTTTAATACATTTGCAAAAATTTCTACATTTCTGTTTTTTTCAGTTAAGATGGGTTGCAGAGTGTACATTAATGGGAAAAAAATGATTTTGTTTTAATTTACCAAATGGCTGCAATGACACACAGAGTGAAAAATTTAAAGGGGTCTGAATAATTTCCGTACCCACTGTAGTTCTGTTGGTGTACTTACACACTGAGCTATTTTCTGTTAAAGAATCTAGTATGTTACTTGGTTATGCTAGTACATCTTCGTACTAAGCCTAGTTCTGTAGGTGCATTTTAGTTTTGAACTTGGATCTGTTAGTCTATCTTAGCACTGAGCTTGTTCTATAAGTGCATCTTAGTACAGAGTTTTGTTCTGTTAGCGAATCTTGGTTCTGAGCTTGGTTTAGTTGATACATCTTAGTTTTTAGCTTGGTTAGCACACCAGCTTAGTTCATTTAGTGAATTTGAGTTCTGGGCTTGGTTTTGTTAGCGCATCTTAGTTCTGGGCTTGCATTTGTTAGCGCATCTTAGTTCTGGGCTTGGTTTTGATAGCGCATCTTAGTTCTGGGCTTGCATTTGTTAGCGCATCTTAGTTCTGGGCTTGGTTTTGTTAGCGCATCTTAGTTCTGGGCTTGCATTTGTTAGCGCATCTTAGTTCTGGGCTTGGATTTGTAGAGCATCTTAGTTCTGGGCTTGGTTTTGTAGAGCATCTTAGTTCTGGGCTTGGTTTTGTTAGCGCATCTTAGTTCGGGGCTTGCATTTGTTAGCGCATCTTAGTTCTGGGCTTGGTTTTTTAGTGCATCATAGTTCTGGGCTTGGTTTTGTTAGTGCATCATCGCTCGGGGCTTGCATTTGTTAGCGCATCTTAGTTCTGGGCTTGCATTTATTAGCGCATCTTAGTTCTGGGCTTGGTTTTGTTAGCGCATGTTAGTTCTGGGCTTGGATGTTAGATCATCTTAGTTCTGGGCTTGGTTTTGTTAGCCCATCTTAGTTCTGGGCTTGGATTTGTTAGCGCATCATCGCTCTGGGCTTGCATTTGTTAGCGCATCTTAATTCTGGGCTTGGATTTGTTAGAGCATCTTAGTTCTGGGTTTGGATTTGTAGAGCATCTTAGTTCTGGGATTGGATTTGTTTGTGCATCTTAGTTCTGGGCTTGGATTTGTTAGAGCATCTTAGTTCTGGGCTTGGATTTGTTAGAGCATCTTAGTTCTGGGCTTGGATTTGTTAGAGCATCTTAGTTCTGGGCTTGAGTTTGTTCACGCATCTTAGTTCTGGGCTTGGATTTGTTAGAGCATCTTAGTCCTGGGCTTGTAGAGCATCTTAGTTCTGGGCTTGGATTTGTAGAGCATCTTAGTTCTGGGCTTGGATTTGTTTGTGCATCTTAGTTCTGGGCTTGGATTTGTTAGAGCATCTTAATTCTGGGCTTGGATTTGTTAGAGCATCTTAGTTCTGGGCTTGGAATTGTTTGCGCATCTTAGTTCTGGGCTTAGATTTGTTAGAGCATGTTAGTTCTGGGTTTGGATTTGTAGAGTTCTGGGCTTGGATTTGTTTGCGCATCTTAGTTCTGGGCTTGTTTTATCTTGGTTCCAAAATGGCCCTCATATAAACTACAAACACTCACATTACTATGCCAGTGAGGAAAATTGTGTTTCAGATATTTCCAAGCCTTGAAGGCCAAAGTTAACCTTTCAACATCTTGCTGCATATGGCCGAAACTCTGCCCATTGTAGTGCCCCATAGTTTTAAAATCGTGCAGTCATTGAGCAAGGTGATTGCGCAGGCCTCATTTAGTCATCTGTTTTTCATATGCATACTCTATCCTTGCTTTTTTAGATAGAACATGTAATGAGTGCCGGCGCCCCTGCATATTCCTCCTCCAAGCTTGGATGTCAACATGTACTCACCTCTCTGTTCCGGTCCCCACTGCATCTGCTTCCGCCCAGGACCTGCGCACAGCATGCAGGTCTCCTGGGAAAATGCTTAGGGTGAGCGCGATCTCTGCTTCTTAAAGGGACCTAGCGCACACTTCTGAAAATGTCCACAGCCAATGGCTGAGACATCAGCTATTTACGGCACCCTCCACAATACAGAGGTGTATTATTATTATTATACATTTTTATAGCGCCATTTATTCCATGGCGCTTTACATGTGAATACGGGGCAAATATAGACAAATACATTAAACATGAGCAGATAATAAGGCACACGAGTACATAAGGAGGGAGGACCCTGCCCGCGAGGGCTCACAGTCTGCAGGGGGTGGGTGAGGATACACTAGGAGAGGGAAGAGCTGGCTGTGCGGCTGTTCAGTAGGTTGAGGATCGCTGCAGGCTGTAGGCTTGTCGGAAGAGGTGAGTTTTCAGGTTCTTTTTGAAGGTTTCTATGGTAGGCGCGAGTCTGATGTGTTGGGGTAGAGAGTTCCAGAGTATGGGGGAAGCACGGGAGAAGTCTTGGATGCGGTTATGGGAAGAAGAGATGAGAGGGGAGTAGAGAAGGTGTATTAGCGACTTTAGTCATTGGCATGTTACACATCCATCTTATCTGTAAGGTCGCTGTACCCGTGCTTCCTGTTCCTGTGCACCCGTTCTGTACCTGATCCTGTCATCTTGTATCCGAGTCTGTCCTCTGTTCCTGGACCTATCTTCTTCGTGCCTGATCCTACATTCATTCTGTCTACCAGCCGTGCAGTCCTATTCTGGGCCCATTCCGTTAAACCCATCCGCACCTTCTCCTGTAATCAGCTCCTGGCCGTTCCTGCCCTTTAGGGTCAGCAACCGCTAGTTCAGGGTCTGTCCTGGAGTAGCACCCGGCATCTAACTATACCATTCGGCGCTCTAGTGAAGAACTAGGTGGTCGCTTAGTTATGCCCGTCCAGGCTCTTCCTGAACCATTGCTAGTGGTCCCACAACCACGTACGTATCAGAACACATACCTATTATAATCTATGGGGGCCATGTTCTCATGAGGACCAAGCGTCAGCAAAAAGATATATGTATTTTTGATTTGAGTCACCAATCTAAATTGCCACTTTAAATTAATAAGACTGTGGGAAAAAAATTAACAGCACAAGGAAGTCATCCATATGTCATCAAAGTGCTTTCGATTTTTTGAAGCTTGTAAATCCTATTTTTTTGATTGAGAAAAATGTAAAAATGGACACAGATCAAAAATGGATGAAAACCTGATCCATTTCTCTGATGATAAAAAGGTCAGTTTTTTTTCTTTTATGCAAAAAACAAAACAAGAAAACAAAACAAAAAAGACATCTAAATAAGAATTAAAGGTAATCTGTCAATAGGATGAGCCCTCCTATATCTGGGCATGTAGAGCATAGGATGTAGTATACATTTATATATTGATATCTGTGATCCGATGTTTTATTCCTAATATGTAAATGAGCTGTTAAGATCTATGGGCCGGACATAGATCTCCCCGAGATTCTGCCTTTGTGCTTATTGTAAATGAAAGGGCGAGTTACCCGTGCGAGACCTGTAGATCAGGAAAGCGGACTGTCGCGCATCGGGGGTGAGAATGCAAGACTTCATAAACTTGTTTTTCCAGCACAGCCCAGAGATCAATCGGATTGAGAGCTGGAAAACTTAGAGAAAAGTCATCAACTTGTTCTCTTTGTCATGTTTCTCAAACCATTTCCAACCTTGTGCAGGGGCATAATCCTGCTTAAAGAATACACTGCCATAAGGGTACGTGCCCAGAATTTTCTGACTTCGGAGTGGATCCGTCCGCTTAAAAAAAAAAATGCCAGAAAAATCAATTCAAAGACGCTTGAAAGACTTTTCCTTTTTTCCTGCTATTCATATGACCAGTCTCTTGAGCTTTTTCCCATTTCTGGCTTTTAAAAACACATGGTGGTAAATAAGAAAGTGCATGGCATGTTCTTTGAAGTGGACAGAGATGAAATTTCCTTGAAACTAGGTACTGAAATGAAAAACACCCCCAAAAAGTCCCCAACGAGGGGGCATTTCCTGAAGCAGTTTCTAGTAGAAAAATCGTCATTTTTGACAATCTTAAAAAACCCCTCATGTGCACATACCCTTAGGGAATATGGAGGTGGAACTGATGGTATTTCACAGTCATCTACATTATTCATCAGGCCAGGTCTGTACTTCCAGTGCTCCAAGGTCCACTTCTGATGCTCACATGGCCATTGTAGATACTTATAGTGGTGGATAGGTGTCAACATGGACACTCTGACCAGTCTGTGGATACCAGCTACATACGCAGCAAGCCGTGATGATCTGTGTATTTTCTATCATAGCTACATGGCTGAGTTCTGACACCTTCCTACTATCATAACTGCGATGAACTACGAGTTCAGACATCTTTCCATTGTAGCTCCAATGCTCGTCTTCATCCTGTAGCTGCTGACACACTTTGGCCACATGATCCTGGACATTATCCTGCTCTAGGTGGAACCAAGGGCCAATTGCACCAGCCCAAGGTCTGACAATGGCCCCAAGCATTTTATTCTGGTAACAGCAGTCAGAGGACCCCTATCCCTCACGTGGTTTGTGTAACCCTCCAAAGACCCCCCCAGACCATCACTACACTAGTCATGCCAAATAATGGTACAGGCAGCGTCTCCAGAATTGTTCTCGTCTGTCACATGTGCACCTGCTCTCATCGGTGAAGAGAATGGGACACAATAGTGGACCTGACAATTCTGGTGTTTTCTGTTGAATGCCAATTGATCTACACTATGCTGGGCTCTGAGCACAGGTCCCATTACAGGACATTGGACCATCATGGAGTCTACTTCTGACAGTTGGTCAGTAACATGCACAATGGTCACCGATGGAGGTCTTTTTTTTAGGGTGCTTGAAGTGCTCCTTCTGTTCCTCAACACCCAAAGCTGCAGACACCGGTCCTGCTGTTGAGTTGATGCCATTCTATGGCCCTGTCCTCTCCTCATGTAACGGTCGTGTCCTGGTATCTGCTCCATGATGTTGAGACTATGCTGAAAAACACAATAAACCTTCTTGCAGCAGCACCTAGAGATGTGCGCTACCTGAATGTGGTACAGGCACCACCTCGTGCTACCTGTAATGATAAGGACTTGAGCAAAATGCAAAACTAGAGAAGAATAAATCAGGAAGGATAAGGAGACAGGAATTGTTGATGGCCGCCTATTGCACCATTCCCTTTTTAGGAGTTCTTTCACAGTTCCTCTCCTGTGATCCTGCTGCCACTTTAACCTCTGCTCCTATCTGCGCAGGATGGTATCCCTGAAGTGTACATGACAGAGTTCAAATGCTCCCTTCATTAACAGTGTATAATTAGTGATGAGCGAATATACTCATTACTCGAGATTTCCCGAGCACGCTCGGGTGTCCTACGAGTATTTTTTTAGTGCTCGGAAATTTAATTTTCATCTCCTCAGTTGAATGATTTACAGCTTTTAGCCAGCATAAGTACATGTGGGGGTTGCCTGGTTGCTAGGGAATCCCCACATGTAATCAAGCTGGCTAGTAGCTGTAAATCATCCAGCTGCGGCGAATAAAAGTAAATCTTCGAGCACTATAAAATACTCGGAGGACACCCGAGGGTGCTTGGGAAATCTCGAGTAACGAGTATATTTGCTCATCACTATGTATCATGAATTCAGCTCCTTTTTACTAAGGTGCATAAAGCCAATCTTATCAATCACACTTAATGGAACAACCATTAACCATTACAGCAGAAATCAGATTGAATCGGTGGCTTTGTTTGCTCTGGAGCACCGCCATTTCTCCAGTATTATGTTCTCAGGCTTCTGTTATGTAAAGAGGATAAGGAATATGTAGAGAGCGAGAGATACACAAATAGTTTAATGATTGACTTAACGAGGACTGACTTATTGCTGTTTATATTGGTCTCGCTATACTGGAATTCTTGCCACTGGAATCTCCGGGAAAAAAAGATAAATAGTCTTCATTAACATGTTTAGTCTGGAGAGCCAGTTTAGAAAAATGAGATTAAGAAAAATGCAAAAAGACTTTGCAAGAAGACAAGCAAATGGCCGGGGAACATTTATCCGTAGGACTTCTTTAATATCACAAAAAATAAAACATATACAGTGCATTCTTTATATTATGTGGTTAAACTTCTTACCAAAACCCACCCTAAACTGTAGTGAAAAATTGGTCTTCTAGAGGGATGTTCACCTGGAAGACTAACATAATATTTCTACATTTATTTATGTCCAGCCGTTACACCAATGCCTCCACTTTGTGCCAGCAATTACACTGGTTGCCTATCCATTACAGAATTCAATATACACTTATCTTTCTTACCCACAAATCTTTCCACAGTTCTGAACTGCCCTACATCTATCTCCTCATTCATCTCTATGACCCTACCTATGAGACTAAAGGTACCGTCACACTAAGCGACGCTGCAGCGATACCGACAATGATGTCGATCGCTGCAGTATCGCTGTTTGGTCGCTGGAGAGCTGTCACACAGACAGCTCTCCAGCGACCAATGATCCTGAAGTCCCCGGGTAACCAGGGTAAACATCGGGTTACTAAGCGCAGGGCCGCGCTTAGTAACCCGATGTTTACCCTGGTTACCGTTGTAAATGTAGAAAAACAAACACTACATACTTACATTCCGGTGTCTGGTCATGTCCCTCGCCTTCAGCTTCCCGTACTGACTGAGCGCCGGTCGTAAAGTACAGCGGTGACGTCACCGCTCTGCTGTGCTTTACGGCTGGCCGGCGCTCACCAGTCAGTGCGGGAAGCTGACGGCGAGGGACATGACCAGACACCGGGAATGTAAGTATGTAGTGTTTGTTTTTTTACATTTACAACGGTAACCAGGGTAAACATCGGGTTACTAAGCGTGGCCGTGTGCTTAGTAACCCGATGTTTACCCTGGTTACCAGTGAAGACATCGCTGAATCGGCGTCACACACGCCGATTCAGCGATGTCAGCGGGAGATCCAGCAACAAAATAAAGTGCTGGACTTTCCCCAGCGACCAACGATCTCCCAGCAGGGGCCTGATCGTTGGTCGCTGTCACACAGAACGATTTCGTTAACGATATCGTTGCTACGTCACAAAAAGCAACGATATCGTTATGTGTGACGGTAACTTAACAACCACTATAATCCTCACACACCTATCCCAAGACTTCTCTCCAATCACACCAGTTTTCTGGAATGGAATACCCCAGACCATTCAGTTACTTTCCAGTACCCACAGGTTTAAGCGTCCTCTAAAAACACATTTCTTTAGACTGGCCCATTACCTCACCTCACTAATATAACCGTTCACAGTTCTCCCTTCCTAACTTTTCCTCAGAATCTGGTCCCTTCTATAATCGGTTCCTACATTTTCAAAAAATATGCTTTACACTTTTCCTCTTGGTAGAGATCAGAGTAACAATTCGAAGGATATATATAGAATCATGTAAACCCGAAAGAAATCTTTAATGTTATCAAGTTTAAAATGCCACCAACCTGTGGCTGCACCAAGAAAAAATCAAAAAACAAAAACACACAAAAAAAACACCGTGGAAAAACTGGGATAGGGGTGAAGGCAATCCCTACAAGGTACCTAGATTGCACCTGCCTGCCAGCGGGGGTTGGCACCCTATGGGAAACGTTGTGGCGCCCCCGCTCCACGTCGGCTAGCCCTAGGGTCCCTGATAAACCCTAATAGTCCCCAAGGGGTCCCTCTACCCACACAATGGTGTACTGAAGGTACCCCTCAACGTTAAACAAATATCAACTCAATCTAGGGAAGCCTAAAACCCCACACCTGTGTATTAAAAACAATGTGAGAACATGCAGAGGGCTTTTTTACGGCTGCCTATTTGCCATTGTCACGTATAGTGACGTTCCTTAAACAGGGCCCCTGTTTAAAACTGAGGTAACTTTCACCGCAATCCTTATATATCTTGCACCATCGAGACACATGAGCTTTAAATCGGGCCTCCTGATGAGCCAGCGAGGCGAAACGCGTTGAGGCTACTAAGGAACAGTGGGCAGACGGCGCACCACTTAATGATGAGTATCGACCTCTATATATATGCCTGTATCTGTGAATAATGTCCTGATGGGCGTAGGGGTATAAGGCACAGATCAATTACCTGCATCATTGATGGTAGGGTGTCAGTTGGCAGGCATATGCCTCCCACGTTGGTCGATAGAAGCATATGCAGTATTATCTGCTTAAGTGAGGTATTGCCCTAAAGGTCACGTACTATACGTGACAATGGCAAATAGGCAGCCGTAAAAAAAGCCCTCTGCATGTTCTCACATTGTTTTTAATACACAGGTGTGGGGTTTTAGGCTTCCCTAGATTGAGTTGATATTTGATTAGCGTTGGGGGGTACCTTCAGTACACCATTGTGTGGGTAGAGGGACCCCTTGGGGACTATTAGGGTTTATCAGGGACCCTAGGGCTAGCCGACGTGGAGCGGGGGCGCCACAACGTTTCCCATAGGGTGCCAACCCCCGCTGGCAGGCAGGTGCAATCTAGGTACCATGTAGGGATTGCCTTCACCCCCATCCCAGTTTTTCCACGGTGTATTTTTGTGTGTTTTTGTTTTTTGATTTTTTTCTTGGTGCAGCCACAGGTTGGTGGCATTTTAAACTTGATAACATTAAAGATTTCTTTCGGGTTTACATGATTCTATACTTAATAAGAGCCCCTTTTTTATATTATATTTTGAGAGATAACAATTCGAAGGACCCTGGTATTCCATGCCCACTTTATTGGAGCCCTGATGACCGACTCCTACGTACCGGCATCCATGGCTCGTCTTTTGATTAGCTAGCCTGGCCATGTCATCATTGAGTCATGATGCACACACGGCATCGTGCCAGGCCTGCAAATCAGAAGAGGAGCCGGTAGGTAGGTGGCGGTTCATGGAGGTCCTATCCTGCTGCAAGGAATCACTGACACCACTGTACCAGGGTCCTGCAAATTTATTAGCTCATCTCTATTAATGGAAAACAGTTATGTAGGTGAAAAAATTATTGATTTTATTAACACTTCCCACACATCATGCTTCAAGTTTGTTTACATACATTTTCATCCGCAAAAATCCATGTTAAAAAAAGGAAAAATGGATTATTTTTTGGGCACAATTTGGCTATTTGGGGCACTTTTTCTGCTTCTAATTCATTCAGTGGTAAAAAATTGGAGATTTTTTTCAGTGCAAGAATGCATGAAAGGGAACCTGCCAGGTCGGAAAATGCTATTAACCTTCAACTAGCACTAAGAAGGTGCCAGGCTGCTGTACTGAATGTGTGGCACCGGGAAAAAAAATGAACTTTATTTCTCCCTGGAGCCACCAGCTTTCAGTCATGGAGGTGTGCCCGGAGAAATTAGTCACTGCTCACAGTCCTGAAAGTGGTGGCTGTAAGGATGCCCCGGAACTGACTGACAGCCGGCTTTGCAGTGCATCAGTACAGAGCTGGCTCCCGGCAGAGATAAAGTTCATTTTCTCCCACGTGTCGCGCTTTCAGTTCTGCGGCCGGGCACTTTTGTAATGGTATTATCCTGCAGATTAACCCCATATCAGCAGGAAAATAGCATTATCAGACAGGACGGGTTTCCTTTAAGAATTTACTTAGAAATTATGCATGATCAAATCCAAAGGTCCCCATACACGTTAGATAGCTGTCGTCCAATCGACTGTTTCTCGAACAGCGATCTCTCACAAAAGCATCAGGAGGCCCCTGTGTACATTAGGCAGTCAGCTGATCCTGTGACTATCGCTGTGTTAAGCTGACTTTATTCTTACACGGGGACCTTTATTTTTACATTGGGACCTTTATTCTTACAGGGGGACCTTTAATTCTTACATTGGAAACTTTATTCTTACATTGGAAACTTTATTCTTACATTGGGACCTTTATTCTTACACATGGGCCTTTATTCTTACACAGGGACCTTTATTCTTACACAGGGAACTTTATTCTTACACAGGGACCTTTATTCTTACACAGGGACCTTTATTCTTACACAGGGACCTTTATTCTTACACAGGGAACTTTATTCTTACACAGGGAACTTTATTCTTACACAGGGACCTTTATTCTTACACAGGGAACTTTATTCTTACACAGGGACCTTTATTCTTACACAGGGAACTTTATTCTTAGGCCGGCGTCACACTCAGCATAAGACAATACGGTCCGTATATTACAGCCGTAATACGCTGAAAAGTCCCCAAAATAGTGGTCCGTAGCTCCTCCGTAGGCAGGGTGTATCAGCGTATTTTGCGCATGGCATCCTCCGTATGTAATCTGTATGGCATCCGTACTGCGTGTTTTTCTCGCAGGCTTGCAAAACCGACATACGGCTATACAAGGGATCCATGTGTAAAAAAAAACATATATACTGTCTATATATATATATATATATATATATATGTCAGTAGACACATATATGTATATATATTATTACTTCATACAGCGCTAGATAGCTTTAAAGCCGGTAATTCAATTACCGGCTTTTGCTCTCTCCTTCCTAAACCCGACTTGATATGAGACCTGGTTTACATACAGTAAACCATCTCATATCACCATTTTTTTTGCATATTCCACACTACTAATGTTAGTAGTGTGTATATGCAAAATTTGGCCGTTCTAGCTATTAAAGGGTTAAATGGCGGAAAAAATTGTCGTGGGCTCCCGCGCAATTTTCTCCGCCAGAGTAGTAAAGTCAGTGACTGAGGGCAGATATTAATAGCCTGGAGAAGGTCCACGGTTATTGGCCCCCCCTGGCTAAAAACATCTGCCCCCAGCCACCCCAGAAAAGGCACATCTGGAAGATGCGCCTATTCTGGCACTTGGCCACTCTCTTCCCAATCCCGTGTAGCGGTGGGATATGGGGTAATGAAGGGTTAATGCCACCTTGCTATTGTAAGGTGACATTAAGCCAAATTAACCCCTCTGTGACCTTAGACGTACTATCCCGTCGAGGTGCCCTGGGCTTATCTGACCCTGGACGGGATAGTACGTCATAGCGATCGGCAGCGCTCACGGGGGGAGCGCCGCCGATCGCGGCCGGGTGTCAGCTGCTTATCGCAGCTGACATCCGGCACTATGTGCCAGGAGCGGTCACGGACCGCCCCCGGCACATTAACCCCTGGCACACCGCGATCAAAGATGATCGCGATGTGCCGGCGGTGCAGGGAAGCACCGCGCAGGGAGGGGGCTCCCTGCGGGCTTCCCTGAGCCCCCCGCAGCAACGCGATGTGATCGCGTTGCTGCGAGGGTCTCCTCACCTCCCTCCCTGCTCGAGCCCCGGATCCAAGATGGCCGCGGATCCGGGTCCTGCAGGGAGGGAGGTGTCTTCACAGAAGCCTGCTCAGAGCAGGCACTGTGAAGCAGCCTGCACTCCTATCAGATCAGTGATCTGACAGAGTGCTGTGCAAACTGTCAGATCACTGATCTGTGATGTCCCCCCCTGGGACAAAGTAAAAAAGTAAAAAAAAAAATTTCCAAATGTGTAAAAAAAATAAAAAAAAATATTCCAAAATAATGAAAAAAAAAAAAAAAATATTATTCCCATAAATACATTTCTTCATCTAAATAAAAAAAACAAAACAATAAAAGTACACATATTTAGTATCGCCGCGTCCGTAACGACCCGACCTATAAAACTGTCCCACTAGTTAACCCCTTCAGTAAACACCGTAAGAAAAAAAAAAAAAAAACGAGGCAAAAAACAACGCTTTATTATCATACCGCCGAACAAAAAGTGGAATAGCACGCGATCAAAAGGACAGATATAAATAACCATGGTACCGCTGAAAGCGTCATATTGTCCCGCAAAAAAAGAGCCGCCATACAGCATCATCAGCAAAAAAATAAAAAAGTTATAGTCCTGAGAATAAAGCGATGCAAAAATAATTATTTTTTCTGTAAAATAGTTTTTATCGTATAAAAGCACCAAACCATAAAAAAATGATATAAATGAGGTATCGCTGTAATCGTACTGACCCGAAGAATAAAACTGCTTTATCAATTTTACCAAACGCGGAACGGTATAAACGCCTCCCCCAATAGAAATTCATGAATAGCTGGCTTTTGGTCATTCTTCCTCACAAAAATCGGAATAAAAAGCGATAAAAAAATGTCACGTGCCCAAAAATGTTTTCAATAAAAACGTCAACTCGTCCCGCAAAAAACAAGACCTCACATGACTCTGTGGACCAAAATATGGAAAAATTATAGCTCTCAAAATGTGGTATTGCAAAAAATATTTTTTGCAATAAAAAGGGTCTTTCAGTGTGTGACGGCTGCCAATCATAAAAATCCGCTAAAAAACCCGCTATAAAAGTAAATCAAACCCCCCTTCATCACCCCCTTAGTTAGGGAAAAATAAAAAAAAATGTATTTATTTCCATTTTCCCATTAGGGCTAGGGTTAGGGCTAGGATTAGGGTTAGGGCTAGGGTTAGGGCTAGGGTTAGGGCTAGGGTTAGGGCTAGGGTTAGGGTTAGGGCTAGGGTTAGGGCTAGGGCTAGGGTTAGGGTTAGGGTTGGGGCTACAGTTAGGGTTGGGGCTAAAGTTAGGGTTAGGGTTTAGATTACATTTACAGTTGGGAATAGGGTTGGGATTAGGGTTAGTGGTGTGTCAGGGTTAGAAGTGTGGTTAGGGTTACCGTTGGAATTAGGGTTAGGGGTGTGTTTAGATTAGGGTTTCAGTTATAATTGGGGGGTTTCCACTGTTTCGGCACATCAGGGGCTCTCCAAACACGACATGGCGTCCGATCTCAATTCCAGCCAATTCTGCGTTGAAAAAGTAAAACAGTGCTCCTTCCCTTCCGAGCTCTCCTGTGTGCCCAAACAGGGGTTTACCCCAACATATGGGGTATCAGCGTACTCAGGACAAATTGGACAACAACATTTAGGGTCCAATTTCTCCTGCTAACCTTGGAAAAATACAAAACTGGGGGCTAAAATATAATTTTTGTGGAAAAAAAATATTTTTTATTTGCATGGCTCTGCGTTATAAACTGTAGTGAAATACTTGGGGGTTCAAAGCTCTCACAACACATCAAGATGAGTTCCTTAGGGGGTCTACTTTCCAAAATGGTGTCACTTGTGGGGGGTTTCTACTGTTTAGGTACATTAGGGGCTCTGCAAACGCAATGTGACGCCTGCAGACCATTCCATCTAAGTCTGCATTCCAAATGATGCTCCTTCCCTTCCGAGCCCTCCCATGCGCCCAAACGGTGGTTCCCCCCCACATATCGGGTATCAGCGTACTCAGGACAAATTGGACAACAACATTTAGGGTCCAATTTCTCCTGCTAACCTTGGAAAAATACAAAACTGGGGGCTAAAATATAATTTTTGTGGGAAAACAAAAATATTTTTTATTTGCATGGCTCTGCGTTATAAACTGTAGTGAAATACTTGGGGGTTCAAAGCTCTCACAACACATCAAGATGAGTTCCTTAGGGGGTCTACTTTCCAAAATGGTGTCACTTGTGGGGGGTTTCTACTGTTTAGGTACATTAGGGGCTCTGCAAACGCAATGTGACGCCTGCAGACCATTCCATCTAAGTCTGCATTCCAAATGGCGCTCCTTCCCTTCCGAACCCTCCCATGCGCCCAAACGGTGGTTCCCCCCCACATATGGGGTATCAGCGTACTCAGGACAAATTGGACAACAACTTTTGGGGTCCAATTTCTCCTGTTACCCTAGGGAAAATACAAAACTGGGGGCTAAAAAATAATTTTTGTGGGAAAAAAATTTTGTTTTATTTTTATGGCTCTGCATTATAAACTTCTGTGAAGCCCTTGGTGGGTCAAAGTGCTCACCACACATCCAGATAAGTTCCTTAGGGGGTCTACTTTCCAAAATGGTGTCACTTGTGGGGGGTTTCAATGTTTAGGCACATCAGTGGCTCTCCAAACGCAACATGGCGTCCCATCTCAATTCCTGTCAATTTTGCATTGAAAAGTCAAACGGCGCTCCTTCCCTTCCGAGCTCTCCCATGCGCCCAAACAGTGGTTTACTGCCACATATGGGGTATCAGCGTACTCGGGACAAATTGGACAACAACTTTTGAGGTCCAATTTCTTCTCTTACCCTTGGAAAAATAAAAAATTGGGGGCAAAAATATTATTTTTGTGAAAAAATATGATTTTTTATTTTTACGGTTCTGCATTATAAACTTCTGTGAAGCACTTGGTGGGTCAAAGTGCTCACCACACCTCTAGATAAGTTCCTTAGGGGGTCTACTTTCCAAAATGGTGTCACTTGTGGGGGGTTTCAATGTTTAGGCACATCAGTGGCTCTCCAAACGCAACATGGCGTCCCATCTCAATTCCTGTCAATTTTGCATTGAAAAGTCAAATAGCGCTCCTTCCCTTCCGAGCTCTCCCATGCGCCCAAACAGTGGTTTACTGCCACATATGGGGTATCAGCGTACTCAGGACAAATTGGACAACAACTTTTTGGGTCCAATTTCTCCTGTTACCCTTGGTAAAATAAAACAAATTGGAGCTGAAGTAAATTTTTTGTGTAAAAAAGTTAAATGTTCATTTTTATTTAAACATTCCAAAAATTCCTATTAAACACCTGAAGGGTTAATAAACTTCTTGAATGTGTTTTTGAGCACCTTGAGGGGTGCAGTTTTTAGAATGGTGTCACACTTGGGCATTTTCTATCATATAGACCCCTCAAAATGACTTCAAATGAGACGTGGTCCCTAAAAAAAAATGGTGTTGTAAAAATGAGAAATTGCTGGTCAACTTTTAACCCTTATAACTCCCTAACAAAAAAAAAAATTGGTTCCAAAATTATGCTGATGTAAAGGAGACATGTGGGAAATGTTACTTATTAAGTATTTTGTGTGACATATCTCTGTGATTTAATTGCATAAAAATTCAAAGTTTGAAAATTGCGAAATTTTCAAAATTTTCGCCAAATTTCCGTTTTTTTCACAAATAAACGCAGGTACTATCAAAGAAATTTTACCACTATCATGAAGTACAATATGTCACGAGAAAACAATGTCAGAATCACCAGGATCCGTTGAAGCGTTTCGGAGTTATAACCTCATAAAGGGACAGTGGTCAGAATTGTAAAAATTGGCCTGGTCATTAACGTGCAAACCACCCTTGGGGGTAAAGGGGTTAATAATGGAGAGGCGTCAATTATGACACCTATCCAATATTAATCCATTACTAGTAAAGGGTTAAAAAAAAAACACAAACACATTATTAAAAATTATTTTAATGAAATAAAAACAAAGGTTGTTGTAATAATTTATTCTACGCTCAATCCATCTGAAGACCCTCGCTCTGTAACAAACAAAAAATAATAAACCAACAATATACATACCTTCCGAAGATCTATAACGTCCCACGATGTAAATCCATCTGAAGGGGTTAAAATATTTTGCAGCCAGGAGCTGTTAATGCAGCGGTGCTCGTGGCTGCAAAACCCCGGGGAATGAAGGTAAAGTAGGTCAATGACCTATATTTACCTTCATTCGCGGTGATGCGCCCCCTGCTGGTTGTCCTCATATGAACTCGAGCCTGGGAGCTTTCTAGGAAAGTTCCCACGCTCGAGGAACAACCAGCAGAGGGCGCCTCACCGCAAATGAAGGTAAATATAGGTCATTGACCTACTTTACCTTCATTCCCCGGGTTTTGCAGCCACGAGCACCGCTGCATTAACAGAGCTCCTGGCTGCAAAATATTTTAACCCCTTCAGATGGATTTACATCGTGGGACCTTTCAGATCTTCGGAAGGTATGTATACTGTTGGTTTATTATTTTGTTTGAAGAGCAAGGGTCTTCAGATGGATTGAGCGTTGAATAAATTATTACAACAACCTTTGTTTTTATTTCATTAAAATAATTTTTAATAATGTGTTTGTTTTTTTAACCCTTTACTAGTATTGGATTAATAATGGATAGGTGTCATAATTGACGCCTCTCCATTATTAATTTGGCTTAATGTCACCTTACAATAGCAAGGTGGCATTAACCCTTCATTACCCCATATCCCACCGCTGCACGGGAATGGGAAGAGAGTGGCCAAGTGCCAGAATGGGCGCATCTTCCAGATCCTCTTCATTCCTTCAACAGAGTGGAATAATCCACCAATATATTCCTTCTCAACCGAGACATATAGAGACTAGTGATGAGCGCTCGTGCTCAGATAAGGTGTTATCTGAGCATGCTCGGGTGCTAACCGAATGACTTTGGCGCACTCGAAAAATTTGTTCGAGCGCCTGCAGCTGCATGTCTCGCGGTTGTTTGTTTGGCAATCCCTGCATGCGTTGCGGGGACTCAAACATATTATTCGAGCACGCCGAAGACACTCGGTCAGCACCTGAGCATTCTCACATAACACCTTATCTGAGCACTTTAGCTCATCACTAATAGAGACGTCATTAGCGCTTGTGGACGATCAGATCTGGTGCCCGGAAGATTCCTGACATTCTTTCCTATTACAGTGTGTTTACACAATCCTCCCTTTTCCTTACGGTGTAATATTCCGGAGGTGACTGTATCAGGGACTACAGAAAACAGGGCTTTCCCGTGATGCAAGAAAATGAGAATGGCCTCTAATATCAGCTGCCGCTACTTTATCGATAGCTGTTCTGTGCTAGGATCCGAATACAATGATCCCCATCCTTAAAAAAGCAGCACCTGATAATCTGGCACGTGTCGAATTCAGATATTTCTGCATTGAAAAGTCCTGGATGAACGATGCCTTCTAGAAATAAAGCCTCAGTGATCACAGCCAGAAGATAAGACAGATTTAAGTCACTTCAGCAGTTGATGCAGCAGGCTCAGGAACTGCGGGTGTTTATGCAGCAGGCTCGGGAACTGCGGGTGTTTATGCAGCAGGCTCGGGAACTGCGGGTGCCGGCTGTGCTTGTACTGCCAGCGGCAACCTCTAACAGCAGAAACAGGAGTTTGGTCCGGTCACTGCTGTCAATCTCTGATGGCGGCATTTGAAATGGTTTGAAACGGCCACGAGCGATGGTTTACCATATCTAACTGGAGACCTTTGAAGACCATCTTGGTGGTCCTTTGAAGCTTTTTCGGTGGCCACACTTCCCCAAAGAATGCAATACAAAGCAAAATGTCATATTTAGACCAAAATTATATTAAAAAAAAAAAAATACTCTCATCCGGTTCCATCGAAGGAAAAATAAATTAAAAATAAGTTAAAGGTTTTTGTTATAAAACAATTTATTTTTCAAAAATAACTTAAAAAAATAAAAAAATTGTACAAATATAATGGCAGGATGGTGGTTAATTTTTACCACTTGGAATCTTTTTTTCGCGTTTTTTGGTACATTTTATGCTAAAGTGAGTGGTGTCGTTCAAAATTACATCGCTGCCAGCCGGGCAGTGATCTCTACCTCTTCATGACTGATTTGTCCAAAGGTGAGAATACTGATGCCAACTCTGATTGGACGCCGGTGTCACAGCACCGCATCACAGGCCCAGGGAGAGAGTGCCGACACCGCGGGAATGGGCTGGCACAGGAGGGGAGTATAGGCTTTTTTATTTTATGGGACCAAGCATGCAGAATGACAAGGAGTGGGAATCTTCTTTACAGTGATGCAATTAAAATCATTGTTAAATATATTCCATTTTCTGTATATGGTTCATCCGGTGGACAATCTGCTGAGCCGCTGAGAACAACATCTATACCAGGACAAGAAACAATAGTCTGGAGATGTGTGCACAGATGTCTACTGTATATAGAGGTGCTATCAGTCATTGTACAGGAGGAGGAGGTGAGCTGTGACATCACCTATTGTGAATGGTGGATCCTGTGTTATCTACTGTATATACAGGTGTTATTAGTGATTTATTGGGGGTGGTGTTATGATCTGGTGGCCTAGGAGCAGCATGAGATGGACTCTGGAGAAGGTGGTCCCTGTACTGACCGCAAACCCTGAACCTAGCAGCGCAACTAGAAGTAGCCGTGGGGGGTACCCAACACTCCCTAGACCCCTCGACACAGCCTAAGATCTAACTACTCCTAAAGACAGAAACAGGAAACCTATCTTGCCTCAGAGAAAATCCCCAAAGAATAGATAGCCCCCCACAAATATTGACTGTGAGAGGAGAGGGAAATAACATACGCAGATATGAAATCAGATTTTAGCATAGGAGGCCATACTAGCTAAAAAGAAAGAATAGAACAGAGTACTATGCGGTCAGTATAAAAACACTAGAAAATATCCACCACAGAAAATACAAATCACCACATCTGACTAAAGACATGGGGGGTATATCTGCATCTCCAGAGACACAGCTTGGCTGCAAAAAATCCTTCACAGACAAAGCTGGACAAGACAAAAACATAAATATGCACAGAACTATAAAGGTCCACTGCAGGTGGACAGCAAAAACAAAGCCAGGACTTATCTTTGTAGAAAAGCACAGCAAACTGGAGAGACCAGAAGGGATGTGAATCCTCCAAAAACAATGGCCAGCTGGCAGGGACTAAAGGGTCCTGCAAAGCTATATACCCCAGTCAGTTTTGCAATTAGTAGATACACCTGTCCAATCCTGCAGTCCAGACACAACTGCATTACCCTCTACAACCACCGGAGGGAGCCCAAAAGCTGAATTCACAACAGGGTGGCTGCACTCATTTCAATATTTGCAGATGACACTAAACTCTGCAGGGTAATCAAAACAGAGACAATTTTATATTACAGGATGATTTATGTAAACTAGAAGCTTGGGCTGATAAATGGCAAATGAGCTTTAATGGGGATAAATGTAAGGTCATGCACTTGGGTAGAAGTAATAAGATATATAACCATGTGCTTAATTCTAAATCTCTGGGAAAAACCGTCAATGAAAAAGACCTGGGTGTATGGGTGGATGACAAACTCATATTCAGTGGCCAGTGTCAGGCAGCTGCTACAAAGGCAAATAAAATAATGGGATGCATTAAAAGAGGCATAGATGCTCATGAGGAGAACATAATGTTACCTCTATACAAGTCACTAGTTCGACCACACTTAGAATACTGTGCACAGTTCTGGTCTCCGGTGTATAAGAAAGACATAGCTGAACTGGAGCGGGTGCAGAGAAGAGCGACCGAGGTTATTAGAGGACTGGGGGGTCTGCAATACCAAGATGGGTTATTACACTTGGGGCTATTTAGTTTGGAAAAACGAAGACTAAGGGGTGATCTTATGTTAATGTATAAATATATGAGGGGACAGTACAAAAACCTTTCTGATGATCTTTTTAATCATAGACCTGAGACAGGGACAAGGGGGCATCCTCTACGTCTGGAGGAAAAAAGGTTTAAGCATAATAACAGACGCGGATTCTTTACTGTAAGAGCAGTGAGACTATGGAACTCTCTGCCGTATGATGTTGTAATGAGTGATTCATTACTTAAATTTAAGAGGGGACTGGATACATTTCTGGAAAAGTATAATGTTACAGGGTATATACACTAGATTACTCGATAGGGCGTTGATCCAGGGAACTAGTCTGATTGCCGTATGTGGAGTCGGGAAGGAATTTCCCCCCTTCCCCAGCTTACTATTTGCCACATGGGTTTTTTTGCCTTCCTCTGGATCAACATGTTAGGTTATGGGTTGAACTAGATGGTCTTCCTTCAACCTTAATAACTATGTTACTATGTTATTGTACAGGAGGAGGAGGAGGAGAGCTGTGATATCACCTATTGTGAATGGTGGATCCTGTGTTATCTGTTGTATATAGAGGTGTTATCAGTCATTATACAGGAGGAGGTGAGCTGTGACATCATCTATTGTGAATGGTTGATCCTGTGTTACCTACTGTATATAGATGTGTTATCAGTCATTGTACAGGAGGAGGAGGTGAGCTGTGATATCACCTATTGTGAATGGTGGATCCTGTGTTATCTACTGTATATAGAGGTGTTATCAGTAATTGTACAGGAGGAGGAGGTGAGCTGTGACATCACCTATTGTGAATGGTGGATCCTGTGTTACCTACTGTATATAGAGGTGTTATTAGTGATTTATTGGGGGTGGCTGCACTCATTATTGTGGGGGTGTCTGCACTGATTATTGGGGGGTGACTGCACTGAGTATTGGGGGTGGTGGCTGCACTGATTATTGGGGGTGGCTGCACTGATTATTCGGGGGTCGCTGCACTCATTGCGGGTGGTGGCTGCACTGATTATTGGGGGGGGGGTGGCTGCACTGATTATTGGAGGGTGGCAACACTGATTATTGAGGGGGTGGCTGCCCTGATTATTGGGGGGGTGGCTGCCCTGATTATTGGGGGGGTGGCTGCCCTGATTATTGGGGGGGGTGGCTGCACTGATTATTGGGGGGGGTGGCTGCCCTGATTATTGGGGGGGTGGCTGCCCTGATTATTGGGGGGGTGGCTGCCCTGATTATTGGGGGGGTGGCTGCCCTGATTATTGGGGGGGTGGCTGCCCTGATTATTGGGGGTGGCTGGCAGTGATTATTGGGGGGGTTGCTGCACTGAGTATTGGGGGTGGCTGCACTCATTATTGGGGGTGGCAGGCAGTGATTATTGGGGGGTGGCTGCTCTGATTATTGGGAGGTGGATGCACTGAGTATTGGGGGGTGGCTGCACTGAGTATTGGGGGGTGGCTGCACTGATTACTGAGGGTGGCAACACTGATTATTGGGGGGGTGGCTGAACTGATTATTGGGGGTAGCTGCACTGATTATTGGGGGTGGCAGGCAGTGATTATTGGGGGGTGGCTGCGCTGATTGTTGGGGGGTGGCTGCACTCATTATTGGGGGTGGCTGCACTCATTATTGGGGGTGGCTGCACTCATTATTGGGGGTGGCTGCACTCATTATTGGGGGTGGCTGCACTCATTATTGGGGGTGGCTGCACTCATTATTGGGGGTGGCTGCACTCATTATTGGGGGTGGCTGCACTCATTATTGGGGGTGGCTGCACTCATTATTGGGGGTGGCTGCACTCATTATTGGGGGTGGCTGCACTCATTATTGGGGGTGGCTGCACTCATTATTGGGGGTGGCTGCACTCATTATTGGGGGTGGCTGCACTCATTATTGGGGGTGGCTGCACTCATTATTGGGGGTGGCTGCACTCATTATTGGGGGTGGCTGCACTCATTATTGGGGGTGGCTGCACTCATTATTGGGGGTGGCTGCACTCATTATTGGGGGTGGCTGCACTCATTATTGGGGGTGGCTGCACTCATTATTGGGGGTGGCTGCACTCATTATTGGGGGTGGCTGCACTCATTATTGGGGGTGGCTGCACTCATTATTGGGGGTGGCTGCACTCATTATTGGGGGTGGCTGCACTCATTATTGGGGGTGGCTGCACTCATTATTGGGGGTGGCTGCACTCATTATTGGGGGTGGCTGCACTCATTATTGGGGGTGGCTGCACTCATTATTGGGGGTGGCTGCACTCATTACTGGGGGGGGCTGCACTCATTACTGGGGGGGGGCTGCACTCATTACTGGGGGGGCTGCACTCATTACTGGGGGGCTGCACTGAGCACTCATTACTGGGGGGGCTGCACTCATTGCTGGGGGGCTGCACTCATTATTGGGGGTGGCTGCACTCATTATTAGGGGGTTGCACTCATTACTGGGGGGTGGCTGCACTCATTATTGGGGGGGGGCTGCACTCATTACTGGGGGGGCTGCACTCATTACTGGGGGGCTGCACTGAGCACTCATTACTGGGGGGGCTGCACTCATTACTGGGGGGCTGCACTGAGCACTCATTACTGGGGGTGGCTGCACTCATTACTGGGGGGCTGCACTCATTATTGGGGGTGGCTGCACTCATTATTGGGGGGTTGCACTCATTACTGGGGGGTGGCTGCACTCATTATTGGGGGTGGCTGCACTCATTATTGGGGGTGGCTGCACTCATTATTGGGGGTGGCTGCACTCATTATTGGGGGTGGCTGCACTCATTATTGGGGGTGGCTGCACTCATTATTGGGGGTGGCTGCACTCATTATTGGGGGTGGCTGCACTCATTATTGGGGGTGGCTGCACTCATTATTGGGGGTGGCTGCACTCATTATTGGGGGTGGCTGCACTCATTATTGGGGGTGGCTGCACTCATTATTGGGGGTGGCTGCACTCATTATTGGGGGTGGCTGCACTCATTATTGGGGGTGGCTGCACTCATTATTGGGGGGGCTGCACTCATTACTGGGGGGCTGCACTGAGCACTCATTACTGGGGGGGCTGCACTCATTACTGGGGTGGCTGCACTCATTACTGGGGGGCTGCACTCATTATTGGGGGTGGCTGCACTCATTATTGGGGGGTTGCACTCATTACTGGGGGGTGGCTGCACTCATTATTGGGGGTGGCTGCACTCATTATTGGGGGTGGCTGCACTCATTATTGGGGGTGGCTGCACTCATTATTGGGGGTGGCTGCACTCATTATTGGGGGTGGCTGCACTCATTATTGGGGGTGGCTGCACTCATTATTGGGGGTGGCTGCACTCATTATTGGGGGTGGCTGCACTCATTATTGGGGGTGGCTGCACTCATTATTGGGGGTGGCTGCACTCATTATTGGGGGTGGCTGCACTCATTATTGGGGGTGGCTGCACTCATTATTGGGGGTGGCTGCACTCATTATTGGGGGTGGCTGCACTCATTATTGGGGGTGGCTGCACTCATTATTGGGGGTGGCTGCACTCATTATTGGGGGTGGCTGCACTCATTATTGGGGGTGGCTGCACTCATTATTGGGGGTGGCTGCACTCATTATTGGGGGTGGCTGCACTCATTATTGGGGGTGGCTGCACTCATTATTGGGGGTGGCTGCACTCATTATTGGGGGGGGCTGCAGTCATTACTGGGGGGGGCTGCACTCATTACTGGGGGGGGGCTGCACTCATTACTGGGGGGGCTGCACTCATTACTGGGGGGCTGCACTGAGCACTCATTACTGGGGGGGCTGCACTCATTACTGGGGGGGCTGCACTCATTACTGGGGGGCTGCACTGAGCACTCATTACTGGGGGTGGCTGCACTCATTACTGGGGGGCTGCACTCATTATTGGGGGTGGCTGCACTCATTATTGGGGGGTTGCACTCATTACTGGGGGGTGGATGCACTCATTACTGGGGGGTGGCTGCACTCATTACGGGGGTGGCTGCACTCATTACTGGGGGTGGCTGCACTCATTACTGGGGGTGGCTGCACTCATTACTGGGGGTGGCTGCACTCATTACTGGGGGGGGCTGCACTCATTATTGGGGGGGCTGCACTCATTATTGGGGGGGCTGCACTCATTACTGGGGGGGGCTGCACTCATTACTGGGGGGGGCTGCACTGAGCACTCATTACTGGGGGGGCTGCACTGAGCACTCATTACTGGGGGGGCTGCACTCATTACTGGGGGGCTGCACTGAGCACTCATTACTGGGGGTGGCTGCACTCATTACTGGGGGGCTGCACTCATTATTGGGGGTGGCTGCACTCATTATTGGGGGGCTGCACTCATTACTGGGTGGGGGGCTGCACTCATTATTGGGGGTGGCTGCACTCATTATTGGGGGGGCTGCACTCATTATTGGGGGTAGCTGCACTGATTATTGGGGGGGCTGCACTGATTACTGGGGGGTGGCTGCACTCATTATTGGGGGGGCTGCACTCATTACTGGGGGGCTGCACTGAGCACTCATTATTGGGGGTGGCTGCACTCATTATTAGGGGGGGGCTGCACTGAGCACTCATTATTGGGGGTGGCTGCACTGATTATTGGGGGTGGCTGCACTGATTATTAGGGGGGGCTGCACTCATTATTGGGGGTGGCTGCACTCATTATTGGGGGTGGCTGCACTCATTACTGGGGGGGCTGCACTCATTACTGGGGGTAGCTGCACTGATTATTGGGTGGGGCTGCACTGATTATTGGGGTGGCTGCACTCATTACTGGGGGGTGGCTGCACTCATTATTGGGGGGGGCTGCACTCATTACTGGGGGTGGCTGCACTCATTACTGGGGGGCTGCACTCATTACTGGGGGTGGCTGCACTCATTATTGGGGGGCTGCACTCATTACTGGGTGGGGGGCTGCACTCATTATTGGGGGTAGCTGCACTGATTATTGGGGGGGGCTGCACTGATTATTGGGGTGGCTGCACTCATTACTGGGGGGCTGCACTGAGCACTCATTATTGGGGGTGGCTGCACTCATTATTAGGGGGGGCTGCACTGAGCACTCATTATTGGGGGTGGCTGCACTGATTATTGGGGGTGGCTGCACTCATTAGGGGGGCTGCACTGATTACTGGGGGGTGGCTGCACTCATTATTGGGGGGCTGCACTCATTACTGGGTGGGGGGCTGCACTCATTATTGGGGTAGCTGCACTCATTATTGGGGGGGCTGCACTGAGCACTCATTATTGGGGGTGGCTGCACTCATTATTGGGGGGGGCTGCACTCATTACTGGGGGGCTGCACTGAGCACTCATTATTAGGGGGGGCTGCACTGATTACTGGGTGGGGGGCTGCACTGAGCACTCATTATTGGGGGGGGGCTGCACTGATTACTGGGGGGGGGCTGCACTCATTACTGGGGGGCTGCACTGAGCACTCATTATTGGGGGGGCTGCACTGATTACTGGGTGGGGGGCTGCACTCATTATTGGGGGGTGGCTGCACTCATTACTGGGGGGCTGCACTGAGCACTCATTATTGGGGGGGGCTGCACTGATTACTGGGTGGGGGGCTGCACTCATTACTGGGGGGCTGCACTGAGCACTCATTATTGGGGGGCTGCACTCATTACTGGGTGGGGGGCTGCACTCATTACTGGGGGGCTGCACTGAGCACTCATTATTGGGGGGCTGCACTCATTACTGGGTGGGGGGCTGCACTCATTACTGGGGGGCTGCACTGAGCACTCATTATTGGGGTGGCTGCACTCATTACTGGGTGGGGGGCTGCACTGAGCACTCATTATTGGGGGTGGCTGCACTTATTATTGGGGGGCTGCACTGATTACTGGGTGGGGGGCTGCACTGAGCACTCATTATTGGGGGTGGCTGCACTGATTACTGGGGGGGGGGCTGCACTCATTACTGAGGGGCTGCACTGAGCACTCATTATTAGGGGTGGCTGCACTGATTACTGGGGGGTGGCTGCACTCATTACTGGGGGGGCTGCACCCATTATTAGGGGGGGGGCTGCACTGATTACTGGGTGAGGGGCTGCACTCATTACTGGGGGGGCTGCACTCATTATTAGGGGGGGGCTGCACTGATTACTGGGCCGCAGTCCCCTCTCCAGGAGCCGCGCGCAGTGTGCAGTCTCCGGCTCTTGTGTGCTCCTCACAGCCTCGTGCACCTCCGCGCGCCCCCGGCGTCCTTGTCCCGCAGGGCTTTGCACGGCAGTAACCTCGGCGGCGGCGGCGGCGGCGGCGGCGGGGGAGACCTTTCCTCTCCTTCCAGCGGGGACTAGGACGACGACGCCGCCTCCCCTCCTCCACACTCCTCCTTCTCCACCACCAGGGAAACATGGCGGCGCACAGCAAGTCCATCCCGCACAGCTGCTATGAGATCGGGCACACCTGGAACCCGTCCTGCCTCGTCTCCTACCTGCAGATCACACAGGGCGCCATGGAGGAGTCCCTGAAGATCTACGCGCCCCTGTATCTGGTGAGAGCTGGGAGGGGATGCAGCTGACAGCCAGGAGGAGGAGGAGGGAGCCGGGTGTAAGGAAGCCGAGGAGGGCCAAACGCGGCGGCTGCAGCTCCAGCGGTCACTTACTGTGCACTGGGCCTCGTATGTCAAAAACTGCTACATAGCGGTAATAGCATCCAATCATCTGCATGCTTTCATATTCACACTGCCAATCAGAACGTTCCTTTCACTATTTTTCCTGCCTTGGGAAAAAAATAAAAGCTGCATGTTGATTGGTTGCTAAGGAAGGTCTGTTTGTAATGACATGGCAACTATTACACTGAGAAACTATAAGTCCCAGAATGCTCTGGTTCAAATGAAGACGCATCACTGCATAGACATTTAGCAACCTGTCCATACCTCACCTATAGTAAATGTAAGCAACAACCCTAATGGTTGCCATGGAGAACCCACTATAGAATGCATTGGTTGTCCATAGCATCCAATAGGATTGTAGTTTACATTTATCATAGGGCCTCAGAAAAATGGGAGCTGGAATCTGATTGGTTGCTGTGGGCAAGTGCTGCGTTACTGTCAGCGCTTTTGGTCAGGCGTAATTAGTACATATACCCTAACGTCATGTTCAGACATATGTCACAGTCATATACGGTAGATACTGCAGTGCCCGGACTGACTGCCGGCCTCCTGACCTGACGTTAGAGCCTAAAGCGCGGCTAGTTCAGGTTAATAGACCCATAGTCAGTCCAAATATGGCCGTCTGGTCCCACCCTAAGGCCATGTTCACACATTCAGTATTTGGTCAGTATTTTATGGAAGAGCGCACGTTCGCTCTGCCAGCACCATTATGTCTATGGCCCCGTTGGTGCATACGTCTGAATCCCATTTTGCCCCGTACGCCCTGACGGGGCCACTGAACGGGTGCCAGAATGCAATGTGACGGTATACTTATCCTCTCACTGTTCCACTCCCGGTTATTGCTTACAAATACTGAAGTAAGGCTACTTTCACACTAGCGTCGGAATCTCCCCGTCACAATGCGTCGGGCAGAAATTCCGACGCTAGCGTTTAACGCACTGCACAACGGAGGCAGCGGATGCATTTCTCCGGCGCATCCGCTGCCCCATGGGGAGGTGGGGGCGGAGTTCCGGCCACGCATGCGCGGCCGGAAAAAGCGGTCCGTCAGGAGCAAAAAACGTTACATGTAGCGTTTTTTGCTCCCGACAGTCCGCCAAAGCACGACGCATCCGTCGTACGACGGATGCGGCGTGTGGCAATCCGTCGCAATGCGTCGTTAATACAAGTCTATGGAGAAAAAACACATCCTGCAAGCACTTTTGCAGGATACGTTTTTTCTGCAAAACGACGCATTGTGACGGATTGCAGTTAACGCTAGTGTGAAAGTAGCCTAAAATGCTGACCAAACACTGCACGTGTGAACGTGGCCTAAGGCTGAGACGACACAAAGCAAGCGAGGCCGCCGTATGACCCGCAACGTACCGCGCTCAGGACAGGCAAATTGCAATGAGTTCAGCATTTTTGGGATTCTCTGTGAATAGTGGGACGCGCAACCACATTGAGTTGTTGGGATACTGGGCCACCGGGCCAGCACGCACAGACAAGTGCTACCGGGTCTCGGGTCGTCCGTGAGGGGGCCCACTTTTGCCCGGTTTTAATTCACGATATCCGCTGTACATATATGGTGCTGGCTCAGGGGCCGACCCCCACGCCATACAGCGCAGATCCCGGCTGTGCTGCACAGCTGGCACCTTAGTCTGATATTGAGGCCGGAGGTCGTTCTGATTGCAGCAGTTTAACTTCTCACATGCCGCTGTCAATTCGTGACTATGGCGTTAAAGAGGTTGGAAATAGTGGAAAAGGGCAGTCGGGGGGACGTCTGAAGACCCCTTGTCTGTGATGCTTGTACCCAGTGCAGTATTGTATTATTGCTGTATTTGGCGGACCATGCGATCTGTTTAGAAAACTGAGTAGCAATGAAGTTATGGGTGCTGCGATCAGTGCGATCATCTTCCTGCATTTTATTTTATGTATTTATGGTGAATATGATCACGGTTATCCCTTAATTGTATAAATATTCTAATATTCACATATGGGAATCTCTGGTGACTCTGTACATTGATCTCCCATGGGTTACGTTTATTGCTGGGTTGTCAATGTTTCCAGTTGACTGGTCACAGTCCACAGGTCACAGATAACGACGGAAGAAAGGTATTGGTTTACCCCGGTCAAGGTTTCGAAAGTTCACTGTCTAGTTAAATCAGTCGAGTTCACATAGGTTTATAAATGCTCGTTCCCCTTATTAATTTCCACAAAGAGTTTGTCTATTCTTGTACATTTATGGCACATCCATGTGGGACCCCCATATACTGTATACATATGGCATATATATATAATGTATGACAAACATATACATTATATGGGGAAAAATATGTGACTCCTCCACATTCCCCCTACAGAACCTTTTCTGACCTCTCATTCTATATCCATAAACATTAATATGGGACTCGGCCCCTCTGCAGATATAACGGCTCCAGCTCTTCTGGGAAGGATTTTTTCAAGATTTTGGAGGCGTTTGTGGTAATTTTCCCCCCCTTGATCCAGAAGAGCATTTGCCAGATCAGATTCTGATGTTGGGGAGAATCTCCATTCTAGGTCATCTCAAAGGTTTTGTATGGGGTTGGGGTCCAGGCTCTGTGCGTCCGCTCATGTCGTTCCACCAAACTCCCCGATCCTTGTCTGTATGGACCTAGTGCTCTGGGCACAGTCATGGGGAACAGAAAAGAGTCTTCCCCAAACTGTTCCCACATAGCTGAAGCTACAATTGTCCACAATGTCTTGTGCTGAAGATTAAGATTTCCCTTCACTGGAACTAAGGGGCCGAGGCCGACACCTGATAACAGCTCATAGTATTATCCTCCTCCACCATCTGTACAGTGGCACAATGCAGTCAGGGGGTAATGTCCTCCAGGAATCACCAAACCCAGACTCCTCCATCAGACACAGAGAAGTGTGATCCGTCACCAATAGTGATGAGCGAGTTTACTCTTTGCTCGGGTTTTCCCGAGCACGAGCGGGTGGTCTCCGAGCATTTTTGACTACTCTGAGATCAAGTTTTCATCGCCTCAGCAGCATGGTTTACAGCTATTAGCCAGCCTGAGTACATGTGGGGATTACCTAGCAACTAGGCAACCCCCACATGTACTCAGCCTGGCTAATAGCTGTAAATCATTCAGCTGCCGTGATGAAAACTAAATCTCCAAACACAAACAAATACTCAGAGGTCACCCGAGTGTGCTCGGGAAAACCCGAGTAACGAGTACACTCGCTCATCACTAGTCACCAACCATTCTGTGACATGTTAGTAAAGTGAGAATGAGGGGCCGTAGGTTATACACTGGGCAGGGCAAGGGGCCGGAGGTTATACACTGGGGAGAGCGAGAGGCCGGAGGTTATACACTAGACAGGGCAAGGGGCCGGAGGTTATACACTGGGGAGGGCGAGAGGCCAAAGGTTATACACTGGACAGGGCAAGGGGCCGTAGGTTATACACTGGGGAGGGCGTTAATATTTGGTGGTGGGCTTCTGTGACCACTTATGACCTGTTATGTCAAACACGTATGGGAGGTGACCCCCTCCAGTGAAGTCTATTGGAGTTATGGAGACAGTGACTCTCTTAGACATCCATGGTGATAGTCACATGAATGCCTTTCCACTTCTTCTGGGCTGGATCAGGCTCACTGCCATCAGGGGTTCATTGTACTGTATTATGAGAAGTCTGAGTCCCAAAGAACGTTGTACTGTATATATAACACACAACAATAGTGGCGAGAGGACACCTGGTAGGCCAAAAACCAGGATTACCATTTTGTCATCGAAGGTGAATTGAGGGACTAATTCTTCCAATCCACCTGTGGCTTTAAAAGAGTTGTCAGGAGAAGAAAATGTATCACGTATCTGATGCGTTACTGATTGGTGGGGGTCCGACTGCTGGCATTCACACCAATCGGAAAAACAGGGAATTTTTATCCACAACGGAACACGTTTATCCCCGTTTGAAAATGGAGCAACAGGTCAGATGCTCAACCGCCACCCCATTTATTCTCTATGGGACTGTCATAAAGAGCCTAGTGCAACACTTTGGCCCCATAGGGAATTAATAGGGCAGTAGAGACACTCCATTCTAATGGTTTAAAAGTGCCTCTTTCTGCCAATTGTTGCTGGTCCCAGTTATCGACCCTCACCAATCAATAAGTTATTTCCTAACTCGCGGATAGGTGATGGTTTGTTTTCACTGGAAAACCTTTTTAATGACATAATTAGAAATGGTGGCCTGAGACCGGAGGTTGAGTGTGTAATAGGGCTCTTGGCATGAGCTATCTCTAAAATCCAACCTTGTTGGGAAGGAAAGCATGGATCAGTCACTGCCCTGGTCTGGTTGAAGCAGAGGTTTGAACTAAACGCCGAACCAGTGTTGTTGGAATCCTTTTGGTCATTGCTAGTTGCCTGCCTTGTAGTTTGCTAACATACTTATTACTTTTCGAGCAAGTATGGGATTGACAAGGCTACGATTAGGTCGGTTCATGACTGGCTCAGTTATCGTACTCAAAGAGTGATAATAAATGGTTGCACATCCAACTGGAAGAGCTTTTCAAGTGGGGACTACAAGGCTCTGTCCTGACCCCAGTGTTGTTCAACATTTTTATAAATCTTTTATAAAATCACAAATCTATCAGGTCTACATGGTCCAGCCTGCTATCCTCACGGAAGGCGGAAATAGAAATGATGGGCACCGTTGGATATAGATGTCGGGGTGGTCAAGGATCCTGATCGAGAATCACTTCTGTGACATCCAAGGTATTGCCTACATGGGACTACCATAACGATTTACTGTGTGCTCGTTCTACAGTCTTCTAAGACATCATTTAGGAGCGATGGCTGCCTATCAGATGATTTCGGCACTGTGATAAGCCCACGTTGGGTTATCCAGCGCCATGTGCTCAGCACTGATTTTTTTATTTGTTTTTGCAACTCATAGATAAAATTGGTAAAAATCCTACCCATTTTACTTTTTCGCACCCCCAGGTTCGAACAGAACTATTTCAGCCTATGCTCTTGGTGTGACGATAACCGTAAAACTGATCTGCCACCAGTAGAGTCGGTGTCAAATGATTTGCAGGATCCCCTGCTTTTGCCACGTTTGTAACCTGTGGATGCTAGACAGGATCCCTAAAAAAACTCAAAACACGCATCTTACCTCCTGACATCCCGGGCTGTTCTTTTGATTAGCCAGGCCTGGTACGACGTCTCTTGTTGGCCGCGACCATGATATGGCGCCAGGCTGACAAATCGGAAGAGGAGCCGGGTGAGAGGCGATTCAAAGGGCTTCCAATCCAGTGGCCACAAATTACTGACGTGGTCCTGCAAATGGATTTGCACTAAGTTTAGACTCACACGGAAAAAAAAATTGTGTACATTATGGAACAAGTATGGATTTTTCAGAAATGGCGTCCCAATATTCAATTAAAAATGACAATGACACGATTTCCTATTTTGAAAACATTCATTTTACAAACACAACACAAAAAAATTGGACCTAATTATAAAAATGATAAAATCTTAGTTGCTAGAAGCTAAAGATTAGGCATCCCAAAAAAAGGACATTGCTAGATAATGGGTTAAACAGATTTTAGACCTCAAGACTGGTATATTTACTTTTCTGATCTATGTAGCAAAATATTGTAAAAATTTAAAATAAAAAAAAAAATTAATATATGTTAGTTTTTTTTTAAGGTAATTTCTTCAGGCTAGATCCAAAATTTGGGCAAACTTGCCAGGCTTTACGAGACGAGTGTGTAATAAGCTTACTGTCAGGATTCAATTGTATTTCCAAGATTGGACAGTCGCTACATGAACGTAAGTATGACGTGTGCCGACTACCTTCTCTTCCATGGAACACTGGAATGTTGACAGAAGACGGAAAATAAACCAGTGTCCACGTGGAAAATTTGCGGTCACGAAATGATTGCTCAAACCGGCACGCAGAGCCAATTCCTAACAGTGTATATAGAAAACCTGGGAAACCCCTTTAAATGCTTGTGTATGGGGCTAGAAATAATTTTGGGTTTGATTAGAAATTGGCACTGTTTCGCTGAAAATTGCGGTCTGCAGAATGAGTTATCGAAGAGTCCGTCAGTGGTTTCTTAGGTTGGGCTATTAGTAGTCAATTTTTGAAGCCCATTTAAAGGTCAAATAAGCTTGGTCCTTTAAAGAGTGAACATTTTTTGGTATTTGCATTTTAACTTTTATTTCCTGTCCTGTATTTTTGGAAATTGCTTTATAGAAAAAAAAAAACCCACAAGACATTTTATAACCCGGCTTTATTGCTTTCCGTGGGTTTTGGATTTAACGAGGGTGCTCGTCTCGTACGTCGATGGGTGTGTAATCCTAGCACTTCTCGGTCACACAGATCATCATGATGGGCTCTAGTAATGGAGATTTGATACTTTAGCTGGAGCAGACAGGGTCGTAGAAGCCAGGAACAACAGGATGGTGGTCACCACCACCCAATTAATGGTCCTTACTTCGAAAAATTGGACTCATTTATTGAGAACCCAATTATTAGTTATCCGTAGGATCCGGTAGAGGCAAATATACCTTCTGCCAGAGGGAATTATATGTTGTGAACTGTAATTTTCTATGAAGCTGTACTATTTTATTTTATTTTTTTTTTTAGAAAAGATCAGCACTAGGTAGAAAAGGATTGTTCTGTGTTATGAGAACTTTTTGCAAACTACAGAGAAAAAAATCCTTTTTTTTACTTACACACGTTTTTTCACTCCTTCGTCGCCAAATTTACTGTTATAAAGTGGTTGAATCACTATTTTTTTTTAAAATAAATCTAGGCCTTAAATTGATAGAACATGAAATATATTTTTATTATTAACATTTCTAAACTTTTCTAAATTCCTATTCTGATATCGCGGGTCTGGAGCCCAATCCTGAAGGTGAGCATGTTCTGTCTCCGTTCCATTTGTTGACTTTGTTCCAGTCAACTGCTTCACCTAGCAGTCCCATAGACAATGAATTGAGCCAAGTCTACCTCTATAGGATAAAGGATAACTTTATGCTATAGACAATGAATTGTGCAAAGTCTACCTCTATAGGATAAAGGATAACTTTATGCTATAGACAATGAATTGAGCCAATTCTACCTCTATAGGATAAAGGATAACTTTATGCTATAGACAATGAATTGAGCAAAGTCTACCTCTATAGGATAAAGGATAACTTTATGCTATAGACAATGAATTGAGCAAAGTCTACCTCTATAGGATAAAGGATAACTTTATGCTATAGACAATGAATTGAGCAAAGTCTACCTCTATAGGATAAAGGATAACTTTATGCTATAGACAATGAATTGAGCAAAGTCTACCTCTATAGCATAAAGGATAACTTTATGCTATAGACAATGAATTGAGCAAAGTCTACCTCTATAGGATAAAGGATAACTTTATGCTATAGACAATGAATTGTGCAAAGTCTACCCCTATAGGATAAATGATAACTTTATGCTATAGACAATGAATTGTGCAAAGTCTACCCCTATAGGATAAAGGATAACTTTATGCTATAGACAATGAATTGAGCAAAGTCTACCTCTATAGGATAAAGGATAACTTTATGCTATAGACAATGAATTGAGCAAAGTCTACCTCTATAGGATAAAGGATAACTTTATGCTATAGACAATGAATTGAGCAAAGTCTACCTCTATAGGATAAAGGATAACTTTGATTTTTTTTTTTTTTTTTTTGGGGGGGGGAGAATAACCCTTTAATTAACTTACCCAATAAAAAGTCTCATTGTCTGTCTTTATGAGCTCATCGCTCCCCTACTTGTGCTTCGTGTTTACCAGTGATTGTGCCTGGATGGTTTACATTTTGGGCCAGCGGCATAGTTATACCGCTGGTCTGAGAGGTTCGCTCTCTGATGTTGCTGGCAGAGGTAACTTTGCCTCTGCAGCATCGGAGGAGCATAGGGGGACTGAAGTTACTTGGATTTTTACTATTGGAAAGATCTCGTAAGCGCTGCACTCTTTGCCCAGGAGACCAGCGATGTGCCATAACATGGGCATAACGGGGTAAATTTGAAACTAAAAATCCCCCCCCCCCATTCTTGAGAACGGACTTTGAAACTGGAGTCAAAACATTTCTACCCTTTCCAACTCCAACCTTAGCTAGCTCCAACTCCACAGCCCTGGTTTATTGAGACCCGCCTAGGTCAAAATGTTCCTCTAAATTTATGCTGAAATGGATAACATCCCCATTTAGAATCTGCGAAAGCCAATCTAATGGATATATTTATAAAAAAATATTGTTTCCCAAGAAAAGTTTCCTTGGATGAATCATAAATACTTGATTGGTGGAGGTCTGACCCCTACAGGGGTGAATCCAGGGTCATAAGAAGGGGTCGGTACGAAACAAAAGTCACCCTGCTGCTGGTATTGTATCTGTGTTGACTCATTTCTCCCTTATAACCGGTCCTGCTCGGCCATCTTGATTCCATTTTCATCCATTTCAGTCATATTTTGCTTTTTTTTTGTTGTTGTTGTTTTCCAAGTCTATGGGTGCGTAATCCTAGCGCTGGGCTTCTTGGTCACACAGATCATCAACACATCCCTATTGCCTCTCCCCTCTCCCCATCTGCTTCTCACCTTTTGGCTCTAACCTCCTCTTTCGGCCTCTCGCAGCATACTAACTCGCCAACACATGAAGATGGAAACTCCCTTGACTTGGTCTTCTCCCGGCTTTGCTCAGTGGATGATTTCACAAACTCCCCTCTCCCACTCTCTGACCACCACCTTCTTTCATTCTCTATCAAGAACTGCCATCCCGCTCAGGTCACCCCCACTTTCCACACTTATAGAAACATACAGGCCATTAACACCCAGGAACTTATGAAGAACTTGCAGTCCTCATTGGCCCCAATCTCCTCCATCTCATGTCCTGATTCTGCTCTGAAGCATTACAATGAAACCCTGCAAAGTGCCCTGGATGAAGCTGCTCCTCCTATACATAAAACAACTCGGCACAGACGGCAACAACCGTGGCACACGCTGCAAACACGTTTCCTGCAGCGGTGCTCCAGGTGCGCAGAACGTCTGTGGAGAAAATCTAATCTACCCGAAGATTTCATCCATTATAAGTTCATGCTAAAGACATACAATTCTGCCCTTCACCTCTCCAAACAAACCTACTTCAACACCCTCATCACCTCCCTGTCCAATAACCCTAAACGTCTCTTTGACACGTTCCAGTCCCTACTCAACCCAAGAGCGCAGGCCCCAACCACGGATCTCCGTGCTGACAATCTGGCCAATTACTTCAAAGAAAAAATTGACCATATTCGACAGGAAATCATCTCCCAATCTCTTCATACCATGCACTGTCCTCCCTCCCCCACTGCATCTAGTTCACTCTCTGACTTTGAACCAGTTACAGAAGAAGAAGTAAGCAGGCTCCTTGCATCTTCTCGCCCGACCACTTGCACCAGTGACCCCATTCCGTCACATTTCCTCCAGTCCCTTTCCCCGGCTGTCACCTCTCACCTAACAAAAATATTCAACCTTTCCCTCACTTCCGGTATTTTTCCCTCCTCATTTAAGCATGCCATCATACATCCATTACTTAAAAAACCATCCCTCGACCAAAACTGTGCCGCTAATTATAGACCTGTCTCTAATCTTCCCTTCATCTCTAAACTCCTCGAACGCCTGGTCCACTCCCGTCTTACCCGCTATCTCTCAGATAACTCTCTTCTCGACCCTCTTCAATCTGGCTTCCGCTCTTTACACTCTACTGAAACTGCCCTCACTAAAGTCTCTAATGACCTACTAACAGCTAAATCTAATGGTCACTACTCCATGCTAATTCTCTTGGATCTCTCTGCAGCATTCGATACTGTGGATCATCAGCTCCTCCTCACTATGCTCCACTCCATCGGCCTCAAGGACACCGTTCTCTCTTGGTTCTCCTCCTATCTCTCTGACCGATCCTTCACTGTATGTTTTGCTGGTTCCTCCTCCTCTCACCTTCCCCTTACTGTTGGGGTTCCTCAAGGATCAGTCCTAGGCCCCCTCCTCTTCTCTTTGTATACTGCCCCTATTGGACAAACAATCAGTAGATTTGGCTTCCAGTACCATCTCTATGCTGACGACACCCAACTATACACTTCTTCTCCTGATCTCACGCCTGCCTTATTAGAAAACACCAGTGATTGTCTTACCGCTGTCTCTAGCATCATGTCCTCCCTCTATCTGAAACTAAACCTGTCAAAAACTGAACTCCTCGTGTTTTCTCCCTCTACTAACCTACCTTTGCCTGACATTGCCATCTCCGTGTGCGGTTCCACCATTACTCCAAAGCAACATGCCCGCTGCCTTGGGGTCATCCTTGATTCTGACCTTTCATTCACCCCCCACATCCGATCACTGGCTCGCTCTTCTTACCTGCATCTCAAAAACATTTCTAGAATTCGCCCTTTTCTTACTTTCGACTCTGCAAAAACTCTTACTGTTTCACTTATTCATTCTCGTCTGGACTATTGTAACTCTCTACTAATCGGCCTCCCTCTTACCAAACTCTCCCCGCTCCAATCTGTCCTGAATGCTGCTGCCAGGATCATATTCCTCACCAACCGTTACACCGATGCCTCTACCTTGTGCCAGTCATTACACTGGTTACCCATCCACTCAAGAATCCAGTACAAAACTACTACCCTCATCCACAAAGCACTCCATGGCTCAGCACCACCCTACATCTCCTCTCTGGTCTCAGTCTACCACCCTACCCGTGCCCTCCGCTCCGCTGATGACCTCAGGTTAGCATCCTCAATAATCAGAACCTCCCACTCCCGTCTCCAAGACTTTACACGTGCTGCGCCGATTCTTTGGAATGCACTACCTAGGATAATACGATTAATCCCCAATCCCCACAGTTTTAAGCGTGCCCTAAAAACTCATTTGTTCAGACTGGCCTACCGCCTCAATGCATTAACCTAACGATCCCTGTGTGGCCTATATTAAAAAAAAAAAAAAAAAATTAATTAACTGGTTCATGCAGCTTTACATGAACACCCAAGCCTTACACTATGGCTGGTCCGAATAACTATAGCAATTGTTACCATCCACCTCTCGTGTCTCCCCTTTTCCTCATAGTTTGTAAGCTTACGAGCAGGGCCCTCACTCCTCTTGATATCTGTTTTGAACTGTATTTCTGTTATGCTGTAATGTCTATTGTATGTACAAGTCCCCTCTATAATTTGTAAAGCGCTGCGGAATATGTTGGCGCTATATAAATAAAAATTATTATTATTATTATTAACACTGGCCTTAGTAATGGAGATTTGATATTTTAGCCAGAGCAGAACGGGTTGTGGAAGCCAGGAACAACAGGATGGTGGTCATCACCACCCAATTAATGGTCCTTACTTCCAAAATTGGACTCGTTCATTTAGAACCCAACCATAAGTTATCGATATGATCTGGTGGATGGAAATAAACATCTGCCAGAGGGAAATGTGTCTCCTGGACTGAAATTGAGCTCCATGAAGCTTTACTGGAAGTTGGATTTTTTTTGTTGTTGAGGGGAATGGAATTGTTCTGCAGTTTGAGAACTTTTTTTTTGCAAAATTCACTAAAAAAAAAAACTATTTAAAACAAAAAACAAAATCTGTCAGTGATTGTGCCACCAAGTTCTATTTATGCATATTCTTATATGTTCAAATTTACATTAAATATACATTAACGGGGTCCTCTAGTAGATTTTTATGCTATGTTTGAAAATTTTTTAATTTTATTTTTTGTGGCCACTGATTTGAAAAAAGTGGTTTTGAGAAAAACGCACTGATTACACAGACGCGATTACTTGTGAATCGATCAATCAGATATTCGAGAGCCATAGAGCGATCCTCCCTCATGCTCATACAATTCCTGCAGAGCTGCTCTCTCTTTTATGTGATGAGATCTGTCTTCACGAGCGGAGTCAGACGAACGCCACTCCGAGGGACGCCCCGAGTGTGCGCATGCATCCCCGCTCGCTGCCCAATAGTCGTTTCCATCACATCCATTACTTTAAGAATTGCTCTAAATCTCTCGTTAAAGATAATTCTTGCCGAAAACGTAGCTATGTTCACAATCTTTGCACCCGAATGAAGATGTTTCAAGCAAAAGTCCAAATGAGTGAGTTGAGCAAATCGTTGTTACTTTGCGATTCTGTTCCAGAAAATCGTCATCCTATTAGATCTCTGCTCATTGTGAGCCGATTACTAAAGGTCATAATACTAAGAACAGTTTTTTAAAATGCCGCCCAAAAATGACCAGCTATTAGGTTAGTTAATGCAAAAGCTAAGAAAGCATACTCGCAAAGCCGATGGAATGCTCCATAGTGCGCTCTGCCTTCTGAGCACCGAGCGCGTGCCGGAGATCACTCCATAGTGCGCTGTGCGGGCTGAGCACTGAGCGCACGCCAGAGATCACTCCATAGTGCTCTTTGCCTTCCTTCCGAGCACCGAGCTGGCGCCAGAGACCACTCCATAGTGCGCTGTGTGGACCGAGCACTGAGCGCGCGCCGAAGATCACTGCATAGTGCGCTGTGTTGTCTGAGCAATTAGCAGGCTCCGAAGATCACTGCATAGTGTGCTGTGCGGTCTGAGCAATTAGCAGGCTCCGAAGATCACTGCATAGTGCGCTGTGTGGTCTGAGCAATGAGCGGACGCTGGAGATCATTCCATAGTGCGCTGTGCGGTCTGAGCACCAAGCGCGCCGGAGATCACTCCATAGTGCGCTGTGCGGTCCAAGCACGATGCGCGCACCGGAGATCACTCCATAGTGCACTGTGCAGTCTGAGCGCACGCCAGAGATCACTCCATAGTGCTCTTTGCCTTCCTTCCGAGCATCGAGCTGGCACCAGAGACCACTCCATAGTGCGCTGCAATGAGCGGACGCTGGTGATCACTCCATAGTGCGCTGTGTGGTCCAAGCACGAAGTGCGCGCCGGAGAGCACTCCCTATAAGGTGCTATAACATTTTTAATATTGTGAATTGAGCTAAAATCGTTTTGCAGGTATATTCTCCACACTAAATGAAAAATCTGAAAAGAAAAAAAACGATTTTTCCGCTAGATTAGAAGACCCTCTTAATAAAAAGTTTTCTTGTATTGTGACACACCAATGCATTTTTTTTCATAACTTCCCTCTAACCTTCTATACCCATTTTTTCTCTTTTTCTCCTTTATGATAAACATGCCCTCCCAGAAACCATACCTTTTTTTTCCCACATGGGTTTGGAGACCAGTTGTAACTAATTTCTCACGTTTCTAAAATATTTATGGGTTTGGTGGATTTATTGAACGTCCTCGGCTCCTACGTCAATGGGTGTGTAATCCTAGTGCCGAGCTTTTTGGTCACACACATCATCAACACTGGCCCTAGTGATGGAGATTTGATACTTCATCCAGGACAGAACTCGTAGTGGAAGCCAGGAACAACAGGATTTTAGTCATCACCACCCAATTAATGGTCCTTACTTCCAAAATTGGTCTCATTTATTGAGAAGCCAATCATTAGTTATCGATATGATCCCTTCGATATGAATTCACATCTGCCAGAGGGAAATGTATCTTCTGAACCATAATTGATTCTTAGAAACCTCTTAAAGGTTTTTTTGGGGGACTTATTTTTTTTAATTGCGCTTGATCCAAATTTTCTAATATGGTTTCTCCTCCAATTCAGTCCAGTTTTGAAGCTGGCGACATGACCACCTCACTATTTTTGCGGTCCAAGGTGGAATAAATGTCATACTATTCGCATGTGATTGTTTTTTTGCTCGGGTGGCAGCCTTCCCCGATGAACCCGTCATCAGAGTAAATAGTATGATCCCACTCTGTTGGCAGAACAGAACTCGTGATCGTAACTTCGCCCGGAGGGAATGTGCATGATGCTCATGTGGCGGGCAATACTGTTATCACCAGCTTGTGGGCAGGATGGGAGCTCAGCTAGGTGTTACAGCAAAAGTAGATTTTTGGTTTCTGCTCTATTTAGAAAGCACACACTCCCCAAATTGGAAGCATTGTACCTCGGAAGCAATGGGGGAAAAAATAAAGGAAAACGCTAAAAACTTTTGAAAATTTACTTAATTTTGGTATTTTATAAAGGCGTATTCCAGATATGAAAAATGATAACAGATTTTCATCCATCCCCTGGATAGGCGATATCTGGTAGACCGATGACAAATTGATTCACGAAACTGGTCCATTGGGTAGGTCAATAGTTTCTGGTGGCTGGATTGGAAGCTCGCAAATTTTTTCCGTCTGGTATCTCCAGAACAGATTTTGATTAGAGAGTTTGGCGTGACGTCATCATTGAATTGAGGCATGATCATCTAATCAAAAGTCGAGGATGCCGGAAGACATTTGCAAGCCTCGTGTCCAGAGACTACTCACCTGGCAGACGGACTTTAGTCCAGTAAATTGATCTGCCCATCTTTAGTTTTTATACAACCTAGGGAACTGCCACTGATCACCAGAACATTGGGTCTGATATCTGGATCGGTGGTCAAGCATGCCCTCTACCATTATTTGTGGTGTCAGTGGTACTGCTGAAGAGAGCCAAGTATAGTGTGGTACTACTAAACTTCATGATTGACCACCACTCCATCAGACAGGGAATTCAGTACTCCCAGTTCTGGTGATGGTCCCAATGGTCGTAACCCAATTGTTCTTCTCCGTACCAGATAATAATTTTTCAAAATCGGAATACTGAAGGCTGCAGCTAATCAGCGGTTGCTGATTGTCTGCAGCGGTCTTGTGACTTAACCATGTCAACTGACTGGGAGACACAGCACCGATATCGGGGGATCGACACCAGTCCTGGAGGTAAGTACAGTACATACTTTGGATTTTTTTATTTAATGTTGGACACATTAGAAGTTTAGGTGTTGTCCAGTAATACTCCTATAAATTATTAACAATTTTGTAGCATCAATTACAGCTTGAGGACAAGGATGGCGCTCTTTCTGGAATCTTTTTTTTTTTTTTTTTTTCTACTAATGGTGGACATCCCAGATAAATTATCCAGTGAAGTTACCTAAAAAAAGAGCATCTTCCATTAGGCTGTAGGCTTTTATGGGGGATCGGTTGACCTTACTCTGGGGGACCAGTTGACCTTACTCTGGGGGACCGGTAGACCTTACCCTGGGGGACTGGTTGACTTTACCCTGGGGGGCCGGTTGACCTTACCTTGGTGGACCGGTTGACCTTACCCTGGTGGACCGGTTGAACTTACCCTGGGGGACAGGTTGACTTTTACCCTGGGGGACCGGTTGACCTTACGCTGGTGGACCGGTAGACCTTACCCTGGGA
The DNA here is from genome assembly GCF_032444005.1 of Ranitomeya imitator. Classification (NCBI taxonomy): domain Eukaryota; kingdom Metazoa; phylum Chordata; class Amphibia; order Anura; family Dendrobatidae; genus Ranitomeya; species Ranitomeya imitator. The sequence goes on along the minus strand of NC_091284.1, from coordinate 809,775,700 downwards.
GACCGGTTGACCTTACCCTGGTGGACCGGTTGACCTTACCCTGGTGGACTGGTTGACCTTACCCTGGTGGACCGGTAGACCTTACCCTGGTGGACCGGTAGACCTTACCCTGGTGGACCGGTAGACCTTACCCTGGTGGACCGGTTGACCTTACCCTGGTGGACCGGTTGACCTTACCCTGGTGGACCGGTTGACCTTACCCTGGTGGACCGGTTGACCTTACCCTGGTGGACCGGTTGACCTTACCCTGGTGGACCGGTTGACCTTACCCTGGTGGACCGGTTGACCTTACGCTGGTGGACCGGTAGACCTTACCCTGGGGGACCGGTTGACCTTACCCTGGTGGACCGGTTGACCTTACCCTGGTGGACCGGTTGACCTTACCCTGGTGGACCGGTTGACCTTACCCTGGTGGACCGGTAGACCTTACCCTGGTGGACCGGTAGACCATACCCTGGTGGACCGGTAGACCTTACCCTGGTGGACCGGTAGACCTTACCCTGGGGGACCGGTTGACTTTACCCTGGGGGACCGGTTGACCTTACCCTGGTGGACCGGTTGAACTTACCTTGGGGGACAGGTTGACCTTACCCTGGGGGATCAGTTAACTTTGACCTGGGGGACCGGTTGACCTTACCCTGGGGGACAGGGTTGACCTTACCCTGGGGGACCTCTCTGTGTGCATATTTTACTCCTGATGCCACAGCTGTCACATTGGTATTTATACAGTTTATACAGTTGTGGGTGTAAAATGCCCATTAAGCTAGGCTAGATGTTGACCTTGACCTATATGCATTCTGATACAAACTAATGAGGTCCTTTCTCTTTTGGCCAAATTGTAGAGAGCAGTAATGTATACCCATGTATAAAGGAGTCTTGTACAGTCATGGCTGAAAATGGTGGCACCCTTGAAATTATCCCAGAAAATGATTGCAGTTACACATATTTTATTATAACCAGGTTTATTTCCTCTGTGTGTATTGGAACAACACAAAAAAAAACAGAGAAAAAAAGTCAAATTGGATATAATTTAACACAAACCCCCAAAGTGGTCCATATAAGATTACTGGCCCCCTCAACTTAATATTTGGTTGCACACCCTTTGAAATCAATAACTGCAATCAATCGCTTCCTATAACCATCCACAAGCTTCTTACACCTCTCAGCTGGAGTTTGGAGGACTCTTCTTCTTTTGTAAACTGCTCCAGGTCTCTCATATGTGAAGTCGTCTTCTCCCAACAGCAATTTTCAGATCTCTCCACAGGTGATCAATGGGATTTAGATCTGGATCAGACAGTTGCCTCAGCCGATGTGTCTCCAGCATTCACCAGCGCCTCTCCATGTTTATTATCAGATTGTGCGAGAGGGTATGCGAGAATAACCCATTTTAATATAGGCCATCATTTGGGCGATCAACACTGATCAGGATAATGAATGTGCATTAATACCGGAGAAGAAGGATGAAATAGTGGACAGACATTGAGGGATTCTGGTTAGTAGGGAGGTGATATCTGGTCCAGAGATGTAGATCTGTGTGTCATCAGCAGAGAGATGATACTGAAAACCGTGAGATTCTATGAGCTGTCCCAGGCCAAAAGTGTAAATGGAGAAGAGCAGGGGCCCTAGGACTGAACCTTGCTGGACTCCGACAGATATGGGGCGAGGTGAGGAGGTGGTGTGTGAGTGGGAGACGCTGAATGTTCGGTCAGTTAGGTATGACGAGATCCAGGATAGGACCAAGTCTGTGATGCCAAGGGGTGAGAGGGTCCGCAGCAACAGGGAATGGTCTACTGTGTCAAAGGCAGAGGACAGGTCCAGGAGGAGGAGGACAGAGTAGTGTCGCTTGCTCTTGGCGGTTAATAGGTCATTGGTGACCTTAGTTAGAGCAGTTTCAGTGGAATGGTGTGACCGGAAGCCAGATTGTAAGCGGTCGAAGAAGGAGCAGGAAGATAGATGGCAGGACAGTTCAAGATGGACATGTTGTAGTTTTGAGGCATAGGGGAGAAGTGATATAGGGCGATAGCTAGATACAGAGGATGGGTCAAGAGAGGGCTTTTTGAGGATGGGTGTGATTGAGGCATGTTTAAAGCTTGAGGGGAAAGCACCAGTTGTTAGTGATAGCTTGAAGAGATGGGCTAGGGTTGGGATGAAGATTGTGGTGAGGTTTGGGATGAAGTGGGATGGGATCGGGTCAAGTCCCCAGGTGGTGAGATGCCATCTTGAGAGTAGAGTGGAGAGTCGATCTTCTGTAATGGTGGAGAAGTTGGTTTTGGAAGAGGAGGGCTGGGTAGTTAGGAGGAAGGGCTTTGGGGGTTGTTGACCAAAACTGTCTCTGATGTTCTCAAACTTCTGCTTGAAAAATGAGGCAAAGTGTTCAGCTGAGATGAGTGGGGACGGAGGAGAGAATTGAAGGTGCTGAGTAACTGTTTAGGGTATCACAGCTCACCTCCTCTTCTTGTACAATGATTGATAACACCTCTATACAGTAGATAACACAGGATCCACCATTCACAATAGATGATATCACAGCTCACCTCCTCCTCCTGTACAATGACTGATAACACCTCTATATACAGTAAATAACACAGGATCCACCATTCACAATAGATGATATCACAGCTCACCACCTCCTCCTGTACAATGACTGATAACACCTCTATATACAGTAGATAACACAGGATCCACCATTCACAGTAGGTGATATCACAGCTCACCTCCTCCTGTACAATGACTGATAACACCTCTATATACAGTAGATAACACAGGATCCACCATTCACAATATGATATCACAGCTCACCTCCTCCTTCCTTCACAATGACGTTTGCACATGCACACTAGATGCTTCAAATCAATAGATAGATTCTGAATCTGATTATTGCTGCTAATGTACCTCTGCATTTCCTGAATCAGGAAGTTAGAGTCTAAAGCCCCAGTGGCCGGTGTGAGTACTGCAAGATTTCTATTTTTTTTTTATTTTTTTAATAAAGACTGTGATGTTTAAAAAAAAAAAAAAAATCCAAAAATTGAAAAAAATACATTTAACACAAAAACCTGATTTAAACAATAAATTTGGCAACACATTCATAGCTAAAAAACGGGTCTACTGAACTAAAGGGTCCATGATTGTCCTGGTGCAATGTTTTCCATTGGCTTTGGGGTGGGCAGGGGTCTATCATGACTCCGACACATACTGATCCCGTTGGAGATGTCCCACCCTTTGGGCATCTTTCTCATGGTGGGCAGACAAGGTTGTGGGAGAAGAAGTGAGATACAATTGTAGCTCCTGGGAGAATATTAACATTTCGTCTTGTTCATAACCTCTTTCCCTGAAGGCCTCGGTATAGCAGAACCTTTCCTGTACATGTGTAATTGATTTGCTCTGGTTATAACCCCCCTTATATCGTTTGCATTAATCTCTGGCATCTTAAGAAATAAGAAGTCTGGAAGCCGAAGCCTCTGCGAGAGGCAGAACGCTCTTCTACCATATGAGTCACTTTAGAACCCAACCTTCCTGATTGGTCTTTAGAAGTTTTGTATGGTCTCCTTAAAGTCACGGTAATGAGCTAGGAATGTCCTAGGCGGCTCCTTAGCTGCCAAAAGTTGGCAAAAGTTATCAACACTGCAAGAAAAAAAATAAGGCAGAATCCTATATCTCGAAATCTACTGGAGAAACTTCTTTAACTTTTTCTAGAAATGAGCGCAGATTGCCAAGATTTTTTTGCATCCTTTTAAGATGTAATCCAGTGAAAGACTGGATTTCCAAAGCGAATTCTTTGCTTGAACTTAAATGTCTAAAGCTGTCATAGTAGACAAAATAACAACTAATGCATTGTGCTTATACAAGGACTTTAAATTCCAGCGGGCTTTAACGTTCTGCTTCCAAGGATTGTGTTCTTGACAGAAGATTTCGGTGGGCTCAGCAGCGCTTTTGTTTCATCGGTATTTTTCACTGTCTCCCCGAGACGGGGTACAAATTTCAAGCACTTGAGAAAGTCTTGTTCTGGTGTGTGTACAGTATAGCACTGCAGGGTATGTAACATGGGAAAAAAATAAATATCAAAACTCGAGAAAGTCTTGTTCCTTTATATATACAGTATAGCACTGCAGGGTATGTAAAAAAAAAAAAAAGAACAACAAAAAACTAAATATCAAAACTCGAGAAAGTCTTGTTCCTTTATGTGTACAGTATAGCACTGCGAGGAATGTAACATAGGAAAAAAAAACCACGGTAAATATCAAAACTCGAGAAAGTCTTGTTCTGCTGTGTGTACGGTAGAGCACTGCTGGGTATGCAGCATAGGAAAAAAAAACTAAATATCAAAACTGGAGAAAGTCTTGTTCCTTTATGTATAGAGTATAGCACTGCAGGGTATGTAAAAAACAAAACAAAACAAAAAACCCTAAATATCAAAACTCGACAAAGTCTTGTTTTGGTGTGTGTACGGTGTAGCTCTGCAGGGTATGCAAAATAGGGAAAAAACTATCAAAACTGGAGAAAGTCTTGTTCCTTTATGTATAGAGTATAGCACTGCAGGGTATGTAAAAAAAAAAAAGTAGAAAAAACCTACATGTTATAACTTTAGAAAGTCTTGTTCCTTTATGTATACAGTGTAGCACTGCAGGGTAGGTAAAAAAAGAATTTTTAAAAAGTAGAAAACAACGTAATATTAAAACTTGAGAAAATCCATCCAGTTCATGGATGATAAATACTTCAGGCTAGAATACTGTTTTAAGAATTAATAATATAATTGTGAATGAATATTAAATTTGAATGTTGCGGTGACCCCCCCCACCCCCCCCTGTACGTTGTTGCGCCATCCGTTGTCTGAGGGACGACTAGAGAAAGTGATATAGTTGGCTATCTTCAGCAGTCCTTTAAATACTAATTGGAACAAAGGTGGTCATGTGCGGCTACCATACCATTCTGATGGGACAATTAAAAACCTCATAATTTCAATCGGTGGGTATCGGCCACGCTCTGATGGTCTTAGGTGAGAAAGGGGGGCCTTAAACTGTCCCAGGAACTGGGACACTAACTATCACTTTCCCAGGGGTACTCTTGGTGGTAGAGAGGCCTGAGTCTCCTACCTTACTGTGCTCCTGTTAAACCCTGATCTGTCCCCTCCCTCAACTCATGAGGCCTGGGACTGAAATGTAATGTAAACAAGATACAAAGACAAAACAGGGATAACAAAAAGCAACAAACATACAAACACTCACCAAAGGTAGAGAGGTATATAGTGAAGGATAGGAATGTTCCAACCAAATGGGATCAGGACAATGAGGAAAGCATACACCCCAAAACAGCACGCAACAATCTCCTGTAGCAACAACAATCTCCAATTCAGCATAGCATCTCCAAAGGAGTGAGGAAGCAAAACTTTCACTGGCAAGACAGAGAAGGTTTGGCCAGGTTTCAGAGCGAGGTAATGATCAGATCAGTAGCAGCTGAAATGGTGTTGCAAGTTTCTGACCAGCATAGAAATGGTCGTTAACCTCTTCAGCATCAAAGGAAACCAAATCCATTTAACATGGGACATAAACACACAGGCTAAATAGAAGCTCTGCGATTCCCAATACGTAGTGATCTTCTAACCCCAGATCTCCCAGGAGGATCTCACCCACTCGTGACATTATCTCAGCAGTCAGACCTTCCCCTGATTAGGAAGTTATCACTTATACTGTGGAGGAGTTGGTCACCTGAAATGATAGGAATGACCCTTTATAGGGTCGGACATTGCCTTATGGGGTAGCCACCCTCACCAAGTAGGATATTAAAAGCCAGCTTCCTTCCTCCGTATCCTTTTCCCAGGGAACATTGCTTAATCGTTAAGTCTCCTTTTGCCATTTGACTGTCTCCACAAATAAAAACTTCAATCTGTGATAGGTTTTCCTTTCCCAATATCACTTTTGTCAATTTGTAGAATAATTTCTATATGTAATAACATTTTTAAAATTGCAGAACTCATGTTGCGGGTAGCTCAGTTTTTACTAAATCTTACTTGTCTAATCATGGCGGCCGACAATGGGGTATGACGCCTATCTTCATTGTAGATTTAGTTTAAAAGGGGTTGTCTTGTGAAAGCAAGTTATCGCCTATGTGCGGGATAGGTGATAACTTTTTGATCGATGGAAGTCATAGTAACATAGTAACATAGTAACATAGTTAGTAAGGCCGAAAAAAGACATTTGTCCATCCAGTTCAGCCTATATTCCATCATAATAAATACCCAGATCTACGTCCTTCTACAGAACCTAATAATTGTATGATACAATATTGTTCTGCTCCAGGAAGACATCCAGGCCTCTCTTGAACCCCCCGACTGAGTTCGCCATCACCACCTCCTCAGGCAAGCAATTCCAGATTCTCACTGCCCTAACAGTAAAGAATCCTCTTCTATGTTGGTGGAAAAACCTTCTCTCCTCCAGACGCAAAGAATGCCCCCTTGTGCCCGTCACCTTCCTTGGTATAAACAGATCCTCAGCGAGATATTTGTATTGTCCCCTTATATACTTATACATGGTTATTAGATCGCCCCTCAGTCGTCTTTTTTCTAGACTAAATAATCCTAATTTCGCTAATCTATCTGGGTATTGTAGTTCTCCCATCCCCTTTATTAATTTTGTTGCCCTCCTTTGTACTCTCTCTAGTTCCATTATATCCTTCCTGAGCACCGGTGCCCAAAACTGGACACAGTACTCCATGTGCGGTCTAACTAGGGATTTGTACAGAGGCAGTATAATGCTCTCATCATGTGTATCCAGACCTCTTTTAATGCACCCCATGATCCTGTTTGCCTTGGCAGCTGCTGCCTGGCACTGGCTGCTCCAGGTAAGTTTATCATTAACTAGGATCCCCAAGTCCTTCTCCCTGTCAGATTTACCCAGTGGTTTCCCGTTCAGTGTGTAATGGTGATATTGATTCCCTCTTCCCATGTGTATAACCTTACATTTATCATTGTTAAACCTCATCTGCCACCTTTCAGCCCAAGTTTCCAACTTATCCAGATCCATCTGTAGCAGAATACTATCTTCTCTTGTATTAACTGCTTTACATAGTTTTGTATCATCTGCAAATATCGATATTTTACTGTGTAAACCTTCTACCAGATCATTAATGAATATGTTGAAGAGAACAGGTCCCAATACTGACCCCTGCGGTATCCCACTGGTCACAGCGACCCAGTTAGAGACTATACCATTTATAACCACCCTCTGCTTTCTATCACTAAGCCAGTTACTAACCCATTTACACACATTTTCCCCCAGACCAAGCATTCTCATTTTGTGTACCAACCTCTTGTGCGGCACGGTATCAAACGCTTTGGAAAAATCGAAATATACCACGTCCAATGACTCACCGTGGTCCAGTCTATAGCTTACCTCTTCATAAAAACTGATTAGATTGGTTTGACAGGAGCGATTTCTCATAAACCCATGCTGATATGGAGTTAAACAGTTATTCTCATTGAGATAATCCAGAATAACATCCCTCAGAAACCCTTCAAATATTTTACCAACAATAGAGGTTAGACTTACTGGCCTATAATTTCCAGGTTCACTTTTAGAGCCCTTTTTGAATATTGGCACCACATTTGCTATGCGCCAGTCCTGCGGAACAGACCCTGTCACTATAGAGTCACTAAAAATAAGAAATAATGGTTTATCTATTACATTACTTAGTTCTCTTAGTACTCGTGGGTGTATGCCATCCGGACCCGGAGATTTATCTATTTTAATCTTATTTAGCCGGTTTCGCACCTCTTCTTGGGTTAGATTGGTGACCCTTAATATAGGGTTTTCATTGTTTCTTGGGATTTCACCTAGCATTTCATTTTCCACCGTGAATACCGTGGAGAAGAAGGTGTTTAATATGTTAGCTTTTTCCTCGTCATCTACAACCATTCTTTCCTCACTATTTTTTAAGGGGCCTACATTTTCAGTTTTTATTCTTTTACTATTGATATAGTTGAAGAACAGTTTGGGATTAGTTTTACTCTCCTTAGCAATGTGCTTCTCTGTTTCCTTTTTGGCAGCTTTAATTAGTTTTTTAGATAAAGTATTTTTCTCCCTATAGTTTTTTAGAGCTTCAATGGTGCCATCCTGCTTTAGTAGTGCAAATGCTTTCTTTTTACTGTTAATTGCCTGTCTTACTTCTTTGTTTAGCCACATTGGGTTTTTCCTATTTCTAGTCCTTTTATTCCCACAAGGTATAAACCGCTTACACTGCCTATTTAGGATGTTCTTAAACATTTCCCATTTATTATCTGTATTCTTATTTCTGAGGATATTGTCCCAGTCTACCAGATTAAGGGCATCTCTAAGCTGGTCAAACTTTGCCTTCCTAAAGTTCAATGTTTTTGTGACTCCCTGACAAGTCCCCCTAGTGAAAGACAGGTGAAACTGCACAATATTGTGGTCGCTATTTCCTAGATGCCCAACCACCTGCAGATTTGTTATTCTGTCAGGTCTATTAGATAGTATTAGGTCTAAAAGTGCTGCTCCTCTGGTTGGATTCTGCACCAATTGTGAAAGATAATTTTTCTTGGTTATTAGCAGAAACCTGTTGCCTTTATGGGTTTCACAGGTTTCTGTTTCCCAGTTCTGTTGGGAACACCATCAAGTCTGTCCACTGCGAGAGAGGGGAACCTTTATCCGGCAAAAGACAGGCGAAATGTGGGGACATCCGGCGCTAATACAAGTCTATGAGAAGAAAACGGATCCGGCGGCATCATTCGTCGGATCCGTTTTTTCATTATTTGCCGGATTGCGCCTGATGGCAAAAACCTGATGTTTGAAAGCAGCCTTAGGGTGGAACTGCAGTTCTCATTCTCTTACACCACTTTAATCATTTGCTATGGGGCTGGGCTCGGCTTTTTCCAGCAACCCCATAAAAAATGATTTCTGCGGCAATCGAGAATGGGCATTGCCGTTCCATTCCGACAGATATAAAAGTACCCATTCTACCGATTTATATTTGTCCCTGTGGTCGGACCCTCCCTGGTCAGCAAGTTATCACCTACTACATGGTGGCCCGATTCTAACGCATCTGGTATTCTAGAATATGCATGTCCACGTGGTATATTGCCTAGCGCCGTAGTATATTGCCCAGCGATGTAGTATATTGCCCAGCGATGTAGTATATTGCCCAGCGACGTAGTATATTGCCTAGCGACGTAGTATATTGCCCAGTGACGTAGTATATTGCCCAGCCACGTAGAATATTGCCCAGCTACGTAGTATATTGTCCAGCCACGTAGTATATTGCCCAGCCACATAGTATATAGCACAGCCCACGTAGTATGGTATATTGCCCAGTCACGTAGTATATTGGCCAGCCACATAGTATATAGCAGAGCCACGTAGTATATTGCCCAGTCACGTAGTATATTGCCCAGCAGTGAGCCACATAGTATAGAGAGTTAAAAAACAAAACAAACATATACTCACCTATAGCCCATTGAAGTCCTGCTATACTCACCATCCGCCACCTTTCCTGCTCCTCGCCACGCTCCTGGGATCGCTCCATTGCAAGCGGCAGCTTGCGGTCCCAGGGCTGGTGTGAGCAGGACCTATGATGACGTTGCGGTCACATGACCGTGACGTCACGGCAGGTCCTTGTCGTACACCAGCCCTGGGACCGGAAGCTGCCGCTTGCACTGGAGGGGTCCCAGGAGCGTGGCGAGGAGCGAGAAAGGCGGTGGAGGGTGAGTATAGCAGGTTTTTTGTTTTTTTATTATTTTTAACATGACATATTTTTACTATTGATGCTGCATAGGCAGCATCAATAGTAAATAGTTGGGGACACACAGGGTTAATAGCAGCTGTAACGGAGTGCGTTACACCGCATGCCGTTACCGCTGCCATTAACCCTGTGTGAGCGGAGGGGATTACGGAGCGGGCGCCGGGCAGTGAGTGCAGGGGAGTAGGGTTGGAACTAATCGGACTGTGGCTGTCGCTGATTGGTCTCGGCAGCCATGACAGGCAGCTGCCGAGACCACTCAGCGAATGAATAACCGTGACAGAAGGACAGACAGACGAAAGTGACCCTTAGACAATTATGTATATAGATACTGCGGTTAGGTGACAACTTGTTTTTGCCGTACAACCTCCTGTTACTACAGGCCATGTACTGGCAAACTACCTGCCTGTTGTATCCGGCACCATTCTCTGCTGGCACAGAGTGGTCTCTTACCCCTCCTGCCGCCGATACAGCACCTTCTGCTGATGTCCCCTCAACACAACATTGGCTTCTCTTCCACTATGCTCTGCTGACTGGGTGTAGCAAAAGACTCGGCACTCAACTTACCGTATATACTCGAGTATTGGCTGAGATTTTCAGCTCAATTATTTGGGCTGAAAGTGCCCCTCTCGGCTTATATTTGAGTCATGGTCGGCGGCTGGGTCAGCGGGTGAGGGGGAGAGATGACTGTAGCATACTCACCTGCTCCTGGTGCTGTCCCTGCACGTCCCATGGTCTCCAGCGCCCGCCGCTTCTTCCTATGTTCAGTGGTTACATGGTACCGCTCATTAAAGTAATGAATATGGACACGACTCCACTCCCATAGGGGTGGAGCCGCATATTCATTACTGTAATGAGCGGTACCAGTGACCGCTAAACAGAGGAAGAAGCGGCGGGCGCTGGAGACCATCTGTCCGGCAGAAGCTGCCAGGGACCGTGCCGGGAGCAGGTGAGTATTTCATATTCACCTGTCCGTGTTCCACCCGCCGGGCGCCGCTCCGTCTTCCCGTCCTCTTGCTGTGACTGTTCAGGTCAGAGGGCGCGATGATGTATTAGTGTGCGCGCCGCCCTCTGCCTGAACAGTCAGCATCTTATGGGGCCATCATTAGCCTTTTACGTAGCATTATATGGGGCATATTTTAATATGGAGCATCTTATGGGGCCCATCATGAACTGTATGTAGCATTATATGGGGCTCCTGATTCAATATGGATATTCAAAAACACTTAACCTACTGATGTCTCAATTAATTTTACTTTTATTGGTATCTATTTTTATTTTTGACATTTACCAGTAGCTGCTGCATTTCCCACCCTAGGCTTATACTCGAGTCATTAAGTTTTCCCATTTTTTTTTTTTGTGGCAAAATTAGGGGTCTCGGCTTATACTTGGGTCGGCTTTGTACTCCAGTATATACGGTAACTTCATCAGATAAGTGGTTTAATTGTATCCACGCTAGTAACAGAAAAACGTTTCGGTCCTATAACCGGACCTTCCTCAGTCACAGTGGTTTATTGCGAGTGAAAGCGGGTGGGCCCACACGGTTGTGGGTTCTAATTTTGAGTCATAGTAATAGGTGGACACAGCCCGTGTCTCAGGAGTATAGCCAGATCAGGCGGTTTTCCTTTGGAGATCTAGAGACTGTGTATCTGGTCTGTGGAGGACTCGGAATCCATCGCAAGTCCGGGCGGCGGAGGACTGCCAACGTCATGCTGATTGACAGCCGGCTCCCCATTGCCGAACTGCAGACAGCCTGCTTTCAATCAGCATGATGGCAGTCAAGAGACAGCAGAGTAGAAGAAGGGCTGAATTGGTGGCAGGAGCGGTCAGTGACAGCTCTGAGCTGGCGCCAGGTAGATCAGGCAGACAATTGTCTTTGTTAGCAACTACCTGCCTGTTGGTTATTAAGTCTTTAAGAACATAATAAAGTTCTCCAATATTCCAGACTCTGTATTATTACATAGCTAGCCCTAATGCCAAGACCTATTTAGAAGTTTAACTGCCACGGTCTTTAACTGATTTAGTTGGCACAGAACTTATAACAAGTATTTTGCAAAAACAATTCCAGAAGGACATTTTTTTTCTTTTCCTAAAAAATAATAAAACAACATCAGATAATAAACAACACAAGCACCTTTATAACTGGCAGAACATTCCAGAATCATCTCATATTTGAGAAACCTTTTTTTCATTTTGACTTTGGCAGCTCTTTCCGTAATTTTCAGCCAAGTCAGACCCCTGTCCAAAACCGGTCGGTTCTTACTTTGCATTGTAAAAGTTTCCTTGTTTTTTTTTTTTTTTTTAAGAAAAGGGAAAAAAATAAAATGCATTGTGTAATTTATTTTAGAAGAATTCTATTGGTCCCCTCCCGAATTACTTCCAGCAAGTATTTTATGGAAGGGTATTTAAGGGGAACAAATTTAACCTTGGTTTTATTATAAGAAGTTTTAGGTATGCAAGAGGAAAATTGTAGTTCTTCTATAAATGTATGTTTTTTTTTGTTGTTTTTTTAAAATGTATTTTCTTACTTTTCCCGGAATGACCATATGGGGGATCCTCACTTTAGCTTCCGTCCTGTGTTGTTTGTATAGATAGTGGTATGGTATGTTATGGTAGATGATGAGCGCCGATCGCCCATATACAACTCAATCAGCGCACAACAATAACTGACGGGGACAGGATGATCGTTCTGTCTCATAACAGCATCATGATGTCGGCAGCACGTTCCTTGTTGTTTATATGAAGTCATGTGCTGCCGATAATGCCATTCCCCCCCCCAGAATAATAATTCGTTAGTTGGGTGATCGCCGGCTAATTAGGAACAAGGACTCTTAAGAATGCTCGTTCTTTGACTCTCTGTTCATCTGAGTGTGCCACCCCTTTAGTCTAATTTAACGATCCTATAATCGCGAATATGCAATGAGCATTAATTAGAAGGCTTGTACGTCGATTATCAGCTCATGTAAACATGCCGACAGTCACTCAACGAACGGGCAAAATTCTTTTTGGTTTGGTTATTGCATCGTTCATATCCCACCATAAAATCATCATTCTCAGCAGCACATCCCTCTTCATTTTGTGAGCAAAGAATGCTATCAATATCGGCAGGTGATGTGCTGCTGTTAATAATAGTATTCTGTGCTCATAAAGCAATCACAGTAACAATCGTTCTGAGCGCGTAGAATTCACCCTTTTTATATTTTTGAAGGTAGACTTAAAGGGGTTTTCCCCACGAACAAAAGTTCATTTTATTCAATAGATCTTGCAATAATAATAATTTCCTCAATTGGACGTGTTTAAATAAAATGTTCCTGTGCCGAGATAATCTTAGAAATGTGCCCCTGCTGTGTACTGTGTAATGGCTGTGTCTGACCTGGCAGGAACATGGTCTGATCATACCACAGCTGCTGGGCAGGGGGGGGGACACACAAGAGGATACAGATATTACAGCATGGGGATCACAGCTGACTCTTTCTTTGAAGTAAAACATTGTTTAAAAATAGGCAGGGAAATGTTTTACCTCTCAAAAAAGCATTAGCTGCGATCCCATGCTGTAATATCTGTAAATTCTTTTGCTTCCCCCCCGTCCCCCAGGAGATTTGGTTTGATCAGACCATGTTCCTGCATGCATGGTCAGACACAGCCATTACAAAGGACACAGCCGGGCCACATTTATAAGATTATCTGAGCACAGGAACATTTTATTTAGACACATCCAATTGTGGAAATTATTATTATTCCAAGATTTATTGATTAAAATTAACTTTTGTTTTGGAGAAATAAAACCTTTAAGTCCATTGAATTCAACCTAACCAGAGGAAGGCGATAACCCCATGGAGCAGACATTAATAGCGCCATATTAGGGGGAAAAATCCTTCCCGACTCCTCATACGGCAATCAGACTAGTTCCTTAGATCAACGCCCCATCATAGAATCAGTCGGTGTTCCTCAAGGCTCTGTTCTAGGACCCCTACTCTTCTCCATCTACACTTTCGGCCTGGGACAGCTCATAGAATCCCACGGTATGCAGTACCATCTCTACGCTGATGACACACAGATCTACCTCTCCGGACCTGACCTCTCCTCCTTGCTTACCAAGATCCCGCACTGTCTGTCTGCCATTTCAGCCTTCTTTTCTGCTCGCTTTCTACAACTGAACATGGACAAAACAGAATTCATCATCTTTCCCCCATCTCACTCTACCCCTCCACCAGACCTATCCATCAATGTCAATGGCTGCTCACTCTCCCCAGTCCCACACGCCCGGTGCCTCGGGGTGATCCTCGACTCTGCCCTATCTTTCAAGCCACATATCCAAGCCCTTGCCTCCTCCTGTCGTCTCAAACTCAAAAATATTTCCCGGATCCGTGCTTTCCTTGACCGCAACACTGCAAAAACGCTAGTGCATGCCCTTATCATCTCCCGCCTCGACTACTGCAACCTCCTACTCTCTGGACTCCCCTCTAGCACTCTAGCACCACTCCAATCCATCCTACACTCTGCTGCCCGACTAATCCACCTGTCTCCCCGTTATTCCCCAGCCTCTCCCCTGTGTCAAGCCCTTCACTGGCTTCCTATCGCCCAGAGACTCCAGTTCAAAACCCTCACACTGACATACAAAGCCATCCACAACCTGTCTCCTCCATACATCTGTGACATGGTCTCCCGGTACCTACCTACACGCAACCTCCGATCCTCCCAAGACCTCCTTCTCTACTCCCCTCTCATCTCTTCTTCCCATAACCGCATCCAAGACTTCTCCCGTGCTTCCCCCATACTCTGGAACTCTCTACCCCAACACATTAGACTCGCGCCTACCATAGAAACCTTCAAAAAGAACCTGAAGACTCATCTCTTCCGACAAGCCTACAGCCTGCAGTGATCCTCAACCTGCTGAACAGCCGCACAGCCAGCTCTTCCCTCTCCTAGTGTATCCTCACCCACCTCCTGCAGACTGTGAGCCCTCGCGGGCAGGGTCCTCCCTCCTTATGTACTCGTGTGCCTTGTTATCTGCTCATGTTTAATGTATTTGTCTATATTTGCCCCGTATTCACATGTAAAGTGCCATGGAATATATGGCGCTATAAAAATGTATAATAATAATAATAATAGAATCTATTGCCCATAGCCTGTAATATTTCATTTTTCAAGAAAGTTATCCAGACCCTCTTTGAACTTTATTTTGAACCAAATATTACAAAATCATGTGGCAGAGAGTTCCATAGTCTCACTGCTCTAACAGTAAAGAATCAGGTCAGGCTGTTTAGCAACCATGGATCGGCTTGTAGGTAGTGGTCATTTAACAGTCACGTTCGAGGCTGGTGTAAATAGGCTCTTAATATCTCACCTCTTCTAGTCCTCTAGAAAGTACAATAGATCTGTTATTAACTCCCCTTTTTTTTTATTGAGAATGAAATGGCTCTCTTGACTCTGTCCTGGTCTATACGACAAAGCAAGATGAGTGAGCTACAGAAATTTGTGACTGCACTAGTGACAAATATGAAAATTGCAATATATATATATATATATATATATATATATATATATTTTTTTTTTAGGGTATTCAACCTTCGATAGGATGCTACACCTTCGTGGGCACCCCTTTGTTGAAATGGAAACGGCAGTGGTGACAAGGCACAGGCTCCTCGCTGCTGTATCATGCCCACTCTGCCGTGACGCACCTCTTGTCTTGCACACCCGCCGCTGATGATACAGGCTGTCAATCAGGACACAGTGGGCGGCTAACAGGGGGGTGTTTGCGGGATCTTATCTTATTTTTTCCTTTATAATTCCTTTTTTTATATCCATTTGATGATCAGTGTTTGGTGATCAGTTGGCACTGATCGGCAATGCCAATAGCAGGTCTGTGGGGTTGGTAGACCAACCCTCCGACTCCGACTCCTCAATTTCCATGACTCCGACTCCACCAAAATGGGCTCCGAGTCCACAGCCCTGGCCGATAGTTATGTTATTAATATATTACCGCCCTCTTTATCCCTCATCATTTACGCGGGCGCGCATTTCCTATCAAAATAACTTTCGTAGCCAATTTCTTTAGAAACTAATTTGCCGGTATCTAAAGTCTCTCCATCATGGAACTGCCGGGGTATTAGTTACTATGAAAACAACTTGTCATCTTTTTCTCACATTCCTCTTGAGCCATTGCAGTCGCCGCTGTGGAAAACGTTATTTTTTTTTAGTTTCTTTTGGATTTAGTAAGCTCCATTCCTCGGATTCACTTGGGAGTGGATGGAACTTTCCTATGGAGTGTGTGTGAAGGTCACCGCGTTCACAAAAATTAATTTATGTGCCATTGCTGTTGTGACTATTTCTTGAGTAATCGGCCTGTTATGTGCCCTTGTTAGTCACCGG
Organism: Ranitomeya imitator; assembly: GCF_032444005.1. Lineage (NCBI taxonomy): Eukaryota > Metazoa > Chordata > Amphibia > Anura > Dendrobatidae > Ranitomeya > Ranitomeya imitator. The sequence continues at coordinate 809,759,584 of NC_091284.1, read as the reverse complement.
ACAGGCAGGAGAGCGGGAGGCACTTTCCTATTAAAGAGATGGAATAAAAAGAAAACACGTCTACGTTACGTCCCTCTTCCTCCTTCCTAATTACATGGGTGGAGGATCTTTTTCCACCATCTTAAAAAAAAAAAAATAAATAAAAAATATCTAAAAATTTATTTGAAGGGGTAGTCCAAAATTCTAATTTATTTTCATCCTAAATCCATATCTATTTAATGCCATAATACTATTCTTTTTTCTGACATAATTTAATTAAAAATGCCCTAATGCCTTGTTATTTTTTTTTCTACAACTTCCTTTTTGATGACGTTTTATTTGAGAAAACCAGTGCATGCTGGGATACTGAAAAGACATGTCATCAGGGGGCAGAGGCTGTGGTCACTGCTCCCTCCCTGAAACAAAGAGCCATCAGTGACCTTCGTTTCAGGATCTGGGCTATTCCCAATGCAGTGTGCACAATGACAGTGCGCTCTCTAGTCGGCTCTTATCAGTATTAATGAGCCAGCAACAGAGCACACTGTCAGAGTATGTTGTAAGAATGCCCAGCATGCAGTGACCAGCTCCGACCTCACAATTGACATAATTTGCAGGGACGGCATTGGTGTCTGAAATCAAGTTATTCGCCTGACAACGCATACTGACAGTGCGCTCTGTTGCCAGTTTGTTACTACTGATTTGAGCCAGTGAGAGAGAGCGTGCTGTCATTGTGCACATTGCACAGTAACTAGCCCAGCTCCTGAAACGAAGGTCACTGACAATGGGAGGGGGCAGGGGTTGCAGCAGTAACCAAAGCCTCTGTACCCGGATGATGCTTCCTTCTAGTATTGCAGCATGCACTGAGATTCTCAAAACAAAGAGTTATAAAAAAGGAAGTTGTAAAAAAAAACAAAAAACAGCAGTTATATAGTGTAGTTTGGGAATGATGGGAAATGTTTAATTAAAGTGTATTGGAAAATAGATTAGATTATTGCATTAAATAGATAGAGAACAGGATGAAAATTAATTTGTATATCTGATCACCACTTTAATCTTTTTTTTATTCTTATTTAGTCTCTTAAATCTGAGAATTGTATAAAAAACAAATCTTCTCTGTTTCAGGAGCTCAGCTATGAACCCCGTTGTTCTTCTTACTATTCTGGGTGTGGTTTTAAGACATCTGGCTGCAGCAGGAGCCTCCCCCCTCTGTCCTGTGACTTGAATGTCATGTGACAAAATGGCTTTTTTTTTTCTGAAGTGGTCATCTCAAATATGCTCAATGGCTGGCCGTTGCAAAGAATGACCTATGTTGTTAGTCTGGTATTTGTAGCTTGCAGCCTGGGAGAAAAGGTTAAAGGGGTTGTACAATACCTAGACAAACCCGGTGCCAACATTGCTAAGATAGGCCAACAAAATCAGCTCGGTAGGAGTCCAACGTGATCATGATGGGTAGGTCCCGCAGCCTTAGAGGTCCACAGGGTATGAAGAACAACAGAGCTCTGTACATTCTGTAGCGGTCGTTCTCGAGTACAGAAGCTCAGCTCCTATTGACTTCAGTGGGAGCTGAGCCAAGAACGGCTACTACACAGTGTAAAAAGTTGTGGTGTTTTGGCTTCTTAAAATATGGACCTGCATCGAGCTTGCTGGGTCAGACCTATCCTAAGGAATGGTCATCAGTTTCATAGTTCTGGACAATCCCTGTAACACACCACTATATAGTACAGTAGTTTGTAGGGTGGAGAAGATACCCGGCTGTGACGGTTGACGTGTCGGAGTTCCTGTATCGATGAGAAAAACAGGTGGTTTGCTACCATTACTTTGCTCCATGATTTTTATCTAGCAGTTGCCATTCAGAATGTCACTAACGCGACAGCTAACAAAACATATTAAATGTCCCAAAATTAACGAGGTATGAAGTTGTAGAAGCTGAAGAAAGTGTGGCATTCGTCAGGCATGAGCTGGTGAGTTATGGAAACCCTATCACGAGTGGCCATTCATATTTCTTGTTACTCACCTCGAATAGAGCCCTCTCCTCTCCACCACATGTGATGGCCAAGTCAGCTTGTCCTTGGAATCGTGACAAGAAGATGGGAAGGTGGAGGCTCTTTTTTTATTTTGATGGGATCATCCACCATTCTACCTTTCCATATGAAACCTAGAAGAACCCTGGAGGAAGACGCGGAAGTAACCAAAAATATGGATTTTTCCATGAGACTTCCCTGCCAAACGGCACCAGAGGCCACTTTGCTTCTTGGCTTCTCCATTCCTCCATTACTGAGAAATCAGCGTTTCGATTCATATCCATATAAAGCTGAAGAGCTATGGTAGATCTAAAGCCTCTGTCACTCAAGCTCTATTCCCCAAAAGGGTCTGTCCCGTCATCTGTAGCTGGGTTATAGGATTTGTTGACTGACTTTTCTCCGGTTGAAGGCAATAATGGACTCTCAGTTCAGTGGTTCTCGGCCGCTTACGCTTCTGCGTGAAAGTTTCTGATAAGTGGAACCAAACCCTAAAGCAGTAGATTACAAAGGTCATAGGATGAGTAAATAAACTAAACCTGATAAGTAAATTACATGGAGATATATGGAGGCAAGTTGGATTGTAAAACTGGGAATTCGAAAAGTATCCGACAGATTAGAAGAATCAGCTGCGGAATGTGAGTAGTTAGAGATTAATGGGAAAAAAAACGTATATGGGGCCACTTATCTCTAGGAAAACAAAGAATTCAGCAAATTTGGTGGACTCTTGTGTGTGATGGTAGACTTTAAGGGCATCTACACTGTCGTAGTTAAAGGGGTTAGGCTAGTTTCACACTAGCGTTTATCTGAGCTGCGGAGGGATGCGGACTTCCTCCGTGAAGCCCCGCCCACTGCCGCGCCTCTTCGTTCAGCTCCGCCTATGGCTGCATGCGGTGTGCGCATCCTATCTTTAACATTGGGTACGCAGGCCATGCTGCTGTATGCGGATGCCGCCGCATGCATCGTTTTGATGAACTGTGCCGAACGCAACATGTTGTTTTCGTGCAGATGCCGCAGCGTCAAAACGATGCATGTGGTGGCATCCGCATACAGCGGCATGGCCTGCGTACCCACTGTTAAAGATAGGGTGCGCAATCCGCATGCAGCCAAAGGCGGAGCTGAACGAAGAGGCGTGGCAGTGGGCGGGGCTTCACGGAGGAAGTTCACATCCCTCCACAGCCCGTATAAATGCTAGTGGGAAACTAGCCTTATCCGGTCTAAAATGAAAACTCTGCAGCCACTCTGTTGAGTCTCCCCAATGCAGTCAACGTGCGCTGCGGAGATTCACCAGTTTCTGAGCCGAGAATGGTGGTTCTCTATACACTGTATTGAGTGGGGTCATGCCCACTAGATAGAGGGCAGTAGATGGTCACTCCCACTGGTTGGCCACGCCCACTGGACAACGGCACCCACTGGATGACCACGACTACTAGACAGTTGTGGCCACGCCCACTAAATGGCCACACCTACTAGCCGGTTGTGCCCACTGGATGGCCACGCCCTCTAGACGGCCGCACCCTTGCTCCATACACTTGGAGTGAGGTTGCACCCACTAGTCGAGTTCTTGCTGGGAGTATGCATATCTCATACATCACTGCTGTTCCTGGCTCAGAATTCTCACAGCGCATACTCTTGGGGGGATTCAAATGACTGAAAACCCATAATCTGCTCAACCAAGTAGTGAATTTATATGGGGAGTGGGGAGAGAAGAGCGCCAGCTGGCTACATTAATGCAGCTTATATAGAATGTGCAATCAGATAATGTCTTACGGTTTGGTTCAGGATTTTATTTTGAATGCATTTTTTTTTTTAACCCCTTACGCCCCGAGGGTGGTTTGCACGTTAATGACCGGGCCAATTTTTACAATTCTGACCACTGTCCCTTTATGAGGTTATAACTCTGGAACGCTTCAACGGATCTTGGCGATTCTGACATTGTTTTCTCGTGACATATTGTACTTCATTTTAGTAGTAACATTTATTCGATATAACTTGCGTTTATTTGTGAAAAAAACGGAAATTTGGCGAAAATTTTGAAAATTTCGCAATTTTCCAACTTTAAATTTTTATGCCCTTAAATCACAGAGATATGTCACGCAAAATACTTAATAAGTAACATTTCCCACATGTCTCCTTTACATCAGCACAATTTTGGAACCAAAATTTTTTTTTGTTAGGGAGTTATAAGGGTTCAAAGTTGACCAGCAATTTCTCATTTTTACAACACCATTTTTTTTTAGGGACCACATCTCATTTGATGTCATTTTGAGGGGTCTATATGATAGAAAATACCCAAGTGTGACACCATTCTAAAAACTGCACCCCTCAAGGTGCTCAAAACCACATTCAAGAAGTTTATTAACCCTTCAGGGGTTTCACAGGAATTTTTGGAATGTTTAAATAAAAATGAATATTTAACTTTTTTTCACACAAAATTTATTTCAGCTCCAATTTGTTTTATTTTACCAAGGGTAACAGGATAAAATGGATGCCAAACATTGTTGTACAATCTGTACTGAGTACGCTGATACCCCATATGTGGGGGTAAACCACTGTTTGGGCGCATGGCAGAGCTCGGAAGGGAAGGAGCGCCATTTGACTTTTAAATGCAAAATTGACAGGAATTGAGATGGGACACCATGTTGCGTTTGGAGAGCCACTGATGTGCCTAAACATTGAAACCCCCCACAAGTGACACCATTTTGGAAAGTAGACACCCTAAGGAACTTATCTAGATGTGTGGTGACCACTTTGACCCACCAATTGCTTCACAGAAGTTTATAGTGCAGAGCCGTAAAAATAAAAAATCATATTTTTTCACAAAAATGATCTTTTCGCCCCCAATTTTTTATTTTCCCAAGAGTAAGAGAAGAAATTGAACCTCAAAAATTGTTGGCTAATTTGTCCTGAGTACGCTGATACCCCGTATATGGGTGTAAACCATTGTTTGGGCGTATGGCAGAGCTCGGAAGGGAAGGAGCGCCATTTTACTTTTCAATGCAAAATTGACTGGAATTGAGATGGGATGCCATGTTGCGTTTGGAGAGCCCCTGATGTGCCTAAACATTGAAATCCCCACAAGTGACACCATTTTGGAAAGTAGACCCCTTAAGGAACTTATCTAGATGTGTGGTGAGCACTTTGACCCAACAAGTGCTTCACAGAAGTTTATAATGCAGAGCCGTAAAAATAAAAAATCTTATTTTTTCACAAAAATGATCTTTTCGCCCCCAATTTTTTATTTTCCCAAGGGTAAGAGAAGAAATTAGACCACAAAAGTTGTTGTGCAATTTGTCCTGAGTGCGACGATACCCCATATGTGGGGGTAAACCACTTTTTGGGTGCATAGCAGAGCTCGGAAGGGAAGGAGCGCCATTTGACTTTTCAATGCAAAATTGACTGGAATTAAGATGGGACGCCATGTTGGTTTGGAGAGCCCCTGATGTGCCTAAACATTAAAAACCCCCACAAGTGACACCATTTTGGAAACTAGACCCTCTAAGGAACTTATCTAGATGTGTTTTGAGAGCTTTGAACCCCCAAGTGTTTCACTACAGTTTATAACGCAGAGCCGTTAAAATAAATTTATTTTTTTTTCGCAAAAATTTTTTAGCCCCCAGTTTTGTATTTTCACAAGGGTAACATAATAAATTGGACCCCAAAAGTTGTTGTCCAATTTGTCCTGAGTACGCTGATACCCCATATGTGGGGGGGAACCACTGTTTGGGCGCATGGCAGAGCTCGGAAGGGAAGGAGCGCCATTTGGAATGCAGACTTAGATGGATTGGTCTGCAGGAGTCACGTTGCATTTGCAGAGCCCCTGATGTACCCAAACAGTACAAACCCCCCACAAGTGACCCCATATTAGAAACTAGACCTCCCATGGAACTTATCTAGATGTGTTGTGAGAACTTTGAACCCCTAAGTGTTTCACTACAGTTTATAACGCAGACCCGTGAAAATAAAAATTCTTTTTTTTTTCACAAAAATGATTTTTTAGCCCCCAGCTTTGTATTTTTACAAGGGTAACAGAATAAATTGGACCCCAAAAGTTGTTGTTCAATTTGTCCTGAGTACGCTGATACCCCATATGTGGGGGGGAACCACTGTTTGGGCTCATGGCAGAGCTCGGAAGGGAAGGAGCGCCATTTGGAATGCAGACTTAGATGGATTGGTCTGCAGGCGTCACGTTGCATTTGCAGAGCCCCTGATGTACCCAAACAGTAGAAACCACCCACAAGTGACCCCATATTGGAAACTAGACCTCCCATGAAACTTATCTAGATGTGTTGTGAAAACTTTGAACCCCCAAGTGTTTCACTACAGTTTACAACGCAGAGCCGTGAAAATAAAAATCCTTTTTTTTCCCACAAAAATGATTTTTAGCCCCCCAAATTTTTATTTTCCCAAGGATAACAAGAGAACTTGGACCCAAAAAGTTGTTGTCCAATTTGTCTCGAGTACGCTGATACCCCATATGTTGGGGTAAACCCCTGTTTGGGCGCACGGGAGAGCTCGGAAGTGAAGGAGCACTGTTTTACTTTTTCAATGCAGAATTGGCTGGAATTGAGATCGGACGCCATGTCGCGTTTGGAGAGCCCCTGATGTGTCTAAACAGTGGAAACCCCCCAATTATAACTGAAACCCTAATCCAAACGCACCACTAACCCTAATCCCAACTGTAACCCTAACCACACACCTAACCCAGACACACCCCTAATTCTAATCCCAACCCTAATCCCAACCGTAAATGTAATCCAAACCCTAACCCTAGCCCCAACCCTAGCCCTAACCCTAACCCTAACCGGAAAATGGAAATAAATAAATTTTTTTTAATTTTATTATTTTTCCCTAAGGCTAGGTTCACATTGCGTTAGGGAAATCCGTTTAGCACTAGCGGATTGCGCTAACACAATGTCTTTTTAGGTGTCGTGTTTAGTGGTCGCGTTAACGTCTCCGCTCTGGAAGATCGGGGATCGGACCTCGGGCGCGCCGCGGACGCTGCAATCAGCGTCTGAGGCGCGCCACAAAAGAATGGCACCTTGCTAGCGCGAGCCGAAAATGGCACGCTCTAGCGATGCGCTACACCTGAAAATCACATTGCTGTCAATGGTTGTGCTAACGGACCCGTTGCACGGCGTTAATTGTGACATTTTCGCCGTGCAACGCTGTCCGTTAGCGTTAACCCATTAACGCAATGTGAACCTAGCCTAACTAAGGGGGTGATGAAGGGGGGTTTGATTTACTTTTATAGCGAGTTTTTTAGCGGATTTTTATGATTGGCAGCCGTCACACACTAAAAGACGCTTTTTATAGCAAAAAAGTTTTTGCGTCTCCACATTTTGAGAGCTATAATTTTTCCATATTTTGGTCCACAGAGTCATGTGAGGTCTTGTTTTTTGCGGGACGAGTTGACGTTTTTATCGGTTACATTTTCGGACACGTGACAGTTTTTGATCGCTTTTTATTCCGATTTTTTTGTGAGGCAGAATGACCAAAAACCAGCTATTCATGAATTTCTTTTGGGGGAGGCGTTTATACCGTTCCGCGTTTGGTAAAATTGATGAAGCAGTTTTATTCTTCGGGTCAGTACGATTACAGCGACACCTCATTTATATCATTTTTTTTATGTTTTGGCGCTTTTATACGATAAAAGCTATTTTATAGAAAAAATAATTATTTTGGCATCGCTTTATTCAGAGGACTATAACTTTTTTATTTTTTTGGTTATGATGCTATATGGCGGCTCGTTTTTTGCGGGACAAGATGACGTTTTCAGAGGTAACATGGTTATTTATATCCGTCTTTTTGATCGCGTGTTATTCCACTCTTTGTTCAGCGTTATGATAATAAAGCGTTGTTTTTTGGCTCGTTTTTTTTTTTTTTTTCTTACGGTGTTCACTGAAGGGGTTAACTAGTGGGCCAGTTTTATAGGTCGGGTCGTTACGGACGCGGCGATACTAAATATGTGTACTTTTATTGTTTTTTTGTTTTTTTTTTATGTAAAGAAATGTATTTATGGGAATAATATTTTTTTTTTCTGCTTTATTTAGGAATTTTTTTTTTATTTTTTTTTTTACAAGTGTGGAAATTTTTTTTTTTACTTTTTCACTTTGTCCCAGGGGGGGACATCACAGATCACCGATCTGACAGTGTGCACAGCACTCTATCAGATCGGTGATCTGACATACAGCCGGGCAGGATTAGAGCTGCAGCTGCAGCCTGATCCTGACCCGGAAGTGCTCCCTGCAGGACCCGGATGCAGCCCGGCGGCCATTTTGGATCCGGGGACTGCAGGGAGAAGACGCTCGGTACACGGTGAGCACATCACCGTGTACCGATCGTCTCAGGGAAGCCCGCAGGGAGCCCCCTCCCTGCGCGATGCTTCCCTGCACCGCCGGCACACCGCGATCATCTTTGATCGCGGTGTGCCGGGGGTTAATGTGCCGGGAGCGGTCCGTGACCGCTCCTGGCACATAGTGCCGGATGTCAGCTGCGATAGGCAGCTGACACCCGGCCGCGATCGGCCGCGCTCCCCCCGTGAGCGCGGCCGATCGCATATGACGTACTATCCCGTCCATGGGAATTAAGTCCCAGGTCACCTGGACGGGATAGTACGTCATATGGGATTAAGGGGTTAAATACAATTTTTTTTGTTTTATTTTTTATATTCATATATTACCACAAAAATGAATTTTGCAATTTGCATAGTGACCTCTAGAACTAATAGTAGAATCTTGCTTCCTGTTCTCATGGACATTTGTTGTAATATACATTGTGAAGGAAGGAGGAGGAGGTGAGCTGTGACATCACCTATTGTGAATGGTGGATCCTGTGATAACACCTCTATATACAGTAGATAACACAGGATCCACCATTCACAATAGGTGATGTCACAGCTCACCTCCTCCTCCTGTACAATGACTGATAACACCTCTATATACAGTAGATAACAGTCATTGTACAGGAGGAGGAGGTGAGCTGTGACATCACCTATTATGAATGGTGGATCCAGTGTTATCTACTGTATATAGAGGTGTTATCAGTCATTGTACAGGAGGAGGAGGTGAGCTGTGACATAACCTATTATGAATGGTGGATCCTGTGTTCTCTACTGTATATAGAGATGTTATCAGTCATTGTACAGGAGGAGGAGGTGAGCTGTGACATCATCTATTGTGAATGGCGGATCCTGTGTTATCTACTGTATATAGAGGTGTTATCAGTCATTGTACAGGAGTAGGAGGTGAGCTGTGACATCACCTATTGTGAATGGTGGATCCTGCATTATCTACGGTATATAGAAGTGTTATCAGTCATTGTACAGGAGGAGGAGGTGAGCTGTGACATCACCTGTTGTGACTGGTGGATCTTGTGCTATCTACTGTATATAGAGGTGTTGTCAGTCATTGTACAGGAGGAGGAGGTGAGCTGTGACATCACCTATTGTGAATGGTGGATCCTGCATTATCTACGGTATATAGAAGTGTTATCAGTCATTGTAGAGGGGGGAGGAGGAGGTGAGCTGTGACATCACCTGTTGTGACTGGTGGATCTTGTGCTATCTACTGTATATAGAGGTGTTGTCAGTCATTGTACAGGAGGAGGCGGTGAGCTGTGATATCAGGGGCTTATCTACAGCATTCTGTAATGCATTCTGTAATGCTGTAGACAAGCCCCCTATGTAACCTGAAAGATAAGAAAAACAAGTTAGTTTAAACTCACCCAGGGGTGGTCCCGATGCGGTCTGGTCCGATGGGCGTCGTGGTCCGATCATGCGCCTCCCATCTTCATACGATGACGTCCTCTTCTTTGCTTCCTGTCGCGGCTCTTGTGCAGGCGTACTTTGTCTGCTCTGTTGAGGGCAGAGCAAAGTACTGCAGTGCGTACGCGCCAGGAAAGGTCAGACAGGCCCAGCGCCTGCGCACTGAAGTACTTTGCCCTCAACAGGGCAGACAAAGTACGCGTGCACAGGAGCCGCGACAGGAAGCAAGGAGGAGGACGTCATTGCATGAAGATGGGAGGCCCCAGACCGGACCGCGACGCCCATCGGACCGGACCACCCCTGGGTGAGTATAATCTAACTTGCTTTTCTCATCTTTAAAGGGAACCTGTCACCCCCCCCAGGCGTTTTTAACTAAAAGAGCCACTTTGAAGTCATCAAGCAGCAGTCGCCCGTGTGTTCTGCTGCGGCAGTCTGCACTGCAAGTTCGAAGGGCAGCGCAAACTGCGCATGCACGAAATAAACTTACCGTGCAGGCGCCGGAGCCGCAGCAGAACACACAGGTGACTGCTGCTTGTTGACTTCCTCAAAGTGGTCGCTGTTGCGGCTGCTGCTCCGACCGCAGAAGGTCGTCTGGGAAGCGAGGGATGCACCGCGGTGGTCACTGACAAGGCTGTAAATCCGGGAGCCCCACTGAGACGTTAATGAAGGCAGAGGAGGCGGAGCCCGGAGCGCAGAGTATTGAGTGACAGCAGGGAGGCGTTTGTGTTCGGGGGATAAGACATGCCCCCAGGACTAATTCGAGGTATCGGGGACAAATTATGAAAATTATTATTTTAACATTGAAAGGGACCACAACTAAAAGAGCCACCTTGACAGAATGCAGCATTAGTGCTGCACAAGGTGGCTCTTTTAGTTAAAAAAGCCTGGGGGTGACAGGTTCCCTTTAAGGTAAAATACCCTAAGTAATATAGGTCATTTTCTGAAACTGTTTCTATTAAACTATTTAAATCAGATTGCATGATGCTAAGTTTGCTGTGTTATAGATATAGGTATACTAATAGATCACAGACTGCACATTAGTCAACAGTGTGATGCAGCAGCAAAAAAGGCAAATGCAATTCTGGGATGTATTAAAAGAAGCTTACAGTCTAGATCACATGAAGTCATTATTGCGCTCTACTCCTCTTTGGTCAGACCTCATCTGGAATACTGTGTCCAGTTTTGGGCACCACATTTGAAAAAACATCAACAAACTGGAGCACGTTCAGAGAAGAGCAACCAGAATGGTGACCAGTCTGCATACCATGTCCTTCGAGGAACGTTTACAGAATTTCGGAATGTTTAGCTTGCAAAAAAGGAGACTGAGAGGAGACTTAATAGCTGTCTACCAATATCTCAAGGGCTGTCACATTGTAGAAGGATCATCTTTATTGTCATTTGCACAAGGAAAGACTAGAAGCAATGGGATGAAACTGAATGGGAGGAGACACAGATTAGAAATTAGAAAAAACTTTTTGATAGGGTGATCAATGAGTGGAACAGGCTGCCACGAGAGGTGGTGAGTTCTCCTTCAATAGAATTCTTCAAACAGAGGCTGGACAGACATCTGGGCTGATTTAGTGAATCCTGCTTTTAGCAGGTGGATGGACCAGATGACCCAGGAGGTTCCTTCCAACTCTACCATTCTATGATTCTATGATAGTTCTGGTGATTTTTTTTTTCATGGCGGATACTTTTCTTTTTCTCACCAACTTTTCGTAGTCTTATATTAGACTGGTTTTTTTTTGTGCTTCTTTCTCTAAGGACACAATGAGACGGGCGTATAAATCGGTGCGAGGTCAGAATGCAGCACATGGGCTGGCCGTGGCTCTCCGACCCGAGCGTGACAACTGTGTAGAAGTAGATGAAGCAGCCATGCTCGGGTCAGGAGAGCCGCCGGCCAGTCCATGCGCTGCGTTCTGGCCTCGTACTGTCTGACTGCTTCCTAAGCCACGACCTTTTGTGAAAGTGCTTTAAAACTCTGTAGTAAGGCAAAAAATCATCTATTACATATAAACACGCCTGGTTGACATCATGGACGCCACGTTTGGTTCCAAAATGAGCCAGAATTTTGGGACATTCATTTTTGTAAATCTTACATTTTTGTCTTTTTATTTCGGCTCTTCCCTGTATCTTTCAGACTGATTTTTGCAAACCGCACGTGCATTGTGCACTGTCTATATTTTATCTCTGGAAGTGTCTTTGTGGGGTTGGACATCTGGCAGAAGTTGACATTTGCTCTCCGCTGAGTGGTGTTGATGAGCATTAGCCACATTCTTCAGTATCTGGGATATTTTATGGGACAAGCCTCATTTCATTGTAGGTATGGAGGGCTTCACTGTACAACCACAAGCTCAACCTAAAGAGAAGCAATTTTAAGAGTAACCTCCATTTTTAACTTTTATTTCATGAACTAATAGCACACGTGACCATAATAATCAGAAAAATCTGATGCGTTCTCCTTCTCTACTGATAGTTCACTCTCACTTCTCAGGTAAATCTATTCAGTGAAGACAGAATGTTCCATCACTGAGAAGATGACAGTTGGTGCTTTTACAATTCTATGGAGAGGGAGGAGCTAGAGGAACACACAGACATTCTAGGGAGGAGCTAGAGGAACACACAAACATTCTAGGGAGGAGCTAGAGGAACACACAGACATTCTAGGGAGGAGCTAGAGGAACACACAGACATTCTAGGGAGGAGCTAGAGGAACACAGACATTCTAGGGAGGAGCTAGAGGATCACACAGACTTTCTAGGCAGAAGCTAGAGGAACACACAGACAATCTAGGCAGGAGCTAGAAAAACACAGAAATTCTAGGGAGGAGCTAGAGGAACACACAGACATTCTAGGGAGGAGCTAGAGGAACACAGACATTCTAGGGAGGAGCTAGAGGAACACAGACATTCTAGGGAGGAGCTAGAGGAACACACAGACATTCTAGGGAGGAGCTAGAGGAACACACAAACATTCTAGGGAGGAGCTAGAGGAACACACGGACATTCTAGGGAGGAGCTAGAGGAACACAGACATTCTAGGGAGGAGCTAGAGGATCACACAGACATTCTAGGCAGAAGCTAGAGGAACACACAGACAATCTAGGTAGGAGCTAGAAAAACACAGAAATTCTAGGGAGGAGCTAGAGGAACACACAGACATTCTAGGGAGGAGCTAGAGGAACACACAGACATTCTAGGGAGGAGCTAGAGGAACACACAGACATTCTAGGGAGGAGCTAGAGGAACACAGACATTCTAGGGAGGAGCTAGAGGAACACAGACATTCTAGGGAGGAGCTAGAGGAACACAGACATTCTAGGGAGGAGCTAGAGGAACACAGATATTCTAGGGAGGAGCTAGAGGAACACACGGACATTGTAGGGAGGAGCTAGAGGAACACACGGACATTGTAGGGAGTAGCTAGAGGAACACACGGACATTCTAGGGAGTAGCTAGAGGAACACACAGACATTGTAGGGAGTAGCTAGAGGAACATACGGACATTCTAGGGAGGAGCTAGAGGGACACACAGACATTCTAGGGAGTAGCTAGAGGAACACACAGACATTGTAGGGAGTAGCTAGAGGAACACAGACATTCTAGAGAGGAGCTAGAGGAACACACAGACATTCTAGGGAGGAGCTAGAGGAACACACAGAAATTCTAGGGAGGAACTAGAGGAACACACACAGACATTCTAGGGAGGAGCTAGAGGAACACACAGACATTCTAGGGAGGAGCTAGAGGAACACACAGACATTCTAGGGAGGAGCTAGAGGAACACAGACATTCTAGGGAGGAGCTAGAGGAACACAGACATTCTAGGGAGGAGCTAGAGGAACACAGACATTCTAGGGAGGAGCTAGAGGAACACAGATATTCTAGAGAGGAGCTAGAGGAAGACAGATATTCTAGGGAGGAGCTAGAGGAACACACAGACATTCTAGGGAGGAGCTAGAGGAACACAGACATTCTAGGGAGGAGCTAGAGGAACACACGGACATTCTAGGGAGGAGCTAGAGGAACACACGGACATTGTAGGGAGGAGCTAGAGGAACACACGGACATTGTAGGGAGTAGCTAGAGGAACACACGGACATTCTAGGGAGTAGCTAGAGGAACACACAGACATTGTAGGGAGTAGCTAGAGGAACATACGGACATTCTAGGGAGGAGCTAGAGGGACACACAGACATTCTAGGGAGTAGCTAGAGGAACACACAGACATTGTAGGGAGTAGCTAGAGGAACACAGACATTCTAGAGAGGAGCTAGAGGAACACACAGACATTCTAGGGAGGAGCTAGAGGAACACACAGAAATTCTAGGGAGGAACTAGAGGAACACACACAGACATTCTAGGGAGGAGCTAGAGGAACACACAGACATTCTAGGGAGGAGCTAGAGGAACACAAAGACATTCTAGGTAGGAGCTAGAGGAACACACAGATATTCTAGGGAGGAGCTAGAGGAACACACAGACATTCTAGAGATGAGCTAGAGGAACACACGGACATTCTAGGGAGGAGCTAGAGGAACACACAGACATTCTAGGGAGGAGCTAGAGGAACACACAGAAATTCTAGGGAGGAACTAGAGGAACACACACAGACATTCTAGGGAGGAGCTAGAGGAACACACAGACATTCTAGGGAGGAGCTAGAGGAACACACAGACATTCTAGGTAGGAGCTAGAGGAACACACAGATATTCTAGGGAGGAGCTAGAGGAACACAGACATTCTAGGGAGGAGCTAGAGGAACACACAGACATTCTAGGGAGGAGCTAGAGGAGCACACAGACATTCTAGGGAGGAGCTAGAGGAACACACAGACATTCTAGGGAGGAACTAGCGGAACACACAGACATTCTAGGGAGGAACTAGAGGAACACACAGATATTCTAGGGAGGATGTAGAGGAGCACACTGGCATTCTAAGGAGGAGCTGGAAGATCACACAAACATTCTAGGGAGGAGCTAGAAGATCATACACATCCTAAGGAGGAGCTAGAGGAACACAGACATTTTAGGGAAGAGCTAAAAGAACATACATTCTAGTGAGGAGCTAGAGGAACACACAGACATTCTAGGGAGGAGCTAGAAGATCATACACATCCTAAGGAGGAGCTAGAGGAACACAGACATTTTAGGGAAGAGCTAAAGAACATACATTCTAGTGAGGAGCTAGAGGAACACACAGACATTCTAGGGAGGAGCTAGAGGAACACACACACATTCTAGGGAGGAGCTAGAGAAACACACATTCTAAGGAGGAGCTAGAGGAACACAGACATTTTAAGGAAGAGCTAAAATAACACACAGACTTTCTAGGGAAGAGGTAAAAGAACACACATTCTAACGAGGAGCTAGAGGAAAACACAGACATTCTAGGGAAGAGCTAGAGGAACACACAGACATTCTAGGGAGGAGCTAGAGGAACACAGACATTCTAGGGAGGAGCTAGAGGAACACACATTCTAAGGAGGAGCTAGAGGAACACACAGACATTCTAGGTAGGAACTAGAGGAACACCTAGAAATTCTAGAGAAGAGCTAGAAGAACACAGACATTCTAGGGAGGAGTTAGAGAAACAGATATTCTAGGGAGGAGCTAGAGAAACAGACATTCTAGGGAGGAGTTAGAGGTACACAGTGTTGTGAGTTCTGTTCTGGAGCTCCCTCCTGTGGTTGCTAATGGTATTTTTGCGAGTTCTGCCCTTGGGCTCCCTCTGGTGGTTTCGAGTGGAACTGCTGCTCCGTTAGGTAGCTGTAGCAGCTGCCTTCACTAATCGCCTTGCCTGTGTTTGTTATTTAAACCTGCTCTGGGCTTTAGTCCTTGCCTGCTGTCAATGTTCTTGGTTGGATTTGATTCTTCCCTTGGATTTCTCATATGGCCAGTCCTTGTCTGCAAAAGATAAGTTTTGCTAGTTTTGTTTGTCCATTTGTTTGGACTCTATTGCTTTGCATTTTGTCTCTTTTTGTCCAGCTTGTCACTATGTCTTATTCAGGCTAGCTGGAAGCTCTGGGAAGCAGATTTGCCCCTCCACACCGTTAGTCGGTGTGGAGTTCATTTTTGTAAACTCTGCGTGGATTTTGTAGTTTTTAATACTGACCGCACAGTATCCTTTGCTCTCTGTCTATCTAGTTTAGTTTTGGCCTCCCTTTGCTGAATTCTAATTTCATTTCTGAGTTCGTCATTTCCCTCTCCTTTCACAGTCAATATTTGTGGGGGGCTGTCTTTCCTTTTGGGGGTTTTCTCTGAGGCAAGATAGCTTTCTATTTCCTTCTTTAGGGGTAGCTATTTCTTAGGCTGTGAAGAGGTGTCTAGGGAGTGTCAGGAACATCCCACGGCTATTTCTAGTTGTGTTGTTAGGATTAGGGACTGCGGTCAGTAGAGATACCACCTTCTCAGAGCTCGTTCCATGTTGCGTTTTAGCCACCAGGTCATTTCAGTGTGGCCTCTTAACCACCAGGTCATAACACACAGACATTCTAGGCAGGAGCTAGAGGAACACACAGACATTCTAGGGAGGAACTAGAGGAACACACGGACATTCTAGGGAGGAACTAGAGGAACACACGGACATTCTAGGGAGGAACTAGAGGAACACACAGACATTCTACTGCAAGTTCTCCTAAAACAGTTACAGTTCTCCATAGAACTTTGAGTACCAACTGTCATCTCCTGTCTCAGTAATGGGAAAATCTGGATTAACTGAAGACAGATTGTACCATTGATTTGAGAATGTTGTGACTGAAATATCATTCCAGGAGGTGAAAGAAGCAGATTTCTCTAAGATACTGTATATAATGAAATTTCTTATTTTCACATTTACTCTTTATTTATGGAAAAAAAAATTATAGTTACTCTTTGAAGGAATTTTTTCATCTTGTAAAGCTTTGGAATATTGCTAGGATATGATCAGTTGGATTCAGACCTCTGAGGCCTCCATTTATTGTGAGAGTGAAAGGTTTGCATTATAGATATAGAACTGCAGCCCTATCACTTTCAGAAACGGGGTGGGTACCAGAGGTCCTCCCCAGCCTTCTTCTCAAGAAACTTAAAGCGATGATGTGTCCTAATATAGGAAAAGCCTTTAAAAGGTTTTCCCATTTTCATAAATGGCTATTATCAGATAGTTCTCGTAAATACAATCAATTTTGCAATTTGCTGCTGCTTAACATTTTTAGGCTGTGTGCACACGATGCAGATTTGGTGCAGAATTTTCTGCATAAAATCTGCACTAAATCTGCATCTCCTGGCAGAATCCGCAGGTGCGTTTTTTGTGCGTTTTTTGTGCGTTTTTGGTGCGTTTTTTATGCGTTTTTATGCGTTTTTTTATGCGTTTTTTGTGCAGATTTTACCAATGGATTTCTATTATGGAGGGGTGCAGAAACGCTGCAGAACTGCACAAAAGAAGTGACATGTACTTCTTTGAAATCTGCAGCGTTTCTGCGCAGATTTTTCTGCACCATGTGCACAGCTTTTTTTTTCACATTGATTTACATTGTACTGTAAATCACAGTGCAGTTCTGCAGCGTTTCTGCTGCAGAAAAATCTGCTGCAGTTCTGCACTAAATCTGCATCGTGCGCACATACCCTTAGCCTTTCTTGAGATAGTCACACTTTTCTTTTGTTTACAGCTCGTTACCTTGTACTTAGGTCTCCAAGGCAACAAGCTGCAAACAAACAAAAAAAGCGTTATCTCCAAAACTGCTGCAAATTTTAATAAGCAATAAATTGCAGGAGTGTTTGTATGTATAAGCTCTATCCAACATTATCTATCTAGGAAAATGAGATAACACTTTAAAAAGAATCTATCACTTGCTAAAAAAAAATTAAATACCTTGTAAAAATCCCTCAGCACTCCTGATTCTGACTCTTCTTTCCATTTTGGACTGCGTCGCTCCATTGCAGAGATATGCGCCTGGAGAGCAGCATGTGAAATCTCTGCATGTAGTTCAACAGGGTGTTTCTTCAGAGTCTTCTCTGTGGGCGTGCACTTACACCCTTCCCTCCCACCCGCTGCCAATCACAGCTCCGTAGCATCTGAGACTGATCAATTAGCTGCCGAGCTGTGGTTGACAGCTTTTGGGAGGGAAGGGTGAAGGCTCACACCCCCAGAGAAGACTGTGAAGAAATGCCCAGTTGGACTACATGCAGAGATTTCACATCCTGTGCTCCAGAAGAAACAAAAGTGAATATTTCTGCAATGGAGCGATGCAGCACAAAGCGGAAAAAAGAATCCAAACCAGGGGAGCTCAGGGATTTTTACAATATATGCAACTCTATTTTTTTAAGCAAGTAGCAAATCTTTAAGTAAAGTCATTGATTGTCTGCCTTGGCTAAACTGGTTTCAAAATGTACGGTAATTCCCCAAAAGATTGATCCTGTTTTTTTTTTTTTAAATAGCCAAACAGTCAATACTTTTCCCCTTTGCTCCTGCACCGCCCCGACACATGACCACCGTAGTCATTGACTTGGCTCAGTGATAGACAGAACTTGACTACTGAGTCTAGTGATTGGCTGCAGCGGTCATGCTGCACTGGGGACATCACTACAGTCATATCAATAACAATGGTCATGGGGTAAATAATGATCCATTTTTTTAACTTCAAAAGGGGCATTTTATTTCTAATCCAGAAAAGCCTTTTCGGGTGGTTGTTATGGATTTTTTATGGGGATTTTTCTGGCTGAAAAAAATCCTCATCTAAAGGCCTCTTATAAAAAGACACACTTTTTTTTTGGGCGCTGTTTTGATATTTTTTTTAATGTGAATTTTAACATTTTATTATGTTATGTTCTGGATGTGATTTCTTAATTTTTATATTCATTTTTTTTCTTTTCTATGTGAAGGTAGCTGCCATCCTCCGACGGAGAAAATTAGATTACTACCTGTACAGACTGCTGCCCGAGCTCCTGAGGTCGACGTCCTTCTTAACTGCAAATGGAAGCCTGTATATTGCCTTTTTCTGTATTCTAAGGTCAGTACTTATTGCTCGTTCTCGGACGCGGCCGTCCATATTCATCCGCTGTGGAGCTAAGATTTTGTCACAGACTCACCAAAGTCTAGTGCGTCCGATCGGCTCCCTCTCTCCCATCCCTGCCCGCTATAAGTCAGCAGGACCACCGAGATCCGGCAATGTACTGTGCTTTCCTTTATTATTGAAAAATATTTGAAAAATATTTTGCCGCACTTATCTCTGCCGGTCCGCTCTTCCGTCTGACGCCATGTTTCTCATCGCCACCATCTTGGTCCTCCTGTGATGTCCAGTCTGTGGCTTTATTATTATTATTATTATTTATTATCAGGAAATCGCCGTTTTCTCCATACGCAGCAACACCGTGGCATTGCAGTATATACAGCAAGCAGTCAAATGATCCAAGGTTCAAGTCCCACGAAGGGAATAAAAGATAAAACAAAAATGTTTTTGTACAAATATTTATTTATATTGTATTTTATTATTGTTCTTAATATAAATATATATATATATTTAGTCATATTATATATAATTATATATAATATATTTGTTGTGTTTATGCAGTTTGTACGGAAAGTATTCAGACCCCTTTAAATTTTTCACTCTTTGTTTCATTGCAGCCATTGGGTAAATTCAAAAAAGTTAATTTTTTCTCATTAATGTACACTCTGCACCCCATCTTGACTGAAAAAAACCCAGAAATGTAGAAAGTTTTGCAAATTTATTAAAAAAGAAAAACTGAAATATCACATGGTCATAAGGATTCAGACCCTTTGCTCAGACCCTCATATGTAAGTCACATGCTGTCCATTTCCTTGTGATCCTCCTTGAGATGGTTCTACTCCTTCATTGGAGTCCAGCTGTGTGTAATTAAACTGATAGGACTTGATTTGGAGCGGCGCACACCTGTCTATATAAGACCTCACAGCTCACAGTGCATGTCAGACCAAATGAGAATCATGAGGTCAAAGGAACTGGCCAAGGAGCTCAGAGACAGAATTGTGGCAAGGCACAGATCTGGCCAAGGCTACAACAGAATTTCTGCAGTACTCAAGGTTCCTAAAGGCCCCTTCACATTAAGCGACGCTGCAGCGATACCGACAACGATCCGGATCGCTGCAGCGTCGCTGTGTGGTCGCTGGAGAGCTGTCCCACAGACAGCTCTCCAGCAACCAACGATCCCGAAGTCCCCGGGTAACCAGGGTAAACATCGGGTTACTAAGCGCAGGGCCGCGCTTAGTAACCCGATGTTTACCCTGGTTACCAGCGTAAAAGTAAAAAAAAACAAACACTACATACTTACCTACCGCTGTCTGTCCCCGGCGCTCAGCTTCTCTGCACTCCTCCTGTACTGGCTGTGAGCACAGCGGCCGGAAAGCAGAGCGGTGACGTCACCGCTCTGCTTTCCGGCTGACCGACGCTCACAGCCAGTGCAGGAGGAGTGCAGAGAAGCTGAGCGCCGGGGACAGACAGCGGTAGGTAAGTATGTACTGTTTGTTTTTTTTTACTTTTACGCTGGTAACCAGGGTAAACATCGGGTTACTAAGCGCGGCCCTGCGCTTAGTTACCCGATGTTTACCCTGGTTACCAGTGAAGACATCGCTGGATCGGTGTCACACACGCCGATCCAGCGATGTCCACGGGAGATCCAGCGACGAAATCAAGTTCTGGACTTTGTTCAGCGACCAACGATCTCCCAGCAGGGGCCTGATCGTTGGTCGCTGTCACACAGAACGATTTCCTTAACGATATCGTTGCTACGTCACAAAAAGCAACGATATCGTTAACGATATCGTTATGTGTGAAGGTACCTTAAGAGCACAGTGGCCTCCATAATCCTTAAATGGAAGAAGTTTGGGACCACCAGAAGTTTTGCTAGACCTGGCAATCCAGCCAAACTGAGCAATCGTGGGAGAAGAGTCTTGGTGAGAGAAGTAAAGAAGAACCCCAAGATCACTGTGGCTGAGCTCCAGAGATGCAGTAGGGAGATGGGAGAAAGTTCCACAAAGTCAACTATCACTGCAGCCCTCCACCAGTCGGGCCTTTATGGCAGAGTGGCCTGACGGAAGCCTCTCCTCAGTGCAAGACATATGAAAGCCCGCATAGAGTTTGCTAAAAAACACATGAAGGACTCCCAGACTATGAGAAATAAGATTCTCTGGTCTGATGAGATGAAGATAGACCTTTGGTGATAATTCTAAGCGATATGTGTGGAGAAAACCGGCACTGCTCATCACCTGCCCAATACAATCCCCACAGTGAAACATGGTGGTGTCAGCATCATGCTATGGGGGTGTTTTTCAGCTGCAGGGACAGGACGACTGGTTGTCATTGAAGGAAACATGAATGCGGCCAAGTACAGCGATACCCTGGATTTAAACCTCTTCTAGAGTGCTCTGGACCTCAGACTTAGCCGATGGTTCACCTTCCAACAAGACAATGACCCTAAGCACACAGCTAAAATAACAAAGGAGCGGCTTCAGAACATCTCTGTGACCATTTTTGACCGGCCCAGCCAGAGCCCTGACCTAAACACAATGGAGCATAACTGGAGAGACCTGAAAATGGCGTCCACCAACGTTCACCATCCACCTGACGGAACTGGAGAGGATCTGCAGGGAAGAATGGCCGAGGAGCCCCAAATCCAGGGGTGAAAAACTTGTTGCATCATTCCCAAGAAGACTCATGGCTGTACGAGCTCCAAAGGTGCTTCTACTCCATACTGAGCAAAGGGGCTGAAGACTTATGGCCATGGGATATTTCAGTTTTTCTTTTTAAATAAATTTGCAAAAATTACTACATTTCTGGGTTTTTTGTTCAGTGAAGATGGGGTGCGGAGTGTACATTTATGAGGAAAAAATTAGAAAAAATGAACTTTTTTAATTTACCAAATGGCTGCAATGAAGCAGTGTGAAAAATTTAAAGGGGTCTGAATACTTTCCATACACACTGAATATATAATTATATATAATATATATACACACAGCTCTGGCAAAAAGTAAGAGACCACTGCAAAATTTTTGGTTTGTCTGATTTTTCTCTTTATAGGTATATTTCTGAGTAAAATGTAAATTGTTCTTTTATTCTATGAACTACTGACAACATGTCTCCGAAGTTCCAAGCAATAAATTTTGTATTTATTTTGAGAAATGGTCAAAATAACAAAAATTACATTGCTTTCAGACCTCAAATAATGCAAAAAAAACCCAAGAAGTTCATAATCGATAAGAAACAACAATAGTAATGTTTTAACTCGGGAAGAGTTCAGAAATCAATATTTTGTGGAATAACCATGATTTTTATTCACAGCTTTCCTGCGTCTTGTCATGTTTTCCACCAGTCTTTCACACTACTTTTGGGTGACCTTATGACACTCCTGGTACAATAATGTAAGCAGTTTTTCTTTGTTTGATGGCTTGTGACTGTCCATCTTCCACTTGATTATATTCCAGAGGTTTTCAATGGGGTTCAGGTCTGGAGATTGGGCTGGCCATGACAGGGATTTGATGTGGTGGTCCTTGATCCATACCTTGATTCACCTAGCTGTGTGGAATGGCGCATTGTCCTGCTGGAAAAACCAGTCCTCAGAGTTGGGGAACATTGTCCGAGCAGAAGGAATCAACTGTTTTTCCAGTATAACCTTGTATGCGGCTTGATTTATACGTTCTTCGCAAATATTAACCTGCCCAATTCCAGCCTTGCTGAAGCAGCCTTCTCTTAATTTTTGCCAGAGCTGTATATATGTGTATCTATCACTACTATTTTAATTATAAAAATATTACATGTACTAGATGGTAGCCCGATTCTAACGCATCGGGTATTCTAGAATATGTATATAGCAGCCTGATAGTATATAGCAGAGGGCCACATAGTATATTGCAAATACTACGTGGCCTGTGCTATATACTATGTGGCTGCTATATACATACATACATATTGTAGAATACCCCATGCGTTAATACAGGCCACGCAGTATATAACACAGCCCAAACAGGACATACACAGCTCACATACCACATAACACAACCCACGCAGTATATAGCAGCCACGCAGTATATAACACAGGCGACATAGTATATAACACAGGCCACGCAGTATATAACACAGGGCACGTAGTATATAGCACAGCCCACGTAGTATAGAACACAGGACATGTACTATATAACACAGCCCACGCAGTATATAGCAGCCACGCAGTATATAACACAGGCGACGCAGTATATAGCACAGCCCACGGAGCATATAACACTGCCCATGTAGCATATAGCAGCCATGCGGTATATAACGCTGCCCACACAGTATTTAGCAATGTGAGCACCATATCCCTGTTAAAAAAAAAATAATTAAATAAAAAATAGTTATGTACTCACCCCCTGGGATCCAGCGACACTCTGGCGATGCACGCGCGGCTGCCGCCATCTTCCGTTCCCAGGATGCATTGCAAAATTACTCAGATGACATAGTGGTCTCGCGAGACTGCTAAGTCTTCTGGGTAATTTCACAATGCATCTCTGGTAACGGAAGATGGCGGCTGGCACGAGCGCATCGTCGGACGACGGAAGGTGAGAATTGCAGGTTTTTTGTGTTTTTTTATTATTTTTAACATTACATCTTTTTACTATTGATGCTGCATAGGCAGCATCAATAGTAAAAAAGTTGGGGACACACAGGGTTAATAGCAACGGTAACGGAGTGCGGTACCCGCGGCCCTTTACCGCTGGCATTAACCCTGTGTGAGCGGTGACTGGAGGGGATTACGGAGCAGGCGCCGGGCACTGACTGCGGGGGAGTAGGGAGGGACTAATCGGACTGTGCCCGTCGCTGATTGGTCGCGGCAGCCATGACAGGCAGCTGGTGAGACCAATCAGCGACGCGGGATTTCCGTTACGGAAGTTGCCGACAGAAAGACGGAAGTACCCCTTAGACAATTCTATATATATATATATATATATATATATATATATATATATATATATATATATATATATATATATATATATATATATATATATATATATATACATATATATGTATATATATATATACTAGATTGTGGCCCGATTCTAACGCATCGGGTATTCTAGAATATGCATGTCCCCGTAGTATATGGACAATGATGATTCCAGAATTCGCGGCACACTGTGCCCGTCCCTGATTGGTCGAGGCAACCTTTATGACATCATCGTCGCCATGGCAACCATTATGACATCTATGTCGATACTGTGCCCGTCGCTGAATCAGAAACGTGAGATGTCTACGTCCTTTATGACATCATCGTCGCTGTGCCCGTTGCTGATTGGTCGAGGCCTCGCGGCCTCGACCAATCAGAGACGCGGGATTTCTACGTCGATGCTGTGCCGGTCTCTGATTGGTCGAGGCCTGGCGGCCTCGACCAATCAGAGAGCCGGGATTTCCAGGACAGACAGACAGACAGACAGACAGACAGACAGACGGAAAAACCCTTAGGCAATTATATATATATATATATTTATGGACTTAGGTCTTTTTTCAACCCATGTAGCTATGTAAAAAGGGGAGGGGTGATGTACATACATGTATATGGTATCGTTATGTCCAAACTATTACAATTTAAAATGATCCCATATGGTAAAAGAGAAAAACGAAAAGTTGAAATGTCTGAATTGCTGTTCTTGGTCTCCGCATGTCGTATGTACACCAATATGGTACCAATAAAAATGTTTGTTTGTCTCCCAAAAAGAAACAAGCCCCCACCCAGTTCTATCGATGAAAAATAAAAATGTTACGAGTCTCAGAAAATAGGGACACAAAGCAAAATTAAAAAAACAAAAAAACAAAACCCCTTAAAAATACACTGGCAGGATTGCCTTCTTTTTTCATTTCACACTTGGAATTTTTTTTCCTCCATTATCCAGTACATAATACGATAAAATTAATGGTGTCATTAAAAACTAAAACTCTTCCAGCATAAATCAAGCCCTCACACAGAATATCTCTGTATACTGCATTGATTTTCCATGGTATGCACTGACTTTACCCAGCTCTCCCTGGCTCCAGAATATCTCTGTATACTGCATTGATTTTCCATGGTATGCACTGACTTTACCCAGCTCTCCCTGGCTTCTGAATGTCTCTGTATATTGCACTGGCTTTTCTATGCTTCCCCTGGATCTGAGTGTCTTGGTGCAGCACATATAATCCTTTTAGTATGCTTTCTCACCTATGAGCTTGTTTCCATGACCTCTTTCATGTATCTCATTGTGTGATCCTGGCATCTCTTTGAGTGGTCAGTCTTACCCCTCCCTCACTTTATGACCTTTGCTTAACTCTCTACATCTGGTCTCCCATACCCAGCCACCCCCTCATTCACACCTGATTGCCCTTAACTGGGGATATATTCACATGCAGGAGTCTGCTATAGACTCAGTCTGCTGCAAATCATCTTTTAACTTCCATCTTTTCAATTACATCTTTTTAATTATGATTCTGAATTAGACTGAATTGGACTGGAATTGACTGGAAGGTAACAGAACACCAACCACTACAATGTTTCGGTTTCTTTTCTCTTTCACCCCCATACTACTTTCCTTCTTACAATCTCCTGCAATCCCTCCACCTAGTAAGGAACTAGTCATTTCTTCCTCCATACTCCCCAGCCATCTCACCTTCTCCTCAGAACTGTTCCTCCACATACAATCCTTTTTATCCAGACACACACGGCCACATCATGTCCTATCCTGCTCCCACCTTCTAATGATCTGTCTGTTACTCCTCATTGCTGGTGACATATCCCCAAATCCCGGCCCTCCCCAATTCATCCCCACACTCGTTTCTAACCCCCTGCCACGATCCTCCGCACGTTTTCCCAACCACGACAACCTCATACCCATTCATCCAGCCCCCACTCCCCAGCTCCCCCTACTTGGAGCACTATGGAACGCACGCTCCATCTGCAACAAACTGCCATTTATCCATGACCTCTTCATCACCAACAAACTCTCCTTCCTCGGCCTCACTGAAACCTGGCTCACCCCCTCTGACTCGGCCTCTCCAGCTGCGCTCTCCTATGGCGGATTCCACCTCTCTCACACCCCTCGCCCCAGCAACAAACACGGTGGAGGAGTTGGCTTGCTCCTGTCCGACACCTGCTCCTTTACTCCAACCCCGCTACCACCCTCCGCTACTCTTCCCTCGTTTGAGGTGCACTCTGTCCGCATCTATACCCCCTCCAACCTCCAGCTGGCTGTCATCTACCGCCCCCCAGAACTAGCCATCTCCACCTTTCTCGACCACTTCACCACCTGGCTACTTCATTTCCTCTCTGTTGACATCCCCACTATCATCATGGGTGATTTCAATGTCCCCATTGACACTTTCACCTCAGCTACCTCTAAACTTTTATCACTGACTGCCTCCTTTGGCCTCACTCAATGGTCCTCTGAGGCCACTCACAAAGATGGCCACACGCTGGACCTCATCTTCACCCGCCTCTGCTCCCTTACTAACCTCACTAACACACCCCTCCCCCTGTCTGACCACAACCTACTGACATTCTCGTCCCTCTCCTCTCCTAGTGTGCAATCCCCACTCCACAAACTCACTCACCCTCGCCGAAATCTCAAACATCTCAACTTACAATCACTCTCTGAGTCCCTTCTCCCTCTCACAGACATAGCTTCCCTTCATGACACAGATGCTGCTGCCACTTTTTATAACACCACAATAACAACAACACTCGATTCGGCCGCCCCACTCATGCATAGTAAAACTCGTACAATTAACAGGCAGCCCTGGCTGACCAGCCTGACCAAAGAATTGAGACGGGCTTCCAGGATTGCTGAGCGGAGATGGAAGCGATCCCACTCTGCCGACCACTTCACTGCATACAAGCAGTCCCTCGCCAGCTTCAAGTCTGCGCTCACTGCCGCAAAACAAACTTACTTCTCATCCCTCATATCCTCCCTGTCCCACAACCCTAAACAGCTTTTCAACACTTTCAATTCTCTACTCCGTCCCCCCGCACCTCCTCCTTCCCCCCTCATTTCTGCTGATGACTTCGCCTCTTTCTTTAAACAGAAGATCGATACGATCAGAGAAAGCTTTGGCCCACAGCGCCCACTGCCCCTCTTAGCTGCTCAACCCTGCTCCTCCAAAACCAGCTTCTCCACCATGACAGAAGATCAGCTCTCCACCCTCCTGTCAAGATCACACCTCACCACCTGCACGCTTGACCCGCTCCCATCCCACCTCATCCCTAACCTTTCCACGGTCTTCATCCCAACCCTAACGCACCTCTTCAACCTCTCACTCACAACAGGTGTCTTTCCCTCATCCTTCAAGCATGCCAAGATCACACCCATCCTCAAAAAGCCCTCCCTCGACCCATCCTCTGTGTCTAGCTATCGCCCGATATCTCTTCTCCCTTATGCCTCCAAATTGCTGGAGCAACACGTCCATCTTGAACTGTCCTCCCACTTCTCCTCCTGCTCCCTCTTTGATCGGTTACAATCAGGCTTCCGTTCCCATCACTCAACTGAAACTGCCCTAACTAAAGTCACCAATGACCTACTAACTGCCAGGAGCAAGCGACACTACTCTGTCCTCCTTCTCCTGGACTTGTCTTCTGCCTTTGACACTGTAGACCACTCCCTTTTGCTACAAATCCTCTCATCCCTTGGCATCACAGACTTGGCCCTTTCCTGGATCTCGTCATATCTGACAGACCGAACATTCAGTGTCTCCCTCCCCCACACCACCTCCTCACTTCGCCCCTTGTCAGTCGGTGTTCCTCAAGGCTCTGTTCTAGGACCCCTACTCTTCTCCATCTACACTTTCGGCCTGGGACAGCTCATAGAATCCCACGGTATGCAGTACCATCTCTACGCTGACGACACGCAGATCTACCTCTCCGGACCTGACCTCTCCTCCTTGCTTACCAAAATCCCGCACTGTCTGTCTGCCATTTCAGCCTTCTTTTCTGCTCGCTTTCTACAACTGAACATGGACAAAACAGAATTCATCATCTTTCCCCCATCTCACTCTACCCCTCCACCAGACCTATCCATCAATGTCAATGGCTGCTCACTATCCCCAGTCCCACACGCCCGGTGCCTCGGGGTGATCCTCGACTCTGCCCTCTCTTTCAAGCCACATATCCAAGCCCTTGCCTCCTCCTGTCGTCTCAAACTCAAAAATATTTCCCGGATCCGTGCTTTCCTTGACCGCAACACTGCAAAAACGCTAGTGCATGCCCTTATCATCTCCCGCCTCGACTACTGCAACCTCCTACTCTCTGGACTCCCCTCTAGCACTCTGGCACCACTCCAATCCATCCTACACTCTGCTGCCCGACTAATCCACCTGTCCCCCCGCTATTCCCCAGCCTCTCCCCTGTGTCAAGCCCTTCACTGGCTTCCTATCGCCCAGAGACTCCAGTTCAAAACCCTCACACTGACATACAAAGCCATCCACAACCTGTCTCCTCCATACATCTGTGACATGGTCTCCCGGTACCTACCTACACGTGACCTCCGGTCCTCCCAAGACCTCCTTCTCTACTCCCCTCTCATCTCTTCTTCCCATAACCGCATCCAAGACTTCTCCCGTGCTTCCCCCATACTCTGGAACTCTCTACCCCAACACATCAGACTTGCGCCTACCATAGAAACCTTCAAAAAGAACCTGAAGACTCATCTCTTCCGACAAGCCTACAGCCTGCAGTGATCCTCAACCTACTGAACAGCCGCACAGCCAGCTCTTCCCTCTCCTAGTGTATCCTCACCCACCCCCTGCAGACTGTGAGCCCTCGCGGGCAGGGTCCTCCCTCCTTATGTACTCGTGTGCCTTGTTATCTGCTCATGTTTAATGTATTTGTCTATATTTGCCCCGTATTCACATGTAAAGCGCCATGGAATAAATGGCGCTATAAAAATGTATAATAATAATAATAATAATAATGTAGACTGGGCAGATTGAGACCGGGCACCGCACTGGCACTGAGCACTCGGCCCTTCTTTAGTTACACGCTCTTAATAATTATAATAATAATAGTAAATAATAATCTTTATTTATATAGTGCCAACATATTCCGCAGCGCTTTACAGTTTAACAGTTTCAAACACAACAGACATAAGAAACAATACTAACAATACAATAATTAAAGCGAAATAAGCCGCCCCTGCTCGTGAGAGCTTACAATCTACAATGAGGTGGGGAGATACAAAGCACAGGTGTGTATTTACAATGATGTATTTACAATGATGATCCAGCCATCTTCGGGGGTGGAGGATAGATGGAGATAGTGAATGGGCAACACCCACACAAACAAAATAACTGATTAGTGAACGTGATAGGCCGCTCTGAACAAATGTGTTTTGAGCGAGTGCCTAAAACTATGCAAATTGTGGATGGTCCTAATATCTTTGGGGTAGAGCATTCCAGAGGATTGGCGCAGCACGGGAGAAGTCTTGGAGTCGGGAGTGGGAGGTACGGATTAGTGCAGAGGTTAGCCGAAAGTCATTTGCAGAGCGCAGTGGTCTGTTAGGCTGATAGACAGAAATGAGGGAGGAGATGTAAGGGGGTGCCGCACTGTGGAGAGCTTTGTGGGTGAGAACAAGTACTTTGAATTGTATCCTGTAATGAATGGGCAGCCAGTGTAACGACTGGCGAAGAGCGGACGCGTCCGAGTAACGATTAGCCAGATGGATGACCCTGGCTGCTGCATTAAGGATGGACTGGAGAGGGGAAAGTCGCGTGAGGGGGAGGCCAATTAATAGAGCATTGCAGTAGTCCAGGTGGGAGTGGATCAGGGCGACAGTGAGGGTTTTAGCTGTCTCCATGGTGAGAAAAGGGCGGATTCTAGAGATGTTCTTTAGGTGTAAGCGGCACGAGCGGGCAAGAGATTGTATATGGGAGGTGAAGGAGAGATCGGAGTCAAACATAACACCCAGACAGCGCGCCTGCTGCCGGGGTGTTATTATGGTGCCACCCACAGAGAGGGAAATGTCAGATTTAGGGAGGTTAGTAGATGGTGGGAGCAGAAGAAGTTCAGTTTTGGAGAGGTTGAGTTTCAGATAGAGAGCGGACATGATGTTGGAGACTGCGGACAGCCAGTCAGTGGCGTTCTGTAGTACAGTGGGGGTAAGGTCAGGGGATGACGTATATAGTTGTGTGTCATCGGCATAAAGATGGTACTGAAAGCCAAATCTGCTGGTGGTCTGTCCAATTGAAGCCGTGTAGAGAGAGAGGAGAAGGGGGCCAAGGACTGAGCCTTGAGGTACCTCAACAGTGAGAGGAAGAGGAGATGAAGTGGAGCCAGAGAACAGAACACTGAAGGAGCGGTCAGAAAGGTAGGAGGAGAATCAGGAGAGAGCAGTGTCCTTAATGCCAAGTGACTGGAGCCTAGAGAGCAGGAGAGGGTGGTCAACAGTGTTGAAAGCTGCAAAGAGGTCGAGGAGAAAGAGCAGAGAGTGGTCACCGTTACATTTTGCCGTCAGAAGGTCATTGGTCACTTTGATGAGTGCAGTTTCTGTCGAATGTAGGGGGCGGAAACCGGACTGTGAAGGGTCTAGGAGGAAATGAGTGGAGAGGTAACGGGTAAAGCTGTAGTAGACTAGGCGCTCCTTGAGTTTAGAGATGAAGCTCTTCTTTTTTTGTGTTATTTTACCCCCTAAATATCACAAGAATCATTATGTTTTTTTACATGCAAGAAAGCAGCAAGTTTTTGTTTTCTTCCTTTCTGGAAATAAACCACATTATGTAACTGCAATTGTGTCCACCGGCGTTAGTGGGCGCCCTGCGATCCTCCAGGGCCACAGATAACCCTTTTAACCCTTCCTTACTTACTGTGTATCTGTAATTAATACGATTTTTTTTTTTTTTAGGCAACTAAATTAAACATAAAGAAATGTAATTAAAATCACCGTGTCTGGGGTCTTCCCCCGAGGGGCTCATTCATACAGATGCCGTATCTGGTCCTGGCACTGTGTAATGCAAGCGTGGGCTGCGCTGGTGGATATACAGGTCCTTCTCAAAAAATTAGCATATAGTGTTAAATTTCATTATTTACCATAATGTAATGATTACAATTAAACTTTCATATATTATAGATTCATTATCCACCAACTGAAATTTGTCAGGTCTTTTATTGTTTTAATACTGATGATTTTGGCATACAACTCCTGATAACCCAAAAAACCTGTCTCAATAAATTAGCATATTTCACCCATCCAATCAAATAAAAGTGTTTTTTAATAACAAACAAAAAAAACATCAAATAATAATGTTCAGTTATGCACTCAATACTTGGTCGGGAATCCTTTGGCAGAAATGACTGCTTCAATGCGGCGTGGCATGGAGGCAATCAGCCTGTGACACTGCTGAGATGTTATGGAGGCCCAGGATGCTTCAATAGCGGCCTTAAGGTCATCCAGAGTGTTGGGTCTTGCGTCTCTCAACTTTCTCTTCACAATATCCCACAGATTCTCTATGGGGTTCAGGTCAGGAGAGTTGGCAGGCCAATTGAGCACAGTAATACCATGGTCAGTAAACCATTTACCAGTGGTTTTGGCACTGTGAGCAGGTGCCAGGTCGTGCTGAAAAATGAAATCTTCATCTCCATAAAGCATTTCAGCCGATGGAAGCATGAAGTGCTCCAAAATCTCCTGATAGCTAGCTGCATTGACCCTGCCCTTGATGAAACACAGTGGACCAACACCAGCAGCTGACATGGCACCCCACACCATCACTGACTGTGGGTACTTGACACTGGACTTCAGGCATTTTGGCATTTCCTTCTCCCCAGTCTTCCTCCAGACTCTGGCACCTTGATTTCCGAATGACATGCAAAATTTGCTTTCATCAGAAAAAAGTACTTGGGACCACTTAGCAACAGTCCAGTGCTGCTTCTCTGTAGCCCAGGTCAGGCGCCTCTGCCGCTGTTTATGGTTCAAAAGTGGCTTTACCTGGGGAATGCGGCACCTGTAGCCCATTTCCTGCACACGCCTGTGCACGGTGGCTCTGGATGTTTCCACACCAGACTCAGTCCACTGCTTCCTCAGGTTCCCCAAGGTCTGGAATCGGTCCTTCTCCACAATCTTCCTCATGGTCCGGTCTCCTCTTCTCGTTGTACAGCGTTTTCTGCCACATTGTTTCCTTCCAACAGACTTATCATTGAGGTGCCTTGATACAGCACTCTGGGAACAGCCTATTTGTTGAGAAATTTCTTTCTGGGTCTTACCCTCTTGCTTGAGGGTGTCAATGATGGCCTTCTTGACATCTGTCAGGTCGCTAGTCTTACCCATGATGGGGGTTTTGAGTAATGAACCAGGCAGGGAGTTTATAAAAGCCTCAGGTATCTTTTGCATGTGTTTAGAGTTAATTAGTTGATTCAGAAGATTAGGGTAATAGGTCGTTTAGAGAACCTTTTCTTGATATGCTAATTTATTGAGACAGGTTTTTTGGGTTATCAGGAGTTGTATGCCAAAATCATCAGTATTAAAACAATAAAAGACCTGACAAATTTCAGTTGGTGGATAATGAATCTATAATATATGAAAGTTTAATTGTAATCATTACATTATGGTAAATAATGAAATTTAACACTATATGCTAATTTTTTGAGAAGGACCTGTAGATGTCTGACCTGCGGAGGTTTTCTTTTCCAGAGTTTGCTAGTAATAACTATAAAAAAATGCAATTTAAACAAGGTAATAGGCAATTTCCCATCGGCCTCCTGAAATCCCGCTCTGAAGGACGGGTTTGGTTACACCTGGAATCAATTATCCCAAAATTCAAATGAGGGGATTTAAATTGGAGACGTGACTGACCTCCGGTTTTCCGGCAAACCTTCTGGATATTTATACGGTACACTCCAGGTTTAGGGCTTATCTCAATAGAGATCACTTATTTAATAATTCAGCTGCCAGGGCAATCAACCTCTTGCACCTGAGACCTCCAATTCCATCCCCCAGCAGATGATTCTGGTGGGTGAAGCTTTAACCAGTCGGGCAAAAGACTAGCCATCCGTGTAATACAAGGCACTGTATGGAGTGGTTCGCCATTCTGCCTCCAGTAAGGCATGGTGGACTCCCCTCTTGTCCAAATTTCCTAATGTGGCATAGGAAAAGAGGTTGGAGAAAAGACCGGGCAAGAGCGATTAATGCCAAAAGCCATTGGCCTTCCTAGTGATGGAGTCAACTGGAGCATGTGCCTTTGGTGCGGAGTACCAGGTGGACTGCCATCTAGCTACCTAGGAAACTCTACCTAAACCCAAAGGGAAAGCCTGGCATTCACATTTTGAAGACTGGTTTGGAGGACTGTCCTCCAGCCCTAATTTTATTGTCAGTTGTGCAAAGTTTACAAACATGGCGGCTATCTGTTCTCATGGCCATGTGACAATACTCTCGGGATGCCTATGGCTTACCATACAAGACGGGTTTACTGAAGACTTCCTCCATGTGTGCCATCTATGAAACCCAATTATACAACTGGCTGCAATAATACAGTATTGCAGAGTATCGTAGAGGTGATAAGAGGTTCAAGTCCACTAAGGGCACTAATTAAAAAATATTAAAAAAAAACATGAAAAATTAAAAGAAAAACAAAACATGAAACTAATAAAATGTCATAATAATTATATGACATGTGGTATCACCATTACTGCACTACCTCGAAGAACAAAATTACCAGATCACTTTAACCATAAAGTCAACATTGTAAGAGTTTTAATTTTTTTTCCTTCCCACTTGTATTTTTTTGTCTGTGTCTTTTTTTTTTTTTTACAGTATATAAGCCTGGTGCTTTCCTGCCCAGGTATGGGAGCTCACTACACATGGTAGTACAAGAGCATCACACAACATTAGCGGTATAATGATCTTTGTATAACTATAACTGTGGGGTGTCTATTATGTCTACAGGAAAGAAGGTTTCATCGTCCTCATTCTAAAAGGATTCTTTAGGCTATGTGCACACGTTGCTGATTTTGATGCGTTTCCGTAGCGTTTTTGGATGCGCGGAATTACATCAAATCCGCATTGTAGTGCACCACCAATGTTAGTCAATGGGAAATTGAGAATTGTTGTGCACATGCTGCGGAAAAAAACGTGGGGATTTGCAGTGTCAATTTTTTTGAGGATCTGCAGCATTTCTGCACCCATTGACTTCCATTATGTCATGCCAATCTGCAGCAAAACCGCAGGTTTAAAAAAGATCTGCGGATTTGCTGCGGAGTTGCCTGCGAGAAACACTGCAGATCGGGAGGAGGAAGAGTGTGTGGGCGGAGACTGTGTGTGTGCGGAGAAGATATGCATGTCTGTGTGCGGGTGTTTGTGTGTGTCTGCGAGGGTGTGCGGGGCTGTGTGTGTGTGTGTGTGCGTGCGTGCGTGCGGGGCTGTGTGTGTGTGTGCGTGTGCGGGGCTGTGTGTAGGCAGGCATTATCCAATGGGACTACTAGTCCCATCCGGCTATGCCTGCTATAGTGATAGCTAGCCGGATGATGGGACAGTAGAAGTCCCATCATCCGGCTACTGTGTTCGAGTGTATAAAAAAAAAAAACACATACACACACATAGACATACATATACATACAGTACATACAACACACAGTACATACTCACCAATCACCTAATCCCCGAAGCCCTCGATCACCTGTAAAAAAAAAAAAAAAAAATAATAAACCAGAGAGTATACTCCCTGTTCTGATGTAATCCATTTAATAACGAGTGTCCCACGACGATCTCCCGTGGAGAGCTGTCACATCGTCAGAACTATAAAGATGGCAAAACTGTGTTGTTTTATTTCATTAAAATACTTTATTCTGGCTGTATCTTTATTTAACCCTTTCAGAAATATAGGATTAGTAATGGATAGGTATCTTATTGACGCCTCTCCATTACTAAGCCGGCTTGATGTCACCTTACAATTCAAAGGTGGCATCAACCCCCAACTATTACCCCATATGCCACGGCTACATGACAGTGGGAAGAGAGAGGCAAAGTGTTGGAATTAGCACATCTGCTGGTGTTTGTAGCCGGGGGGGCTAATATCCATGTCCTAGTCTATGAATATCAGCCCACAGCTGTCTGCGTAGCCTTTTCTGGCTGAAAATTATAGGGGGACCCCACGTCGTTTTGTTTTGGGGGGTCCCCCTATTTTAATAGCCAGTATATGCATCTGCGGGCTGATATTCATAGCCTGGGAAGTTCCATGGATATAAACCCCTTCCAAGGCTATGAACATCGGCCCCCAGTTGCTGACTTTCCCTCTCTGGCGCAGAAAATAGCGCAGGAGCGAATCCTGCATACAAATCTGCATGAAAAAAAACGCATGAAAATCCGTATCAAAAAGACGTGGATTTTTACCTGCGTTTTCTGCCAAGAGATGCAGAATCTGCGCAGAAAATTCCCCAGGCAAATCTGCGACGTGTGCACATACGCTTACTGTAAGAGCAGTGAGACTATCATACTCCTTGTTACATGGTGTTGTGGTGTCCAAATAATTGAAAAATCTGGATAATTGCCTTTTTTTGCTCATACCAATAACCGTGACAAGGGACGTATCTACTAGGTCTAGAGCAAAGAAGATTTGCCCTCGTAGGCAAGATTGTGAGACCTCGCCGGCAGGGTCCTCTCTCGTCCTGTTCCAGTTGTGACTTGTATTGTTTAAGATTATTGTACTTGTTTTTATTATGTATACCCCTCCTCACATGTAAAGCGCCATGGAAGAAATGGCGCTATAATAATAAATAATAATAATCGTTCTAAAAGGATTCTTTACTCTAAGAGCAATGAGACTATCCTACTCCTTGCCACATGGTGTTGTGATGTTCACATAATTGAAAGATCTGTATTTTGGACTTTCTATACTTATACCTACAACCGTGACAACGGAGAAAAAGGTTTCACCATCGCCCCAGACAGGATTCTTCACTGTAAGAGCAGCGGGTCTCTCTGCCATATGGTGTTGGGATGCTTAAATCGCTGAAAGAGTTCTGTAGGGGTCCGGATGTTTTTCTTGAAAGTGATATTGATTGCTATGTTTGGCGTCTGTAGGGAAGTATCCCACTGAATATACAGTAATTGGTAACTACATCTTAGGGCTTTTGAGCCATTGTCTATTTTCAGTCTTACGCTAGGTGTTCAGGGACAGATGTCTGCCCATAATCATGGCTGATTGATATTGATTGTGCCGATCATTACAAGGACTTTGACACAAGGCGATACAAACCGTACGAAGATGAATGATTGGTAAAATGATCCTTTGGTCCCTATACAGTTTCCTTGTTGGGGCAGCTCATCTGGTTACATTGGGAGATGTGCTGCCAATAACAAAGACTTTTAAGTTCTCACAGTCCACTTAGCGCAAGAAATGGCGTTTTGCTCATCCGTTGGTTGATCTGTTCCGTTTTTACAGGCCATTGATCATGATCTACTGGAGTCCTTCTGTGCATGTTGTGTTTTTTGCAACGTGAGTTCGTGCACTCACTTCCGAGTGGACTCCATTCCGAATCTTGCCATGGGGCTTCACAATTACTTCGCTTCCTTCACTGTATCTGTGCACGCAGCAATTTCATCCTGCTACATACTCACCAATACATGTAATCCTGTACATATGTCCAAATAACAAATTAAACCATAAATGTAGCTAATTGCAACCATCTTTGTGTAACTTAGCAGTAGCAGAGGAGGAGATCATTCCGTGAAGAGTCAGCGTGTGTGCCGGTCAGAGCTCCGATACTCAACTGGATTGTTTCCCAATCCAGCTACAAATAAACAGATCTGAGTACTATACAGAACAGGCTCCCGGAGCCATAACAATCAATTAACGGACTCCAAAGTATATCTCACGCAGAGCGAGGATTAGGATGAAGAAGCTCTTACTGACACACAAGGCTTACTGAATATGTTACTAGCTATTTCAGCTTCTACAGAGTCTCCATCATGGTACTAAAGTGAGAGCTAACCTATAGGGACGGAGTAATGAATAGATACGTAGGTAAGGCCACATTCAAATTTATATTTGACCTTATGGTTTAAAGGAAATCTCAGGTGAGCCTAAGGTTCAGAGGACATTCTTGCTGTCCTTGGTGGTTTGGTGGAATCTCTGGTGGATCTTAAGACATCTTAAGACATCTTAAGACATCTTATCTGGATCTTAAGACATTTGCTGATCTATTCTTTCAGAGGACATCTCTAGTGACCTTATGGTTTGGAGGACATCACTGGTGACTAGGTGGTTTAGTTATAGAACATTTCTGGTGATCCGGTGATTTGAAAGACCTCTCTGGTGACCCAACGGTTTGGAGGATTATCTGACGACCTGGTGGTTTGGAGGATATTTCTTTGGACTTGATGGTTTGGAGTATATCTCTGGTGACCCAGTGGTTTGGAGAATATCCCTTGTGACCCGGTTCGGTGGTTTGGAGGATATACCTGGTGGATCGAGATCTGTGGGTCACCACATCCTTGGTGACACATTGGTTCAGGGAACATCCTGGTGCCCTGACACTTTGGAGGATATACCTGATGATTATTTATAGGACACTCCATGTGACCTGGTGGTGTGAAAGACATCCCTAGTGATCCAATGGTGCGGAAGACATCCCTGGTGACCCAGTGGTTTGGAAGAATCCCTGATGACCTGGTGTTTTGAAAAGCATCCCTGGTGACCCATTCTTTTTGGAGGCCAACTACTATGAACCATTGGTTCAGGGTAAATCTCTAGTGACCCAGTGGTTTGAAGGAAATTCTTGATGACTTTGTGTTTTTAGAATATTACCGGTGACCCAATGGTTTGAAGAGCGTCCCTGGTGACCCAGTAGTTCAGGGAACATCCCTAGTGACCCATTGATTCAGGGTAAATCCTTGGTGACCCATTGGTTCAGAGGACATCCCTGGTCACCCATTGGTTCAGGAGATATTCCGGGTGACCAAAAGGTTTGGAGGACATCCCTGGTGACCCAGTAGCTTGGAGAACATCCCATTTGACCTAAAAGTTTGGAGAACATCCCATTTGACCTAAAAGTTTGGAGAACATCCCAAGGGACCCAAAGGTTTAGAGAACATCCCAGGTGACCCAAAGGTTTGGAGAACATCCCAAGTGACCCAAAGGTTTGGAGAACATCGCAGGTGACCCAAAGGTTAGGAGAGCATGCTTGGTGACCCAATTATTAATAGGATATCCCTTATTGACCCAATTGTAATAACAAATAGTTGTGCAGGAATCAATCAACAAAAATTCATTCATTTGTCGCTGTTTTATGATCTGATCGCTAGTCGACATTACATCTCCTGCCCTTGCACACTGACCAATAAGCACGTTTGCTGTGTTACTTTTAGCTTTTTTATTAATTTCTAGGTTTAACGCCCTTTTGCAGATGAATGTGTAGCCTCTGGGATGTGCTACTCCTTTAATATAATGGCTTCACCCATCAAGATCAAGTAATAAAAGTTAGATAAATCTTCCAGAAGTAGAAATCTTCCCGACCTGTGCCTTGTGCTGAAGCAGATGGTCAGGACGCGTCATTTTTTTCCTAGTTACACAATGTAGAGCATGTTGATAAAACTGTAATTCAATGTTCTTCGATTCACCAATAACCTCCCATGTTCACAATCGGAAAACGTCGTCCTTTGATCGATCGGCATTTCTCAAATAATATAATAACCAATATCAGGATGGCCTGGAAACGGGGGAGCGATGGCGGAGCCTCGGGAAAATGGCTTCAAAATTCCTAGTAAAGTCTGCGGCTCAGCACGTAATGAAGAGCAGCTGCCAAGGATTATGGCTTCTGCGTGCACGGAGACCTGTGGCGTGCCGGCACCTCTTTACTCAGACTGTTGGACTTCTCCCCGATCAAGGGGAACTCGCTATAGACCCTTCATAACCAACACTGCTTTCCTATACTACGGTTATCCTTTCTTTGCTCATTTTATCATTTTATTAAATCTGATAATAACACCATTGTAACACAAGTTCAGTTACTCCTTCGAGTTTGTGTAACCCCTTCATTTTTTATTTTTTTCCTTTTCTTCTTCCAAGGACCACAACTTATTTTTTAATTTTTTTTTGTGTTTTTTTTTTTTTTACAGGATGAGTTGTATGGTAGTTTTGAATGACACCATTAATTTTACCATATAATGTCCTGGAAAACAGTAAAAAAAATTCCAAGTGGAGTGAAATGATGGGGGTAAAAAACACAATTCTGATATTTTTTTGGTTCTGTTTTTACAGCTTTCATTATGCTGTAAAAATGACCTGGGAACATGATTTTTCAGGTCAGGGCTTTTTACTTGTGTAGTTTGTTTTTTTTTCTTTTTTTTTAAATTTTGGTGGCAAAAAAAAAAAAATTAAAATAAAAACTTGTCGCACCATTTTTTAAATTTTTTTTTGTCACTGGAGATGTGTGAGGGCTTGTTTTTTTTAACGTGGTGACCTGATGTTTGTATTGATACAATTTTGGAGTACTTATAATGTTTTGACCACTTTGGAGGGGGACAGTGAATGCAACAACCAAAAACAGCAATTCTGGTGTTTAATTTTATTTTTTTGTTTTACGGTCGTTTCCATTTGGGTTATTATGATTTGATGTATCACTTTGGCGATACCAAATCTGATTTATTTTTATAATTTTATTTTTGATAAAGGTAAAAGGAACGTAATTTTAAATTTTTATTTTTTTTATATATATATTGTATATTTTTTTAATTTTCTTTTTAGTTATCTTTTTTTTAATTCCATATAGGACTTGAACCTGCAATTGACTGATCGCTTGTTCTGTTTACTGCAATATATGTTTTATATGAAGCTCCACCTGTTGCTGGGCCTCACAGGACTTTTGAAATGTTAGCCATGGGGGTATTCAGCAGTCCCTCGGCAGTCAAGGAAAGCCATCAACAACCTACGATCGTTTGCCGTATATGGTCATGGTGCGTGCTCAGATCCTGAGCCTGGTCCATTTACCCGATACATGACATAATTGAATGTTGTGTAGCGGGAAGGGGTTAAGGTCAAGTCTTTCTGAAATTACGCTATGAGCAGTTCCTTAATGGGAGCCTACAAACTATGCATGTATCCTTTTAGGAGAACTATCCCCTGTCAAAATTGCTCATTAGCTCTTTTAACAGCTGCCTCCATATTTCAGAAGTGGATTGCTCAGTGCACCCTTGGTGTGGCTAAGAGGCTAACTGATTTTGCATGTCCCCACCTCGCTCAGTGGTGATTGACAGCACCGCCTTGCCTGAAGTGAGCACTGTCTGCAGACAAAGCTCGAGTGAGTGCTGTCAATCATCAACGAGGGAGGCGGGGACGTTGCACTGAGTCTCTTATCCACACCGAGGGTGCACCGAGCATCTTCATTAGAATATTTGATTAAACTTCAGATTTGCAGAACGGAGACAGCGATTAGAACACTAAAGGTGTGATTTTTTTTTTTTTTTCTTTTTTTTTTATATAGCGGCAATATCCCCTTCAAGGCTGAGTGCTTAGGTTATACCATCAGTTTAGGTTGACAGACTATCTTTAAAAGAAATAAAACCTGGAAATGAATGGCCTTCTATTAGAGACAGTGCGGCAGGGATTCTGCTGTAGTAAGTTGTCTTACAGCCAGAGATAACATTCATCTCAATTTAGCCCTAATGAAGAGGGAAAATACCTGATTTCCAGGGAGAAATATAAAATTTATTTGTGGATTTTCCACATTAAATATTCTTAAAAGTTTTTATCAGAGCTTTTTAAGACTAGTTATTTTAATTAATACAAGATATATTTCTATTTGATATATTATGTTTGCTTATGCATATTGTATATTCAGAGAGGAAGAGGACTAGAACTCTATTGCCGCCTATAGGATGTAGCAATCCTAGAAGTCAATATCGACTCTCCAAGGAGCCTTTTCACATGACTTAGGATAAAAGTCAAAAGCTGAATCTTAATTTGCAGACACTGTGTTTCGGGGTACTGCCCCTTGTCAGTGCAAAGTGTGAGATCTGATTTGGCTGGGTGAGAGGCGTCTGACTGGGATCCAAGGGGTACCGTTTCTATTTGCGGAGAGTGACATTTCAAGCCTGACATGCTGAAGTGAGGAGACGCCTCTCACCCAGCCAAACCTGATCTCACACTATGCACTGGTGAGGGGCAGTTCCCCCGAAACACAGTGTCTGCAAATTGAAATTCTGGTTTTGACGTTTATCCTAAAGGTACCGTCACATTTAGCGACGCTGCAGCGATCTAGACAACGATCCCGATCACTGCAGCGTCGCTGTGTGGTCGCTGGAGAGCTGTCACACAGACAGCTCTCCAGCGACCAACTATGCCGAAGTCCCCGGGTAACCAGGGTAAACATCGGGTTACTAAGCGCAGGGCCGCGCTTAGTAACCCGATGTTTACCCTGGTTACCAGTGCTAATGTAAAAAAAAAAAAAACACTACATACTTACATTCCGGTGTCTGTCTCCCTGGCCGTAAAGCACAGCGGTGACGTCACCGCTGTAATCTGCTTTACGGCTGGCCGGCGCTGACAGGGCAGGGAAGGAGAACGCCGAGGGACTCGACAGACACCGGAATGTAAGTATGAAGTGTTTTTTTTTGTTTTTTTTTACATTTACACTGGTAACCAGGGTAAACATCGGGTTACTAAGCGTGGCCCTGCGCTTAGTAACCTGATGTTTACCCTGGTTACCAGTGAAGACATCGCTGAATCGGCGTCACACATGCCGATTCAGCAATGTCTGCGGGAGATCCAGCGACGAAATAAAGTTCTGGACTTTCTTCAGCGACCAACGATGGCACAGCAGGATCCAGATCGCTGCTGCGTGTCAAACACAATGATATCGCTATCCAGGACGCTGCAACGTCACGGATCGCTAGCGATATCGTTGTGAAGTTGGTCAGTGTGAAGGTACCTTAAGTCATGTGACAAGGCTCGTTAGAGAGCTAATATTGACTTTTAATATTGCTACTTCCTATAGGAGGTTCTAGTCCTCTTCCTCTTTGAATAGACAATGTGCATATATCCCAGAGAAGCATTGCAGCTTAAGTCTCCTCACCTCAGCATGTCAGGCTTGACATGTCAGTCTCTGTAAGGACAAATGTTACCCCTTGGATCCCAGGTTTGCTTATATAACACCTACATATTCCTATTATCCTACTTGGGTCTCACAATCTAAATTTCCTGTCAAGTATGTCTTTGGCGTGTGGGATGAAACTCAGGCAAACACCATAAGAACATACAAACTTCACGTTGATGTGGGATTTGAACCCAGGACTCCAGCGTTGCAGAGCAACAGTGCTAACTACTGAGTCACTGTACATGTAGTATTGATGCTTAGAGAGCAGATTGGGAGGGGAATGATTCTGATAAGGACTTTATATCGGGGGATTGCCTACAAATGGAGAGACTTGTGGGAAGTACTAGCTGTACCTACATCATTTACATGGAGAGAATGGAATGTAATGTAGTACTCTCTGTGTCTTCATCGTTTACAAGGAAAGAAGAGGATGCAATACTATCCGTGTTTTCATCATTTGCAAGGAGAAAAGGGGATGCAGTACTATCTGTCTCTTTTTCTCTCCGTATAATCCTAAAAAGGCCAGTGTTATACCTTCCTACATCATTTACATTTAGTGAAGGGAGTGTAGTACTAGCTGTACCTGTATAATTTACAAAGCAGGAAGCGGATGTGGTAATATCTGTGCCTTCATTATTTACAAGGAGAGAAGGGTATGGCTTTTCATGGTTTAGACAGAGAGAATAAGAGACTGTACTATCCATACCGACATCCTTTACATGGAGAGAAGGGAAGGTTCTACTCTTTGTACCTGCATAATTTACAAAGAGAAGGGGATCCAGTACTATCTGTGCTTTCATCATTTACAAGGGGAAGCAGTACTCTCTGTACACTGAGAGCAGGGAGACAGTTGTAATCATACTTACGTCATTTACATGGATTAAAGGGGATAAAGTATCATCTGTAACCTCATAGTTCAGAAAGAAGGATGAGGGAACAGTACTATCTGTACCCTCATCATTTAAAAGTAGCTGAGAGGGTATCACAATCTGTAACAAGGAGAGAAGAGGTGTCAGTACTATCTGTACCTATATTATTTAGAAGATGAAGAAAGGAGATTTTTAATTATGTCACTTACAGGGAGAGGAAAACAGTACTGTCTGTACCTTCATCATTTACATCAGGGACTGGAAGATAGTAGTACTATCAGCACCTAAATAATTTACAAGTGTAGTTGGGGGAAGTACTATCTGTGCCGTAATGATTTACAGGAAGAGAGAGGAAATCGGTGCTATCAATGTGCACATTATTTACAACAAAAGACAGAGAGGCGGTACTATCCTTATCTGCATAATTTAAGGAAGAGACATGGAGACAGTACTATCTGTGCCTCCTTATTTTTTTAGGGAGAGAGAATGAGACAAATTTTCCTGTTCTATATTTTAATGTCCCATTTAGAGACCGTCTTCACAGAGTCACATACTGATATATTACAGCACAACATGAAGTATTATTACACTTGTCTTATGATTCAGCGTACCTATACATTGTGTTGTAATTACTGTTTTTATCTCTGCTCATTATTTACCCTTTGTAATCAAGAAACGCTGGCCCTTTAATAAACTTCCACCATTTCCTTCACAATGAAACGTTTTCCATACTGAAGAAAGGATGGAGAACATAAAATGCACAGTGATTTGTACTGGGTCCAAGCCATAAGGAACCATGTTTACAGAGGTCGCTTCATACAAAGAGCCATTGTTTCGGGAGAAATGACCTGCATCCCTGTCCGACCCATGAAAACCAGTGTTCCATATGGTTTTTAACCAATTCATTGCCCCGTGTTCAGCCTCTGTATTCTAATGACATCTACCAGCTATGCAATGAAGATGAGTGTTTTAATTTATTGCATTAATTTTAATTCTCTATTACAGGAGGATTCTGGGGAAATTTTACTTCTGGACGCCAGGATTTGGTGCTGCTTTGCCCGCGTCATACGTCGCTATCCTTATCGAAAGAAAAAGCAGGTATTGAAGTAAATTACATTTAAAGTAATGCAATTTTACTTTAGGTAATTACATACATGGCAAAAGTACATCTCTGTCTGCATAATTCCGCATGGAAACAAGGACGCAGTACTATCTTTGACTACGCGTTGTCTAATTAAATGTGTCGACATTATTTACAGAAAAAGACAGGATAGCGGTACTAACTGCGTCTACATCATTTACAAGTAAATATAGAAGCAGTGTTATTTCTATATAAGTTACTTGCGTATGAAAAAAGAATGCATCTTTTACAGAGTAAGACAAGGAGGTAGTACTATTCATGCCTATATAATTTACAGAGAGAGAGTCAGGGAAGTACGGTAATATTATTTACAGAGAAAAAAAAAAGTGGCAGTAGTCTGTGTCTCTGCATAATTTATGTATAAAAACAGGGATTGCCCACATCATTTTCAAACAAAGACAGGAGGTAGTACTATCTGTGCCTATATAATTTATAAAGTGATTTAAGAAAATAGTACTATCTATACCTACATTATTTACAGAGAAAAAAAAAGTGGCAGTAGTCTGTGTGTCTGTGTAATTTATATATAAAAACAGGGATTGCCCACATCATTTACAAAGAAAAACAGGGAGGTATATAATTTGCAAAGAGAGTCCGGGAAGTAGTACTATCTGTGCCTACTTTATTTACAGAGAAAAGCACAGCCGTAGTAGTTTATAGGTTAGTTTAATTTACGTATAAAAACCGGGATTGCCCACATCATTTAGAGAGACGGGGAGGTAGTACTATTGGTGTCTACATCATTTACTGAATGAGACTGGAAAACAGTACTATCTGTGCTTACTTCATTTCCAGGGAAAACCAAAGGAGACAGTATTCTCTTTTTTTTCTGCATAATTTCTGTACGGAAACAGGGATTGCCTACATTATTTACAGAGAGAGGGAATAAGTACTATCTGTGCCTACATCATTTATGGGGAAAAACAAGGAGACCGTACCCTATAGCTGCATAATTTATGTATGGGAACAGGGATTT
This sequence comes from Ranitomeya imitator, assembly GCF_032444005.1. Lineage (NCBI taxonomy): Eukaryota > Metazoa > Chordata > Amphibia > Anura > Dendrobatidae > Ranitomeya > Ranitomeya imitator. The sequence continues at coordinate 809,714,816 of NC_091284.1, read as the reverse complement.
CCTACATCAGAGAATCAGGACTATCTGTGACTATATCATTTAAAGGGGAAGGTCGGATGGCAGAAATATTTGTGTCTACATAATTTAAATAGAGAAATAAGAAGGCAGTACTCACTCTTTGTGTACATAGTTTACAAAGACACAAAGCTACATCTTTTACAGATATAGACAGGGAGAAGGTATTTTGTATGTCATTGTCAGTTATAGTGAAAGATAGGAAGGCGGTATTATCTTTACTTATATATTTTTTAAGAAAAGACTAGGAGGCAGTACTATCTGTCTCTACGTCATCCACAAGGGAAGTAATGCGGACAGTACAATCTTGCCTTTTAGATTTATAAGGATAGATAGCGAGGACGTACCATCTTTTCTACACCATTCACAAAGCATAGAGATGGAGAAAACGCTATCTGTGCCTATGTAATATTCAAGGATAGACAGTGAGGCAGGAATATCGGGGCCAATATTATTTGAAGTGAAGTAGGGAAAGGCAGCACTATCTGTGCCCTTAATAATTATTTAAATATGCAATTGGAAATTAAAAATAAAAGCTTCTTTAAAAAGGTTTAACTTGGGGATCACTGCAGGACATAACGTAGATTGCTAGGGAAGATTTCGGCACAGCTCCAGCATCCACTCCTGCCTCGGCCGCTCGTGATAGAATGTGAGGAGGTAACAGGTGCTTCTTGTAATGTGGGAGCGGTTTCTCAAATCTCCCAGAGCAGCTCACTCAGCATTTTCCCACTCTTCCCAAGCGTGGGGTGCCTCTTTCATTAAGAATTTGGATCACTGTGAATACTTGGGAAAGACATCTGTCTCCCGTTACCACGTCCCGGTGGCATCTGCCTCTGGTCCACCAGCTGTAGCAGATAGCGAGCTGCTTAGTATATGTGCCTCGGCATGTGTTAATTTGTCCTCATAAATTGTCGTTATCTGCCTTTGACTTACTGGTTTGCAGCTGTCAATCATGGAAAGCCAGTGTAACAAAGCCAAAATTGTTTACTCCGGTATTACCAGACCCTGTTCAAATCTGGACTATAAGATTGGTCACAAAATTTACCCGTGAAAGTAAGGTATCTTTGAGAAGGCATCACGAAAAAGTTACGTTTTAGACTCAAAATTTCTAGACCAGTGGATAATGGGTTTTGGAAATTTGGTAAATCCTGCAAATTTCCAGTAGTGCTCGGGATTCCTCCTTAGCTAGAACATCATGGACACTGGTCGTTGACCTAGATGTTACTTTTGGGTGGGTTTTGGCCGCTTATCCTCCTTTTTGATGAAAAGATTTGGCTTAGAGGAAAAATAACGGCTCTCCCTTTCCATATTGATCCAGATAGTAAAGAAACCCGAGACCACTGATGTTCTTGGATGAATGTTTGAAGAAAACAGGGGTCCAGGTTCCAAACCCAAGGTATAAGGATAAAACAATGTCTTAATTTAGAGTCCAGTAAAAATACATACACATTGCACAAAACAGGGCTTCGACGCGTTTCAGGTGCTCAACATGTTCCTAATATATACCGGGATTAAGAATGTTTTTAGCGTTCGAAACACATTGGTTTTATGGAGGTCTCTCCTATCCCCCTACTATTTTTTTGCAATGTGTATATATTTTTGAAAGGACTATAAATAAAGACATGGTTTTATCCTTTCCTTGATTTTGGAAGCTGGACCCATGTTTTTTTTATCAAATCCAAAATTGCTAATCCAATTTTTTTTTTCCCCAAATCTTCTGAATCATGGTCAAACATCAAATACACAGTGTTAATCTATTGTATGTGGCCACCTTTAGACCCAAAGCTTTTAGTTGAATGTCTTATCAAAGTTTAGCAAAACTTTTGAGAAGAATTCAAGTATATGACCCTTTAAACTTTTTGGGTCAAACTTCGAAGTGCCAAAATATTGTCTACAGCAGAAGAAGTGAGTCCCTACCCTTATAATGGTTCTGATGGGTAAAGTTGACCATACACATTGGATAATTGTCATCCGCCATCTAACTTGTATGACAGAGTCCTGTCTTTCCAAAGAGTGTGTATGTTGGGAGAACGAAGGATCATACAAGTATGTTAGCATTCAGCTTGTCTGATCATTTCGTTTTTTATCTAAGATAAACCATTGTCAGAGATATTTTGCAGTGGGTTACTCAACTTTATTGAGTCATGGTGAGGACCAGGAGTAATCCATCTTGATCAGTTATAACTGTTCTGCCAGCAGCGATCTGACATTTATGACCAACTCTAGGGCTGTACGTCAGCCATCTTGGCACTGCCATTAAGACTTGCATGAGGGAGGAACGTTTTATATCAAAATTTTACCAGTGGTTAGGGATTGCCTAGTAATTGACTTTACATTGCCAATCAAAGGGTCAAAAGAAGTAAGTTCTAGTCTTTTTCTTGGTTCTTAACCTGGCAAATCCCATTATGTAGCTGTCAGATTAACCATTGTTTCTCCAAATTTCCTGATAGACATGCAGTCAGGATGGCCGACCATGCATGATTATTTAAAAGAAAATAGAGGGGTAAGTCACTGCCAGACACCTTTTGGCAGCAGCTTATCAATCATTAGTGTAATCCAACATGCCAAACCCTTACTTGCTCTAACAAATAATTTGGAGTACGTTCAGACTTACAGATGGACCCATTGTTAACCTATGTGCTAATCTACATGTGCTATATTTTACACAGACCTTGGGTCCATGTATAAAAGAAATCACAGTATGTTCTCGTCTGGTCCGATTTATAGACTAGAGCAGTGTTCCCCAACTCTAGTCCTCAAGAGCCACCAACAGGTCATGTTTTCAGGATTTCCTTAGTATCTCACAGGTGATGAAATTCCTGCCTGTGAAGGTGATGCAATTATCACCTGGGCCATACTAAGGAAATCTTGAAAACATGACCTGTTGGTGGCTCTTGAGGACCGGAGTTGGGGAACACTGGACTAGAGCATGTAAATAGCAGGCAGCTTCCATATCTATCCCGTATGTGGTTGGATACATGGAGCCAGTCATGGAAGCAATTTCTGAACATGACTGGTCTGATAAATTTAGCTGACCGTGTGAATATAGGCGAAAACTGGTGGCCTTCATACATCGTTGGCCAAACCCAATAAAATCAAATATGGACAGCTATAGCAAAAGCTCCATAGAAATGTACCATCTAAGCGTTCTTTGCTCTTCTGAAAGGCTACGATGATTCCGAGAAGAGAAATAGGACATATGCATTGTGTACTTGGACTGGCACCTCCTTGCTGTTTGGACTCCCCTTGTCATGGTGACACTGTGGTTTCTCTCACTGATTTGGCCACTTAAACTTAGACTCCGTGTAATAAAACCTTGGAATCCGTGCATAACACATGATTGCAGATGTTCCACCGCCCGGAGTGCATAGGAATTCATTTTAATAACGGTTTGCAGTATTTCATATGTCTAGTATAACATAGCGAGATGACCTGTTTATTATTTTTATTACATACTGCATTAATCTCTGCCATTTCCCCTCCTTTGATCATAACTTATTTTATCTCTTTCCATCGGTCTTTGCTCCCTTTCTTCTCGTGGAGCCGTGCACTCATTTACTTTACAGGCTTTTTATGATCATCTCTGTCTTCTTCTTCCCGACGTTTTGTTTTTTCTCAGACTTATCCTTCGCCTTCCCCTGTATCTTCTCCTCTCGGTGATGTCTCCTTTGTTCACCCTGATTTGTCCTCCAGCTGTTTCGATTCCTTCACGATATTCCACAGAACATCTGTATCCTGTTCTTCCCACCTGTCTCTACTCTAAATCTCCGTAATACCTTTTTACATGAACTGAAATTAGCTCAAGTTTCGTTGTTGCCTACCTGCGCATTTCCCATACATGCTCTCTCTCCCCCTTAACCCTCGTGGTTGGACCAGACAGTTGGACTTTTTTTTTTTTTTACTTTTTTTTTAAACATTCGAAAAAGGTGTTGGGTCTGTTAAATCGAGCTCTGTTCTGGACTATTTTAGTGCAGACTTGACGGCAGCAATTTTTTTTCCTGCACCTTTTCCTGTGCCAGATATGACCTAGACACTAGGAAATGTGAGACTCTGCCTCTTAGTCGGCAATGTAGAATAATAAATACTGATAATTGTGTCTGCCTCCGCTGCTTTGTGTGTGAGCAAAAATTTTAGTTCTCAAAAAGACTTTGTAAAAACACCAAAGACTTTCTTAGATGATCAGCCTTTAGTTGGGTTAGGCATTAAATCTGTTCCAAGCTGGTCATACCTTCGTTTGGTCGACAGCTATTTCTCCCAACTCCCCAATGCCCATGAATGTTTGGCTTTGCTTAGCATTTGTGTTTTCAAAGGGCATGGGGGAAAAAAAGAGAAGTGTCTCATGGTGTCCTTGAAAATAAAAGGATGACATCAACTACCTAATACTTATCTCCCTTGAAATCATCTGTTGAGCAAGCCAGTAAGCCACCATACGTATGAGATCTCAGCCAGTCTTTCCGATACCATTGGGTTTCACTGACTTTTATCTAATGTGTATAGGGACCTTTAGGGTTCAAATAAGGTGCACATAAGGGTAAGGGGAGCCCAAAGCAAGAAAAAGGGTGCCCCTACTCCAGCTAATGGAGGAGTGAACGCTTAGAAATGTAGGTAGCGGGGGAAAAAACCTCCAAGCGTAAGATCGATTTCTTCAGCAGATTGCTCGTAGATACCTCCTCATTGACTAGCAGAAAGTTCTAAATATAGTCAACCTGGCAATGAACTGATCATCACTGGAGTTAAATATACACTTGGACTCCATCTTGCTCTGACATTATGCACAATCAATGTTAGATTCAGATGATTGGACAACTATGACCCCAACCAATGCCACAGAGAAGGAACCACTCTTTGCAGCTGCTCTGTATTCTAGTTCTGGAGTAGTGGACCAGCCCTCAATAAAGTATTTTACTAGGACACATGGAAATGGATTATCCTGATGCAAAAACTCCTTTCAATTATAACATCTTACAGATCTGATTGCAGCTTGTGATCTCAGCCATTGGGAGTATAAGCGTGTTCGGAATACCTGCCGTGGACGCAATCATCCTCCTCCGGTAACCAGACTGCTCCACCGGTCTGTTCTCGCTGGGGGCACTTGAGTGGTGCGGCTACACACGGTGGTGCCTCGTGTGTGGAAGTGGTGAGCGATGTGGGAACACGGGACACCGTACTTCCCACTTGTTTCGCGGCCTGGAAGACATGGGATGCTGTGTCTCCTGGTTGCCAAGCAATGCTGGACGCTATATTGACTGGTGTTAGCCAATGGTGGGAATGTGTGCACCCTACTGTACAGGTGAGCAGGGAGTGGCTCCATGGACATGACTGGGAGGAATGCATCACCTGATTGTGATCCTTAGATTTGGGATGCCTATTTAAGGCCTGTTTCTGATACAGTCCAGTGCTTTTTATTCAGTTCCCTTGCGTTGTGCTATGGTGAGTGCTCCCTGGTTGGGTTCTAGTTGCTTCTGAGCAGTTGCTAATGGTCTTTTACTGCTTCTTCTTTATTAGCTATTGTCTCGGGGTTTCCCTTTGGTTTTCATTTGGGTTTTATGCTGCTCAATTTGGATTTACTCTTGCTACCTGACTCTACATCGTCCAAATCACCCGACGCCAGCTGTCCTACAACAGCATTCTGTGAAGGGCTCTGTGAAGCCCCCTTTCTCTTTGGGAGTGGGTAAAGAATATTTCTTCCCTTAAGGATTTGCCTAGCAGTGATCCTCTAGTTTAGCCTGGGATAACTCCAACTTGTGGTCCCGATCAGAAATTTAGAAAAACAAGGTTGTTAGTTGACTATCGAATGGCTAAAGGTGCCCCTGAACATTAGATCTATGGTATGTTGAATGAATGCATCACCAGCTGACCATGGTGGTGTCACGATTCTGAAGCAGATAAAGTCCTATCATTTTAAAAACATAGTAACATACTTACAAAGGTTGAAGGAAGACTAAGTCCATCTAGTTCAACCCATAGCCTAACCTAACATGCCCTAACATGTTGATTCAGAGGAAGGCAAAAAAAAACCCATGTGGCAAAGAGTAAGCTCCACACTGGGGAAAAAAAAATTCCTTCCCGACTCCACATACGGCAATCAGACTAGTTCCCTGGATTTTGTCCTATCTTTTTTTTTTCCGTAAAAGATGAGACCGCACCAGACATGTTGGGCAGTGGATTATTCCATTCTCTCATTTTAAAATATCTGTGCAAGCCATGTTTGTCAAGGAGTCAGTAATGATCTAAGCTGTATGGCTACCAACGATGGGAAATTCAATTTGTACTACCTTGGTCCAATGTCTGATGTTTCGGAGCTTAGCTATTAACCAATAGGGACATTCAGGATGCCGGGTTGAGGATTCAGAGTTCAGAGGTGAATATTAGCAGCCTTGGTGGACCGGACTGGATGCCAGATCAGCGCAGTGGGTCTCAAATTGCTCATCTTTAATGGCCATCTCATCTTTTGCCCTTTTTTATAAAAATTTTTGTTTCATTGAAGTGACTTGCCCAGTTGACCCTAAGTGTTGGATCACGTCGATCTTGGCAATCGGAGAATTATTCTATTTCCTACTGCTTGCATTGAGTGGCACCGCTGGTTCATGCTAGGGGCATGTTACTGGAATTGTTTGCCTTTCTGTAAATATCCTTTTATTTCAGCATCATTGAACATAGGGACTTCCAAACATCGGTACTGTGCATGAATACACCGCATTGACGTCTCTCGAGTGTGGTTCTCCATGACCTTCGATACGTCTATGTACCGGTGTAGCTCAATCACAGTATTTGACTAAGATAAGCTATTACAATTTTTTTTATCACTGTGATTGTTACTATGTTTCTGACCCTTTTATCCTTTACTTAGTATGAAAGTATTTGCATTTGTGCCTCTTATATTTACCCAACCACTTTACTGTGAAGGCCAAGTTAGATATGCCTTTTACAAACTAAGTGATAGTGTTACAATGCTTTTACTACTGATTGATATATTTATTATTAATCTTACAAAAAAACAAAACGGAAATCCATCTTGATGAAACTCCCGGATGTGATTCCTAATCTTCATGTACAAGTAAAGTGAGGAAACCTCGTCCAGACATGACCACTTGCTTGTTGCATTACTCTGTTTTTTTGAGCTTCCAACACTTATTGGAAGTATGAAGTAAAGAAAGTTGGACTTCAGAGAACATTTTCAACAGATCTCATAGCCCTGTTCTGTAGAACCTAGATCAGAATCCAACTCGTTGTGCGGCCAGAAAAAAATGTGCCGGCAAAGACTGTTTTTGTTGATGGTGGCCCTTGCCAGCTCGCATCGAAAATTTATCACCTTGTGTTTTTGCACACAAAACATCATAAACTTTTGATTAATTTCAGAAACGTTTGTTTTTAGTTTCAAGCTAATTCAGATTTGGCAAGAAGAGTTTAAGCTGACTCTCATGTTTCTATATAATGTGATAAAAGCAAGAGCTTGCTTCAGACTGGATCTAATTATGGTCCTAATGTGGATCGCGTTCATCTTTTCTTCAGAAATTGCAAACCATTTAACATCAATAAGAGTAGCCAATGTTTAGCTGACGAAATCCACAACATATGGTCATCTTTAATGGCGTTTCTTCAAGAAGTTGATCTTTGAAAAGAATATCAAAAAGTTCTTTACAAAGTCTGAAAGTAAAATTTATTACTGAATATGTACAATACAAGTGATTCGATCTTTTGATGACATTTCTTCGTCTACGAATATTGGTTCTCTGCGGGGACCTCGAGTGCTTTATTTCAGTGGATCGGTGTTCGAGCATGCGTTCTCCAACAGTCCATTGGCCATTCTCAAACAGTGATCCATTCAAAGTGGGATTTGAGACCCTTGGTGTAGAGGTAGATCTCAGTAGTGGATCATCTTTTTAGGAAGGCCATCAGAAATAAATTATTTTTTTCAGGTTACTAAATTCCTCCATAAATATTAACGTCAGCCAACTCTATTGATTTCGGTAAGCCCGTCTGACTATCTAATATCTACGAAGGTCTCCTGAATTTTCCTCCACAGATGATGATAGAGGGGGAGTAGGATTGGTCATTTTGAATTTCAGTGTCTGATAGTTTTCTTCTTGTGGGAGATTAGTCACCATCAGAGGTACACCGAGCCTTTAAGTGATAGCAGAGGTGTACATACCCCTCTACATGCTACGCTTGTTGAATCTTTACTTTGAGAAGGTCACTCCTTAAGAAGACCATTTTTACAGGACGCTAAGATCCTATTCTTTAATATGACAAAAATTAGTCTTAAAGTTTTTTTTTTTTTTTTATATTTAAAGTTACCACCAATCTACAGAATAAGTTGTCAGAATCACATTCTTTCTCTATGTAACTACCAGAGGTAGGTGTGTACAGCACTTGGCTATCTCCAGCAGTGCCATAGTGAATAGATGGAGCGGTGGTGCGCATGCGCAGACACTAATCGATTCCCATTTTTGGGATTGGTGGGGTCTGATTGCTTTGGATGCGTGATAACTTTAAATTTTTGGAATATTCTTTAAGAATATTTGCTAAAGTCTATTTGTCATTGACAATTGATGAACCAATTGTTTTTATTCTTCGACACTGAATGGTGGAAAAGACCATTGGATCCCTCATCTGCCATTATGTTCACCATTATTTGTATCCTGAAGATGCAGATACCTGTGAAATCAAGATGTTGGACGGTCGTGGGGAGGGTGGCCATGGCATGGGGCCCACAGGCCAATTTTGCTGGCACAGTTCGTGGGCCAGTTATGAACAACCAGAGAGGGCGGATGTAGCCCACAGGCCATAGTTTGCCCAGGCCTATATTAGATTATTAAAAAATCCTGTTAATTTATTGTGTATGGATGTGTATATATATTAATGTACCTTACAATGAACAGCTTGCGTTTGGCTGGGTTTACACTTCTCAATTGTGCCTATTAAACTTCTGCTGATTGACTACATGCAAGGCTGATCGTCGTTCATTTAAAGGGAATCCGTCCAGAGGTTTTTGTCCAATTGAATCTAATAGCAGCATGATATAGTGGCAGAGTGCCGGATATGAAGACCGTTGAGGCATCATCGACTTTAATTTCTTCCATTGTTCATCTTCTGTTGTGTAAAACTTGGACTTTATAGAACTAATCTTACATAGATGACAAAAAAACTTTCTGACCAGCGGGACCATGTGTCCTATTCCGAAAACTGCTGTTTTTGCCCGACTTTTCAACTTACAGCAGTAGTACGTAAGTATAAGCAATTTAGAAGCCTGAGAATGATAGCGTGAGCGATTCTCATATCCAGTTTCCAGTAAGGCTGGTCAATCACCATGGCAAGGTTTACAGTAAATATTCAAGAAGACCGGGGTGTAAAGTGCCAACAAATGCTCTCGTTAATGCAGATTGCAAGTGACAGCAGAGTGTCTTGCTTCGTCTTAAGAATGTCCTACAAGACCACAGCTGTCATTGAAGTGATACCGGGATTAATGAGGAACTTCATTGGACTGTAAGGGATATGGGCAAGAGGTCAGAAGTATGGCTACCAAGTCTGTTAAAAGATACCCTGGGAGAGAAGAAGGAACCAACTCCAAGCTGGTCAGCAAATCTCTCGGAATTTCCTTGGCCTTCTTAAGGGTTTGCGTCTTCCATTGTGGAAGAGTCAATGCTATCGATAAACTGAAACTGAGTATTTGTTTTTTGTTTTTTTTGCTTTTTTAAGTCTAGATCAACAACCATTACTGACAAGGGGTAAATTGTACAAATCCCAGCTCCCGAGCCTCGCTCTATTTACTTTTAGTATAATCTCTTTTATGATAAGGGCGATTGTATTTCTGCAAAACTGTGACTACCGTCTGGTGGTTTTATCAGACGTCCTGGTTGTTCTCACTTTGCTTGTTTATTTTTCCTAGAGCGCAAACTCCAGAGGAACCCGAAGCTGCAATTGTGTCAGAAATCAATGTAAAGTTTCACTGAACGTGTCAGGTTAGGAAGGGATCAAAGGAACCTGATGTACAAGACAAGCTGTTATGTTAAACATACAATATATATATATATATATATATATATATATATATATATATATATATATATATATATACATACATACATATATATATATATATATATATATATATATATATATATATATATATATACATACACATATATATATATATATATATATATACATACACATATATATATATATATATATATATACATACATACATGCGCATATATATATATATATATATATATATATTTATATATATTATATATTCTATATATTTTGGACTTTTTTTTTTTTATTCTTCCATATCATTTTCTATAGTTAGAAAAACTGCAATTTATCCATTTTCACTCTGACCGAGCCTTGTATTGGGCTGACACTTCCTTGATCTGTTGAGATCACTTCTCAGTAGTATTTTCGAGAATGTGCTGGGATAACGTGTTATCATGCTCGGGCGCTAACCAAGTGTCTTCGGTGTTCTCGAAAAATATGCTCGAGTCCCCATAGCTGCATGTCTCGTGGATGTTCGACAGCATGGATTGCCCAACAAACAGGTAATCCTTGCATGTGTTGAGCTGTCGAACAGCTGTGAGACATGCAGCCGCGGGGACTCGACCATATTATTTGAACACGCTGAAGTCCCTCTGATAGCACCCGAGCATGCTCTGATAATACCTTATGCCAACACGTTCGATCGTCATTACTTCTCAGCAGTCATTTTATCAAAGGCAGGATTGCAGTGACCGGTAAGTCCTCCATATAGAGGATTCATAGTTCACCGTGGGTGATCGCCGCAAACCATGGTGGTGGTTTACGGCCACAGGTCGATCTATGTAAACGACCCCTTTGATAAAGAAGAGGTCACTGGACATTTAGGGGATTAAGACTATGTTCACACTCAACTTTCTTGCAGATTTTTTTTTTTCTGCTGCCAAAACCTACTCTCTGTTGATTGTAAAACTGTGAATACAAAACTCAGGTTTTTCTGCTTCTTCGCTGCTTTTTTCTGTGCGGTTTTCTGAGTTTTTTCGTGCAGATTGCATGTGTGCTTTGTCTATTATTATTATTATTATTATTATTATAGTGCCATTTATTCCATAGCACTTTACATGTGAGAAGGGGTATACATAATAAAAAACAAATACAGTAATCTTACACAATACAAGTCACTACTGGTCCAGGAGGAGAGGACCCTGCCCGCGAGGGCTCACAATCTACAAGAGGCGGGTGAGGATACAGTAGGTGAGGGCAGAGCTGGTCGTGCAGCAGTTTGGTCGATCGGTGGTTACTGCAGGTTGTAGGCTTGTTGGAAGAGGTGGGTCTTCAGGCTCTTTTTGAAGGTTTCGATGGTAGGCGAGAGTCTGATGTGTTGTGGTAGAGAGTTCCAGAGTAGGGGTGATGCGCGAGAGAAATCTTGTATGCAATTGTGGGAAGAGGAGATAAGAGGGGAGTAAAGAAGGAGATCTTGTGAGGATCGGAGGTTGCGTGTAGGTGAGTACCGGGAGATGAGGTCACATGTATGGAGGAGACAGGTTGTGGATGGCTTTGTATGTCATGGTTAGGGTTTTGAACTGGAGTCTCTGGATAATGAGGAGCCAGTGAAGGGATTGACAGAGGGGAGAGTCCGGGGAATAGCGGGGAGACAGGTGGTTTAGTCGGACAGCAGAGTTTACAATAGATTGGAGGGGTGCGAGAGTGTTAGAGGGGAGGCCACAGAGCAGGAGGTTGCAGTAGTCAAGGCGGGAGATGATGAGGGCATGGACGAGGGTTTTTGCAGATTCTTGGTTGAGGAATGTACGGATATTTTTGAGTTGAAGTTGGCAGGAAGTGGAAAGGGCTTGGATATGTGGTTTGAAGGAGAGATCAGTGTCAAGTAATGATGAGCGAATATACTCGTTCCTCGAGATTTCCCAAGCATGCTCGGGTGTCCTCCGAGTATTTTTTACTGCTCGGAAATTTAGTTTTCCTCACTGCAGCTGAATGATTGTTTTTCAGCTATTGGCCAGCTTGATTACATGTGTGGATTCCCCAGCAACCAGGCAACCCCCACATGTACTCAGCCTGGCTAATAGCTGTAAATTATTCAGCTGAGGAGCGGAAAACTTAATCTCCGAGTACTAAAAAATACTCGGAGGACACCCAAGCGTGCTCGGGAAATCTCGAGTAACGAGTATATTCGCTCATCATTAGTGTCAAGGATTACAGCGAGGCAGCGAGCTTGTAGGACTGGGGAGAGTGGGCAGCTGTTTACTGTAATGGATAGGTTCGTTGGGGGATCGCGTGAGATGGGGAAAAATGATGAATTCTGTTTCGTCCATATTGAGTTTTAGAAATCTAGCGGAGAAGAAAGATGAAATGGCAGACAGATATTGTGGGATTCTGGTTCGTAGGGTGGTGATATCTGGTCCAGAGATGTAGATCTGTGTGGCATCAGCATAGAGATGATACTGAAAGCTGTGAGATTCTATGAGCTGTCCCAGGCTGAAGGTGTAAATGGAGAAGACCAGGGGCCCTAGGACTGAACCTTGCGGGACTCCAACAGATAGGGGGCGAGGTGAGGAGGTGGTATGTGAGTGGGAGACGCTGAATGTCCGGTCTGTTAGGTATGACGAGATCCAGGATAGGGCCAAGTCTGTGATGCCAAGGGATGAGAGGGTCTGTAATAATAGGGAATGGTCCACTGTGTCAAAGGCAGAGGACGTGTCCAGGAGGAGGAGGACAGAGTAGTGTCGCTTGGCCTTGGCGGTCAATAGGTCATTGGTGACTTTAGTTAGGGCAGTTTCAGTGGAGTGGTGTGACCGGAAGCCAGATTGTAAGCGGTCAAAGAGGGAGCAAGAAGAGGTGGGAGGAGAGTTCAAGATGGACGTGTTGTGCTTGTAGTTTTGAGGCATAGGGGAAAAGTGATACGGGGCGATAGCTAGATACAGAGGATGGGTCAAGAGAGGGCTTTTGGAGGATAGGTGTGAATGAGGCATGTTTAAAGCTTGAGGGGAAGACACCAGTTGTTAGTGATAGGTTGAAGAAATGAGTTAGGGTTGGGATGAAGACTGTGGTGAGGTTTGGGATGAAGTGGGATGGGATTGGGTCAAGTGCACAGGTGGTGAGATGCGATCTTGAGAGTAGAGTGGAGAGTCGATCTTCTGTAATGGTGGAGAAGTTGGTTTTGGAGGTGGAGGGCTGAGCAGTTAGGAGAAAGGACTCTGGGGTTTGTTGCTCAAAACTGTCTCTGATGTTATCAATCTTCTGCTTGAAAATTGAGGCAAAGTCTTCAGCTGAGATGAGTGGAGAGGGAGGGGGTGCTGGGGGACGGAGGAGAGAATTGAAAGTGTTGAATAGCTGTTTAGGATTGTAAGACAGGGAGAATATGAGAGATGAGAAGTAGGTTAGTTTTGCTGCAGCGAGTGAGGCCTTGAAAGTAGTGAGGGACTGTTTGAATGCGATGAAGTGCTCATTGGAGTGGGATCTTTCCCATCTCCGCTCAGCAACCCTGGAAGAAGCTCACTTCAGTTCTTTGGTCAGGCAGGTGTGCCAGGGCTGTCTGTTGATTTTGCGAGCTTTGGTATGTGTGAGAGGGGCAACCGATTCCAGAGCTACAGCTATTGCGGTGATCTAAAAAGCAGCAGTGACATCCACATTTTGTAGCGAACTTATGCCTGTAAGAGGGTGATGGGATTCAGACAGTAAGTGCAGATTGAGGTGTTTGAGATTTCTGTGAGGGTGTGCAAGTTTGTGGGGTGGGGATTGTGTGCAAGCAGTGGAGAGGGAATAGAATGTGAGTAGGTTGTGGTCCAAAAGAGGGAGAGGCGAGTTAGAGAGGTTAGATAGGGAGCAGAGGCGGATGACGATGAGGTCCATTGTGTGGCCATCTTTGTGAGTGGTTACAGAAGACCATTGAGCGAGGCCGAATGAGGAAGTGAGAGATAGAAGCTTAGTGGCAGCTGAGATGGAATGGGAATTTTGAAGTCGCCCATGATTATAGTGGGGATGTCCGCGGAAAGGAAATAGTACATGTATAGTACATGTTTAAACAAACTTTGTTTTATTCACCAAATCCACAGCAAAAAAAATACTGCAAAAGCGAGCAAAACCTGTTTCCTGCGTTATTGCCCATTGTCTTTGCGTTCTTCAGTCAGGAGCACTGGCCTGGACAGTGGTCTGCGGTGGCACCAACCAATCTGCACATATCTAATGTTCAACATGTATTTTTTTTTACTATAAAAGGAGTACCTGAGTCATCATATATTCTGAAATACAGCTTTATTAATGCAAAAATAGATTTTTTATATGTGTGTATATATATATATATATATATATATATATATATATATATATATATATATATATATATATATATATATATATATATATATATATATATATATACATACACACGTATATATACCGATATACCGGTAATACACCAAAAAATTTTAAAAAGTTTTTGTATATATGGGTACACAAGAGTTATGATCCAAAAAGTTGACAATAAAGCAGTGGCCGGAAACTATGGCCAGGATTACATAACAATAAAACAAAAAAACGGTATATTACAATCTTAGCCTAATTTGTGTAACTGGCAACATGATATGATAGTAAATCAAATCAAACGGTCTCCCAATCCAAATTGAGAAGAATTGAGTGAGTTAATCTAGATCCAACCATGCTGCCATGAAGTCTTATATACTCCAGTAGTGGTATTATTCCTGTATTCGCTATGCAATAAAGTCAAAGTAAAACAATCAAAGGGTTAAACACCCATTTTGTGATAACTCCTGCCCAGGCTGTGGCCACGTACCTCGACGCGCGTTTCGCGTGCGTTGATGTCGCTTTTTCAGGGAGCAACAGGGGACCACAGTCTGGCATCTGATTTTTACTGATACATTACAATTCTGTAGCATTGGAATAAGAACGGCCTTGTACATTTTTAATTGCTGCAAACACAAACAAACAGCTGATTACATATGGATGACTATTGGAAAAAAAAAGGCCAGAGTTTACTGGATGAAATTCTAAGCGATTTTTTTTTTAAATATACTTTTATGAACCTACACTTATGTGGGTCTTAATCTCAGGACTATACTGCTTTTGCGACATGGATTTTTATAGTGAGTACAGCAGCCTCATCAGGTCTGTGAGATCTGTTTAATAATGTATGGTGAAATCTGATGACAGATACTGTTTACGGATGGAGAACTGAGTATGAATTGTCAGAGTGTGGCCAAGAGTAAAAGTATAATAAATATAAATATATATAAGTCCGGGTATTATAGAGAGATTCCGGAAGCCATTCTGTACCGCACCTGTTGTTATACGGAGGATCCGGGGATAATGTGCATTTCATTCATTCAGTTCTGATTGCAAATCTATTCCCTTACAAATGGCCCAATTGGTAAATCCATCAGGTGCGTCTGGGAGTTCTGAAGTAAGGAAAAGAAAGAACCGGCAGTCGGCTTAAGACGTCTTGAAGCTCATATTAATACTTGTCAAAAAGGGCTTACTGTCTAATATGTTTGTGCCCGGAGCACAGGAAGGGGAGATTTTGAGAGATCACAAGCTTAACGACCTGTAATTGGGTAATAGTTAGGTTAGCTTCCTTACTTCATGATTCAAGATGTGTGGAGCTCTGTGTTTTTCTTCCATGAATGCCATATTTTTTATAAACAACATATGAGTAAGAATTGGTCGCTTTTGGATTCTTAGCCCTCTCTCGCCCCTATTCCTAATGGGATTGATACTAATTCTTCCCTTCATTGCAAAATCAACCTAAAAAGGGAAATCCAAAGACCCATAAAAGGACTATCATCTACTTTATAGTAGTTTATTATTTACCGGCTTTCGGCTCGATCTAAAGCCATGGCAGCTTGATGGATCTTGTAGGAAGATCGATCTTGTGTAAGCCTAGATAGGGCCACCAGGGTCTTCTCCGCTGTTATTTTGGTAGTATGAAGCCATTGGGTTCCTGGTCTTCCCAATGGTCCTGGTGTTCCTCTTCGCCTTGTTCCTTCTATTCTTCCGACCATGATGTCCTTCTCTTCGTATGATGTATCCAAAGTAGACATGTCGTAGCTTGGTGATACTTGACGGTGATCCTTACCGGTTTGGAGATTGGCTGAAATCTCTTGGCTCTTTCTTCCATCTAAGATGGAACCTGAAAGCTGCAGCCAATCACTCGTCATCTCTGGCAGCTAAGCATTGTACATTTTTTTTCATATTGGGACCTACATAAGCCCATTTTTAACTAATAAGTAGTGGACAAATCCTTTAAGGAGATAGAACATTAATATTTGTTCAGTGGGATTTAATTTACCCTATGATCCCTGTTGATCAGCAGAACGAAAAGTGGGCGATACACATTACTAGAATGTTAGAGTTGGACGGGACCTCCTGGGTCATCGCGTCCAACCCTCTGCTCAATGCAGAAGTCACTAAACCATCTCAGACAGATATCTGTCCCGCCTCTGTTTGAAGACTTCCATGGAAGGAGAACTCACCACCTCTCATGGCAGCCTGTTCCACTCATTTATCACCCTCACTATCAAAAAGTTTTTTCTAGACATTTTTTAGTTTTTTCAAGCATTTGATAGCTGTTAGCCACTATATTTCCGGGCCACCCCATCCCTCCCTCTTCACGTTTTCTCAGGAAAAGAGGAGTAGGGCTAAAAAAAAAATATCACCGATGTACCTGAAGCTCCTATTCGACGACTTATCTGGTCCTACTTGTCTCTACTCATTGGTACCCGAAATAACCAAAAATGGCTACTCATTTAATCACTGACTGAAGCTGTTGCCCGCCTTAGCCACTGATTAGCTGTGCAGACTTTTTCAGCCGCTACCATTAGGGCACCGGGACAGGACCAAGAAGTAGAAACCAGCAAGACCAGGTAAGAACTAAAATCGGAGCTTCTTAAGAAAAAGGGTCTGAGTATTACTTTCATTTTTTTTTTTCATTAGTTTGTACTCTTTCAAAAATATTTTTATCTGCTGGACAACCCCTTTAAGGGCAGCTACATTGTTCTGTTATTTGTTGGACAGGCGCAGTGCCGGGCATGTCAGTCTGGCTAAGTACCATTCACTTGAATGGGACTCTGCTGTGTCGCAAGTCGCTTCACTCTGTCGATCCTTAGGATTCGGCATCATTGTCTGATTTCCGCCAAACCTTTTTAATAGAAGGAATAACCCTGTTTCTGACTTGGCAGGAGAGATTTAAAGTTCTCTAACCCCCGGCCCCAGTATACAACATATATAACATTTAGTATCCTCTTATCCAGCAGAGGAAGCATTGCGCTCCACATTGGCCAGGTATAAAAGCAGAGTAATGACACCGTGCAGAGATAATGTACAGTGTTCGTAGTCACAGTGTCATAATATAATGTCCTCTCACAAGTCAGGATACAAAGTACAGTGGCGTCGACAGGACATAAATCATAAAGACGGAGTTACTATACTATATAATTGTCTAAGGGTCACTTCCGTCTTTCTGTCTGTCCTTCTGTCTGTCTGTCACGGATATTCATTGGTTGCGGCCTCTGTCTGTCATGGAATCCAAGTCGCTGATTGGTTGCGGCAAAACGCCCACGACCATTGCCACGACCAATCAGTGACGGGCGCAGTCCGGCGGCAACTTGGCCGCTCCTTCCTCCCCGCAGTCAGTGCCCGCTCCATATACGTTATATACTCACCGTCCGTCGGCCCCTCGGATCCACAACAGGCCTTTCCCGCTCGCGACGCTCCGGTAACCGGTCCATGCTGTGATTTCGTGAGATGATGACGTAGTGGTCTCGCGAGACCGCTACGTCATCATCTCGTGAGACCGCAATGCACTCTAGAGCCCGGAGCGTCGGGAGGAGCATCGGTAACCACTTCGCTTGGATCCGGAAGGTGAGTATATAACTATTTTTTAACAGGGATATGGTGCCCACATTGCTATATACTACGTGGGCTGTGCAACGTGGCTGGGCAATATACTACGTGGGCTCTGCAATATACTACGTGACTGTGCAATATACTACGTGACTGGGCAATATACTACGTGGCTGGACAATATACTACGTGGCTGGACAATATATTACGTGACTGGGCAATGTGGCTGGGCAATATACTACGTGGCTGGACAATATACTACGTGACTGGGCAATGTGGCTGGGCAATATACTACGTGACTGGGCAATATACTACGTGGCTGGGCAATATACTACGTGGCTGGGCAATATACTACGTGGCTGGGCAATATACTTCGTGGCTGGGCAATATACTTCGTGGCTGGGCAATATACTACGTGGCTGGGCAATATACTACGTGGGCTGTGCAATATACTACGTGGGCTGGGCAATATACTACGTGGCTGGGCAATATACTACGTGGCTGGGCAATATACTACGTGGCTAATATACTACGTCGCTGGGCAATATACTACGTGGCTGGGCAATATACTACGTAGCTGGGCAATATAGTACGTGACTGGGCAATATACTACATGGCTAATATACTACGTGGCTGGGCAATATAAAACGTGGCTGGGCAATATACTACGTGACTGGGCAATATACTACGTGACTGGGCAATATACTACGTGACTGGGCAATATACTACGTGGCTGGGCAATATACTACGTGGCTGGGCAATATACTACTTGGTTGGGCAATATACTATGTGGCTGGGCAATATACTACGTGGCTGTGCTATATACTACGTGGACATACATATTCTAGAATACCCGATGCGTTAGAATCGGGCCACCATCTAGTACATTTACAATGTCAATTCTTATAGATTATGACCATGGTGATGTCACTGTGTATGAATAAAAAAACAGTGATGTCACAGTACAGGTATAATACACACAGTGATGTCACAGTACAGAGATAATACACACAGTGATGTCACAGTACAGGGATAATACACACAGTGATGTCACAACACACAGGGATAATACACACAGTGATGTCACAGTACAGGGATAATATACACAGTGATGTCACAGTACAGGGATAATGCACACAGTGATGTCACAGTACAGGGATAATGCACACAGTGATGTCACAGTACAGAGATAATACACACAGTGATGTCACAGTACAGGGATAATGCACACAGTGATGTCACAGTACAGGGATAATGCACACAGTGATGTCACAGTACAGAGATAATACACACAGTGATGTCACAGTACAGGGATAATACACACAGTGATGTCACAGTACAGGGATAATACACACAGTGATGTCACAGTACAGGGATAATACACAGTGATGTCACAGTACAGGGATAATACACACAGTGATGTCACAGTACAGGGATAATACACACAGTGATGTCACAGTACAAGGATAATACACACAGTGATGTCACAGTACAGGGATAATACACACAGTGATGTCACAGTACCGGGATAACACACACCGTGATGTCACAGTACAGAGATAATACACACAGTGATGTGTGTATTATCCCTGTACTGTGACAGGGATAATGCACACAGTGATGTCACAGTACAGGTATAATAAGCCTAATGCAGACTGTGATGTCACAGTACAGGGATAATACACAGTGATGTGACAGTACAGAGATAATACACACAGTGATGTCACAGTACAGGGATAATACACACAGTGATGTCACAGTACCGGGATAACACACACAGTGATGTCACAGTACAGAGATAATACACACAGTGATGTCACAGTACAGGGATAATGCACACAGTGATGTCACAGTACAGGTATAATAAGCCTAATGCAGGCTGTGATGTGACAGTACAGGGATAATACACAGTAATGTGACAGTACAGAGATAATACACACACTGATGTCACAGTACAGGGATAATACACACAGTGATGTCACAGTACCGGGATAACACACACAGTGATGTCACAGTACAGAGATAAGACACACAGTGATGTCACAGTACAGGAATAATACACACAGTGATGTCACAGTACCGGGATAACACACACAGTGATGTCACAGTACAGGGATAATACACAGTGATGTCACAGTACAGGGATAATACACACAGTGATGTCACAGTACAGGGATAATACACACAGTGATGTCACAGTACAGGGATAATACACACAGTGATGTCACAGTACAGGGATAATACACAGTGATGTCACAGTACAGGTATAATACACACAGTGATGTCACAGTACAAGGATAATACACACAGTGATGTCACAGTACAGGGATAATACACACAGTGATGTCACAGTACAAGGATAACACACACCGTGATGTCACAGTACAGAGATAATACACACAGTGATGTGTGTATTATACCTGTACTGTGACAGGGATAATGCACACAGTGATGTCACAGTACAGGTATAATAAGCCTAATGCAGACTGTGATGTCACAGTACAGGGATAATACACAGTGATGTGACAGTACAGAGATAATACACACAGTGATGTCACAGTACAGGGATAATACACACAGTGATGTCACAGTACGGGGATAATACACACAGTGATGTCACAGTACAGAGATAATACACACAGTGATGTCACAGTACAGGGATAATACACAGTGATGTCACAGTACAGGGATAATACACAGTGATGTCACAGTACAGGGATAATACACACAGCGATGTCACAGTACAGGGATAATACACAGTGATGTCACAGTACAGGGATAATACACAGTGATGTCACAGTACAGGGATAATACACAGTGATGTCACAGTACAGGGATAATACACAGTGATGTCACAGTACATTGATAATACACACAGCGATGTCACAGTACAGAGATAATACACACAGTGATGTCACAGTACAGGGATAATACACAGTGATGTCACAGTACAGGGATAATACACAGTGATGTCACAGTACAGGGATAATACACACAGCGATGTCACAGTACAGGGATAATGCACACAGTGATGTCACAGTACAGGGATAATACACAGTGATGTGACAGTACAGGGATAATGCACACAGTGATGTCACAGTACAGGGATAATACACAGTGATGTCACAGTACAGAGATAATAAACACAGTGATGTCACAGTACAGGGATAATGCACACAGTGATGTCACAGTACAGGGATAATACACAGTGATGTCACAGTACAGGGATAATACACAGTGATGTCACAGTACAGGGATAATACACACAGTGATGTCACAGTACAGGGATAATACACAGTGATGTCACAGTACAGGGATAATGCACACAGTGATGTCACAGTACAGGGATAACACACAGTGATGTGACAGTACAGGGATAATGCACACAGTGATGTCACAGTACAGGGATAATGCACACAGTGATGTCACAGTACAGGGATAATACACAGTGATGTGACAGTACAGGGATAATGCACACAGTGATGTCACAGTACAGGGATAATGCACACAGTGATGTCACAGTACAGGGATAATGCACACAGTGATGACACAGTACAGGGATAATGCACACAGTGATGTCACAGTACAGGGATAATACACAGTGATGTGACAGTACAGGGATAATGCACACAGTGATGTCACAGTACAGGGATAATGCACACAGTGATGTCACAGTACAGGGATAATGCACACAGTGATGTCACAGTACAGGGATAATGCACACAGTGATGTGACAGTACAGCGTGTGCCCCTTCATGTAGCAGGACATTGGTACCCTCGGTCGTCCTCTGCCTGCACCCCTGCACTTCTTACACTGATCCCCCTTATGACATGACTATGCCCATTGTTGCTGTACCCACATAGGTCGGCACTAGAAGTTGTATTTGGAAAGCAACAATCACAAGAAAACTCTCTAAAAAAATATCCTGCCCGACATAGGAAAACGTTCTGCAACTTTCTCTATTTTAAGGCCGTATTTGCTGTCGGTGGATGTGTTTTGACTTCCTTTGCTTGGTCCTGCCCATGTCTGAGGGTTTGTCACAATGTGTCCAGGCTAGATAATCCTGCATGAGTCCTTGTGATTAGGAAAGTGGCGTTCTTCTGGAAGACTCCATGCACCTGGTGCATCTGGTACTTGTGATGGATAATAGTGTGGGGACAGGACACCTGTGCCTGATGGTCACCAAGCACGCCGTCCCCTGACACTGTGCGTGATTATTGCGGACACCTGTGAGCTGTCATACCGCCGATGGCTGCAGACACCGCAGATAGAGAAGATTAGTAACAGGTTCTGCAGGAAACATGAGACGCCGTCACTATACGTCTCCGATCCCCAGTGTGATGTACAAGTGTCTGCTCAGGATGGTTGGAACTTCCCCCAATGTTCTTGGTGTCCGTCCTCTGTACCAAAACCAATGTACAGGGAATATACATTTTATTCACTTTCATGGCACCAACATACGACATTGTAAAGAGATCGTCATCACTGGCAATATACCCCAGGACGGGCGTCTGTTCTGTAGGCAGGGGATGCTGAGATGTCTGTACAATAAAGGGGGCAGTTACCTAATCTTACCACTTATCCACAAACATTACATTACTTATCTTATACTGATCTTCAGCTTTATATGTATATATTATACCCCAGAGCTGCACTCACTATTCTGCTGGTGCAGTCACTATGTACATACATTACATTACTGATCCTGTATTATACCCCAGAGCTGCACTCACTATTCTGCTGACGCAGTCATTGTGTACATACATTACATTACTGATCCTGAGTTACATCTTGTATTATACCCCAGAGCTGCACTCACTATTCTGCTGGTGCAGTCACTGTGTACATACATTACATTACTGATCCTGAGTTACATCTTGTATTATACCCCAGAGCTGCACTCACTATTCTGCTGGTGCAGTCACTCTGTACATACATTACATTACTGATCCTGAGTTACATCTTGTATTATACCCCAGAGCTGCACTCACTATTCTGCTGGTGCAGTCACTGTGTACATACATTACATTACTGATCCTGAGTTACATCCTGTATTATACCCCAGAGCTGCACTCACTATTCTGCTGGTGCAGTCACTGTGTACATACATTACATTACTGATCCTGAGTTACCTCCTGTATTATACTCCAGAACTGCACTCACTATTCTGCTGGTGCAGTCACTGTGTACATACATTAGATTACTGACCCTGAGTTACATCCTGTATTATACCCCAGAGCTGCACTCACTATTCTGCTGGTGCAGTTACTGTGCCCATACATTACATTACTGATCCTGAGTTACATCCTGTATTATACCCCAGAGCTGCACTCACTATTCTGCTGGTGCAGTCACTGTGTACATACATTACATTACTGATCCTGAGTTACATCCTGTATTATACCCCAGAGCTGCACTCACTATTCTGCTGGTGCAGTCACTGTGTACATACATTAGATTACTGACCCTGAGTTACATCCTGTATTATACCCCAGAGCTGCACTCACTATTCTGCTGGTGCAGTTACTGTGCCCATACATTACATTACTGATCCTGAGTTACATCCTGTATTATACCCCAGAGCTGCACTCACTATTCTGCTGGTGCAGTCACTGTGTACATACATTAGATTACTGACCCTGAGTTACATCCTGTATTATACCCCAGAGCTGCACTCACTATTCTGCTGGTGCAGTTACTGTGCCCATACATTACATTACTGATCCTGAGTTACCTCCTGTATTATACTCCAGAGCTGCACTAACTATTCTGCTGGTGCAGTCACTGTGTACATACATTACATTACTGATCCTGAGTTACATCCTGTATTATACTCCAGAGCTGCACTCACTATTCTGCTGGTGCAGTCACTGTGTACATACATTACATTACTGATCCTGAGTTACATCTTGTATTATACCCCAGAGCTGCACTCACTATTCTGTGGTGCAGTCACTGTGTACATACATTACATTACTGATCCTGAGTTACATCTTGTATTATACCCCAGAGCTGCACTCACTATTCTGCTGGTGCAGTCACTGTGTACATACATTACATTACTGATCCTGAGTTACATCCTGTATTATACCCCAAAGCTGCACTCACTATTCTGCTGGTGCAGTCACTGTGTACATACATTACATTACTGATCCTGAGTTACCTCATGTATTATACTCCAGAACTGCATTCACTATTCTGCTGGTGCAGTCACTGTGTACATACATTACATTACTGATCCTGAGTTACATCCTGTATTATACTCCAGAGCTGCACTCACTATTCTGCTGGTGCAGTCACTGTGTACATTACATTACATTACTGATCCTGAGTTACACCCTGTATTATACTCTAGAGCTGCACTCACTATTCTGCTGGTGCAGTCACTGTGTACATACATTACATTACTGACCCTGAGTTACATCCTGTATTATACCCCAGAGCTGCACTCACTATTCTGCTGGTGCAGTCACTGTGTCCATACATTACATTACTGATCCTGAGTTACATCCTGTATTATACCCCAGAGCTGCACTCACTATTCTGCTGGTGCAGTCACTGTGTACATACATTACATTACTGATCCTGAGTTACCTCCTGTATTATACTCCAGAGCTGCACTCACTATTCTGCTGGTGCAGTCACTGTGTACATACATTACATTACTGATCCTGAGTTACATCCTGTATTATACTCCAGAGCTGCACTCACTATTCTGCTGGTGCAGTCACTGTGTACATACATTACATTACTGATCCTGAGTTACATCCTGTATTATACCCCAGAGCTGCACTCCCTATTCTGCTAGTGCAGTCACTGTGTACATACATTACATTACTGATCCTGAGTTACATCCCGTATTACACCCCAGAGCTGCACTCACTATTCTGCTGGTGCAGTCACTGTGTACATACATTACATTACTGATCCTGAGTTACCTCCTGTATTATACTCCAGAGCTGCACTCACTATTCTGCTGGTGCAGTCACTGTGTACATACATTACTGGTCCTGGGTAACATCCTGTATTATACCTCGGAGCTGCATTCACTATTCTGCTGGTGCAGTCACTGTGTACATACATTACATTACTGATCCTGAGTTACATCCTGTATTATGCTCCAGAGCTGCACTCACTATTCTGCTGGTGCAGTCACTGTGTACATACATTACATTACTGATCCTGAGTTACATCTTGTATTATACCCCAGAGCTGCACTCACTATTCTGCTGGTGCAGTCACTGTGTACATACATTACATTATTGATCCTGAGTTACATCTTGTATTATACCCCAGAGCTGCACTCACTATTCTGCTGGTGCAGTCACTGTGTACATACATTACATTACTGATCCTGAGTTACCTCCTGTATTATACTCCAGAGCTGCACTCACTATTCTGCTGGTGCAGTCACTGTGTATATACATTACATTACTGATCCTGAGTTACATCCTGTATTTTACCCCAGAGCTTCACTCACTATTCTGCTGGTGCAGTCACTGTGTACATACATTACATTACTGATCCTGAGTTACATCTTGTATTATACCCCAGAGCTGCACTCACTATTCTGCTGGTGCAGTCACTGTGTACATACATTACATTACTGATCCTGAGTTACCTCCTGTATTATACTCCAGAGCTGCACTCACTATTCTGCTGGTGCAGTCACTGTGTATATACATTACATTACTGATCCTGAGTTACATCCTGTATTATACCCCAGAGCTGCGCTCACTATTCTGCTGGTGCAGTCACTGTGTTCATACATTACATTACTGATCCTGAGTTACATCCTGTATTATACCCCAGAGCTGCGCTCACTATTCTGCTGGTGCAGTCACTGTGTTCATACAGTACATTACTGATCCTGAGTTACATCCTGTATTATACTCCGGAGCTGCACTCACTATTCTGCTTGTGCAGTCACTGTGTACATACATTACATTACTGATCCTGAGTTACATCTTGTATTATACCCCAGAGCTGCACTCACTATTCTGCTGGTGCAGTCACTGTGTACATACATTACATTACTGATCCTGAGTTACATCCTGTATTACACCCCAGAGCTGCACTCCCTATTCTGCTGGTGCAGTCACTGTGTACATACATTACATTACTGATCCTGAGTTACATCCTGTATTATACCCCAGAGCTGCGCTCACTATTCTGCTGGTGCAGTCACTGTGTTCATACATTACATTACTGATCCTGAGTTACATCCTGTAATATACTCCAGAGCTGCACTCACTATTCTGCTGGTGCAGTCACTGTGTTCATACATTACATTACTGATCCTGAGTTACATCCTGTATTATACTCCAGAGCTGCGCTCACTATTCTGCTGGTGCAGTCACTGTGTACATACATTACATTACTGATCCTGAGTTACATCCTGTATTATACCCCAGAGCTGCACTCCCTATTCTGCTGGTGCAGTCACTGTGTACATACATTACATTACTGATCCTGAGTTACATCCTGTATTATACCCCAGAGCTGCACTCCCTATTCTGCTGGTGCAGTCACTGTGTACATACATTACATTACTGATCCTGAGTTACATCCTGTACTATGCTCCAGAGCTGCACTCACTATTCTGCTGGTGCAGTCACTGTGCCCATACATTACATTACTGATCCTGAGTTACATCCTGTATTATACCCCAGAGCTGCACTCCCTATTCTGCTGGTGCAGTCACTGTGTACATACATTACATTACTGATCCTGAGTTACATCCTGTATTATACCCCAGAGCTTCACTCCCTATTCTGCTGGTGCAGTCACTGTGTACATACATTACATTACTGATCCTGAGTTACATCCTGTACTATGCTCCAGAGCTGCACTCACTATTCTGCTGGTGCAGTCACTGTGCCCATACATTACATTACTGATCCTGAGTTACATCCTGTATTATACCCCAGAGCTGCACTCCCTATTCTGCTGGTGCAGTCACTGTGTACACACATTACATTACTGATCCTGAGTTACCTCCTGTATTATACTCCAGAGCTGCACTCACTATTCTGCTGGTGCAGTCACTGTGTACACACATTACATTACTGATCCTGAGTTACATCCTGTATTATACTCCAGAGCTGCACTCACTATTCTGCTGGTGCAGTCACTGTGTACATACATTACTGGTCCTGAGTAACATCCTGTATTATACCTCGGAGCTGCACTCACTATTCTGCTGGTGCAGTCACTGTGTACATATATTACATTACTGATCCTGAGTTACATCCTGTATTATATCCCAGAGCTGCACTCACTATTCTGCTGGTGCAGTCACTGTGTACACACATTACATTACTGATCCTGAGTTACATCCTGTATTATACTCCAGAGCTGCACTCACTATTCTGCTGGTGCAGTCACTGTGCCCATACATTACATTACTGATCCTGAGTTACATCCTGTATTATACCCCAGAGCTGCACTCCCTATTCTGCTGGTGCAGTCACTGTGTACACACATTACATTACTGATCCTGAGTTACCTCCTGTATTATACTCCAGAGCTGCACTCACTATTCTGCTGGTGCAGTCACTGTGTACACACATTACATTACTGATCCTGAGTTACATCCTGTATTATACTCCAGAGCTGCACTCACTATTCTGCTGGTGCAGTCACTGTGTACATACATTACATTACTGATCCTGAGTTACATCCTGTATTATATCCCAGAGCTGCACTCACTATTCTGCTGGTGCAGTCACTGTGTACACACATTACATTACTGATCCTGAGTTACATCCTGTATTATACTCCAGAGCTGCACTCACTATTGTGCTGGTGCAGTCACTGTGTACATACATTACTGATCCTGAGTTACATCCTGTATTATATCCCAGAGCTGCACTCACTATTCTGCTGGTGCAGTCACTGTGTACATACATTACATTACTGATCCTGAGTTACATCCTGTATTATACTCCAGAACTGCACTCACTATTCTGCTGGTGCAGTCACTGTGTACATACATTACATTACTGATCCTGAGTTACATCCTGTATTATACCCCAGAGCTGCACTCACTATTCTGCTGGTGCAGTCACTGTGTACATACATTACATTACTGATCCTGAGTTACATCCTATATTATATCCCAGAGCTGCACTCACTATTCTGCTGGTGCGGTCACTGTGTACATACATTACATTACTGATCCTGAGTTACATTCTGTATTATCCTCTAGAGCTGCACTCACTATTCTGCTGGTGCAGTCACTGTGTACATACATTACATTACTGATCCTGAGTTACCTCCTGTATTATGCTCCAGAGCTGCACTCACTATTCTGCTGGTGCAGTCACTGCTTTCTATGGATGAAAAACCTCTGAAAGAATCAATATTCTGCAGATTTATAAAACGCTGCTGTTTTTAAATTCGGTCAATAAAAAAGGAAACAATCCTCTGCATGAAGATTTCTCGAATTTCATAGCTTTTACAATTTGCATTAAAAACCCCTGTAAAAACGTAACATGTGAACATGTTTTTTTCTCCCCATGTCTGAGACTCTTTTAGAAAGTATAAACTTGTTCCTTTTCCCTGTGTTTTCCTGCTGTTCGGCCACTGAGATGAAGTCTTACATTCCTTTACATCATCCATGTCATTCTCTTAAAGAAGAATTATTAAAAAATTTAAAACAAAAATATCCCTACGTGTTGGAACTTCGACCTCTGATTTTTTTTTTTTTTTTTGTATCCAGTTGATTGTTTGGATTTGCGACGTTCACATTGCGATTCACTGGTGATTTGTTGCATTGTGAAATGGGAGCAGAGTTGATCTATATCCAAGACACAGGAAACCAGAGCCCCTCGGAGTGTGCGCAGAGGTCCTGCGGTCAGGTTACATCTGTCCCGGGCAGGAGCCAGTCTCCACAAGTCGGGAGACCACAGTAACCCAACTGATTGGATGTGTCACGTTATTTCCCCCCGGTCTCGGCTTTCAAAGGAAATTTGTCAGTCTGTTTCCGAGATCATATTTTACTCTTCATGGAAGGAGCAGCGTTTGAGACTTACAGGGGGTCTGTCGCCCCTAAAATCAATATTGATATTGGAGACTCGGTCCTTATAATAATTCATACCAGCATTGCATCGGTCACTGGTTCAGGGCCTGAGATTGTAGGAAGGAGCTTTGATGGACCCTTGGGGTTGCCAAGAGTTCAGTGCACGGATAAGCCCCCTCATTTTACGTTTTGAGGGTCTTTGCGGTCTTTTGATTGATGATGGTCAGTTAACAGAGTGAGCACTGTCCGAACTCCGTCCATGTGTGTGCGCATGCGCCCTGACACGGCCTGCGCTCAACCGCACAGTGTTCATGCCGGAGAGCACACCGTGTGGGCGAGCCCGCTCTCCTCCTCGACTCCTCTCTGTGGACACTGTTCACTACATTTGCGTGTGTCAGTGTAGTGAGTGACGTTTGCAGAGAGGAGCCAAGGAGAAAAACAAGCTCATCCACACTGTGTAAGCCAGAACGGACACTGTGTGTGTGGCTGTTCTCAGGCAACGTCAATGTACCCGTTGTATCCGGCATCAGCTCCGAACAGTCACTGACCGCTCCTGCCGGCCATTCAGCTTCTCCACGTCTACAGGGCAGCTCCTTCTCTTCTGCTCTGCTCTGTTGATGGGGCGTGACTGCCAATGTCATGCTGATTGACAGCTACCTCCCTGCAATGAGTCGACGGTCAAGCTAAACTGAACGTGCCTGCTCTCGTCAGATTGCAGCTGTCAGGTGGTTTAATGCTGTGCCAGTACCGGCATGGGTGACTGTCTGGGAATTCCCAATTTCTCCCCACAGTTAGACAGTGGGCATCCGGCTGTCAATCAGCATGACATCTGCAGTTACGCCCCATCAACAGAGCGGAGTAGAAGAGAAGCCGCCGCTCTGTTGACGTGATGTCAGCGTTAGCCGTGGAATTGCTGGCAGGAGCGGTCTGTGACTGCTTTGTGCCGGCAGAGATCGACATCGGGCACAACAGCCAGCAAGTTTCCAAACTTTAAACATTAAACACAGAATATTTATCAAAAATATGCATATCCCAGCACATCCTCTGTACATTTTTTTTTCCTTTCCTTTGATCCTATTTTTCTTTCTCATTGCACTTAATTCTGAGAAATATTTTCATCCTTTTTCTTCCTGTCCTGTGTGTGGCTGTAAGACAACTGACTGCAGCAGGAGCCTCCCCCCTCTGTGTCTTTTTTGGAAACTTTGGACCTGATGTTACAATTGTATCCAGTCCTCTGTGAGCCATAGGACTGGTGCACACGAACCCGAAGTGGCAGCGCTTTGGACGCAGCGCATGTTTGCTTCAACCAAAGCGCTGCCGTCTATTGAACGCAGGCGATTCCACATGTGATTACTGAACCGTGCCGATTCACTGCGTCCAATACATTGTATTGATGTAATTTCTCTGGCGGAGGCTCGACTCTCCGCAACAGAAATTGACCTGCTGTGGTGTTGAAAGACGCGCTGCATGTCCGTCTCCTCGGGTGACCCGCGGGCGTTTGTGCACGTATAGTGGACGTTGGATTTCTTGAAATCCCATCCATTATGCTGTAACATCTGGACGCTGCGGGTTGTAAGCCGCACAAGTACACAGCGTCCCAACCTCAGCAACTCCGGATCGTGGGCACATACTTAGTTTGCCATATGTCTGACCTACTTTTAGACCTGCACAGGTTTTCAGCCTTAAGGCTACGTTCACACTAGCGTTGCGCCGCCCTGCGTCGGCGACGCAACGCGTGACGCACGGAAAAACGCGCAAAAACGAGCGCGTTTTGCGACGCGTGCGTCGTTTTTTGACCAAAATCGGACGCACAGAAAATGCAACTTGTTGCATTTTCTTGCGTCCGACGCTAGCGTCGGAAACGACGCAAGTGTCGAAAAACGCCACACAAAAAATGCACGCGTCCCCTATGTTAAACATAGGGGCGCGTCGCCGCTGCGTCACCGTTGCGTCGCCGGCGCAACAGCGACGCACATTGGCGGAACGCCAATGTGAACGTAGACTAAGACATGAACAAAATTGTTCCCTTCCACTGACTGCAAGCTCATATATCGGAAATAATCTGGAAGTAAAACTTTTCAAATTTTATTAGAAAGTGACAGAACTTTTATTAATGATTTTAATTATGACTTTACGCTTCATTTAGAACAGAAACCCTCATGTGCAGACTTATGGGTGAAGGTTCTCGTGTTTCTGCGGATTTTACCACAGTTGGCTTAGGACAGATCGGTTCTGCAGTTGTTTGGACGTGGTTTCCTTTACTTATATGAAATGTACAATCCCTTGAGTATTCAGTGGTTTTCTTGCCTGATGTACTTACTCTGGGAACTCTGGCAGAGAGTTTTATTTTTATTTATATTTTTATATTAAAGTAAGGTTCATTCAAGGATTGTTTCTATCTCTTCCTTTACCCAAAATTGGATTGCTTTTTTACACCTTCAAAACATTTTTTGTTTAATTGCTCCACTGTGTTTAATCAACATGTTGTGTACAATTACTATATTCACGCGTTTCCATGGTAACAGACAACAAACACAACTTGTAGTCTGATCCTGTAGTGGTATTACAGAAGTGTTCCTGCCACTAGATTTAACTGTGCATGCTTGTATACTTTAATAAATGTATCTTAAATCTCTAGACATTGGTGTACTAATTGTTAAAATACTAATCAGAATGGCTGTATAATCCTGATAGGATGAATCCAGCTCATGCGTACAAGGGTGGTCATTTTCTTCCCAACCCAGCCTGAGTGACTGCTTCAGTTTGTATTGAGAGTTGAGGGATTTTAGCAACAGCAGGGAGGAGGGAGACTGGGGAGCTGTCAATGACAGAGATTCTAAAGCAGCAAAGAGGACAGGAAAATGAGGAGTTTTCAATCAGGCCAGGTGGGCAGAAATTTAGAAGCAGGGAGGGAGGATATTGAAGAGCTATCAATCAGATTAGATAGGCAGAGATTCAGCTGCCAGGAGGGGGGACACTGAGGATCTGTCAATCAGATTAGATAGGCAGAGATTCAGCTGCCAGGCATGTGGAGCTTTAAATCAGATTAGATAGGCAGAGATTCAGCTGCTAGGAGAGGGAACACTGAGGATCTGTCAATCAGATTAGATAGGCAGAGATTCAGCTGCCAGGAGGGGGGACACTGAGGATCTGTCAATCAGATTAGATAGGCAGAGATTCAGCTGCCAGGAGGGGGGACACTGAGGATCTGTCAATCAGATTAGATAGGCAGAGATTCAGCTGCCAGGAGGGGGGACAATGTGGAGCTTTAAATCAGATTAGATAGGCAGAGATTCAGCTGCTAGGAGGGGGGAACACTGAGGAGCTATCAATCAGATTAGATAGGCAGAGATTCAGCTGCCAGGAGGGGGGACACTGAGGATCTGTCAATCAGATTAGATAGGCAGAGATTCAGCTGCCAGGAGGGGGGGACAATGTGGAGCTTTAAATCAGATTAGATAGGCAGAGATTCAGCTGCCAGGAGGGGTGACACTGAGGAGCTGTCAATCAGATTAGATAGGCAGAGATTCAGCTGCCAGGAGGGGGGACACTGAGGAGCTGTTAACCAGATTAAATGGGCAGATATTCAGTGGCAAGGAATGGGGACATTGAGAAGCTGTCAATCAGATTAGATATGCAGAGATACAGAGGGGAGGGAGAACACTGAGGAGTTGTCAATCAGATTAGATATGCAGAGATTCAGAGATGGGAGGGAGATCACTGAGGAGCATTGAGAAGCTGTCAGTCAGATTAGATGGGCAGATATTCAGTGGCAAGGAATGGGAACATTGAGAAGCTGTCAATCAGATTAGACATGCAGAGATTCAGAGGCCAGAAAGGAGAACACTGCCGAGCTGTCAATCAGATTAGATGGGCAGAGATTCAGTGGCAGGGAGTGGGGACTTTGAGAAGCTGTCAGTCAGATTAGATGGGCAGATATTCAGTGGCAGGGGGTGGGGACATTGAGAAGCTGTCAATCAGATTAGATATGCAGAGATTTAGAGGCAGGGGGTGGGGACATTGAGAGGCTGTCAGTCAGATTAGATATTCAGAGATTCAGAGGCCCGGAGGGAGAACACTGAGGAGCTGTCTGTCAGATTAGATGGACAGATATTCAGTGGCAGGGGGTGGAGACATTGAGAAGCTGTCAGTCAAATTAGATGGGCAGATATTTAGTGGCAGGGGGTGGGAACATTGAGAAGCTGTCAATCAGATTAGATATGCAGAGATTCAGAGGCCGGGAGGGAGAACACTGAGGAGCTGTCAGTCAGATTAGATGGGCAGATATTCAGTGGCAGGGGGTGGAGACATTGAGAAGCTGTCAGTCAAATTAGATGGGCAGATATTCAGTGGCAGGGGGTGGAGACATTGAGAAGCTGTCAGTCAAATTAGATGGGCAGATATTCAGTGGCAGGGGGTGGGGACATTGAGAAGCTGTCAATCAGATTAGATAGGCAGAGATTCAGACTAGCACACGAGCTGTCAATAAAACTACTGGCGACAACTCTCTGCAGCAGGAGCTTCTCCCCTCTGTCTTGTCTGCAGTAGGACAAAAAATCATTAAGTTCTACACCTTGGGTAAAAGACTTGGAGTCAGTTCACACTAGTGAAAAAAGGACCTAATAATCTGAAGATTAACCCAGTCTGTTCTCTACAGGATTAGTATCAGCCTGTTGGTTTCCGGATCAAGCAAAAAAGATGTCAGACTAATAAACAGCTCGGATGACTAGATTTCTTGTTTATTGTAATATTTTTTTTTTTAGATCCAGTGTTCCTTTTAGGACGCTGCCAGTTTCTTATTTTGTTGGTTCCTTGTAATACTGGCGCTACTTGACGAGTTTAACCTACCCCTGCTGTCTATAGGGACGTCCCGCCGAGCCTCTGTATACATCCAGTAAGACATAACATTGAAATACAAACAACCCCCGCGGTGAACGGCCTCTTCATTATCCTTGTCTTCCTAGGAAAGCTAATCTACCCCTACTGCTTGGAGATGAACTTTTGCACCAATGTCTCCTAGCTGGAAACCCACTGTCAGAAGGAAATCGGTGGGTGGGAAAGATTTAGACATCTCCTTCACGGCCTTTGTTCTGTCAGTCACATTCACAGATTCCTATCTTGCCTCTTTGCAATTTTTTTTGTATTTATTTTTACTGCTTGCTCATTTTTGGTGGGACGATCCATTGGTTATTATGACACATCTTGAGTTTTGCTGGTGACTGGTGTGTTGTAATAGAAGACGTCTTCCTGTTTTTCTTGCCTCCTGTATGTTTTGAATGGTGGGAAATACAATATTCAGTAACCACATAATATTGGCCAGTAATGAATTCAGAAAAAAGTATTCGGCTCTGTTTTTATACTCTGGTTTCTCTGGGGATTTTGCTGGTTTAGAACTTTGTCCCATTCTGTCAAGTTGTTAAAAGTTCTATTTGACCGTTTTTTTGGCTAGAAAATCTTTTCAGTCTTAGAGTCAGATCACTACATGACTTGAAATCTCTGCCATTTACAAATCTGTGAAAGCTGGCGATGACCTCTGAGAGCTGCCGGGTAAATTGTTTGGGCAGTCAATGAAAGATAGAGCTAGACTTCTCCTTCCTTCACTTGATGTTCTCGCTGTGTCCTTACACCTTCATATCAAAGCCACCAGTAACTCTTTCAGCATTGTGTGCTACAGTCACTCTCTGACGAATCAGGTACCTTCACTTAGTACCACTTAGTTCACTTTTGGTGTAGTGGCATGTAAAAGTTTGGGCACCCCTGGTCAAAATTGCTATTGTTGTGAACAGTTAAGCAAGTTGAAGATGGAATGATCTCTAAAAGGCCTAAAGGTTAAGATGACACATTTCCTTTGTATCTAAGACAAAAATATATACTAGATGGTGGCCTGATTCTAATGCATCGGGTATTCTAGAATATGTATGTAGTATATAGCACAGCCCATGTAGTATATAACACAGCCCACGCAGCATATAACACAGCCCATGCAGTATATAACACAGCCCATGCAGCATATAACACAGCCCACGCAGTATATAACACTGCCCACGTAGTATATAACACAGCCCACGTAGTATATAACACAGCCCACGTAGTATATAACACAGCCCACGTAGTATATAACACAGCCCACGTAGTATATTGCACAGCCACACAGTATATAACACACCTCACGTAGTTTATAGCACAGCGACGTAGTATATAACACAGGCCACGTAGTATATAATAGTCCACGCAGTATATAACACAGCACACATAGTATATTGCACAGTCATGCAGTATATAACACAGGCCACGTAGTATATAACACGGCCAACGCAGTATACAACACAGCCCACGCAGTATATAACACAGCCACGTAGTATCTAACACACCCCACGCAGTATATAACACAGCCGACACAGTATATAACACAGCCCACGCAGTATATAAAACAGCCCACGTAGTATATAGCAGCCACGCAGTATATAACACAGGCCACGTAGTATATAGCACAGCCCACGTAGTATATAGCACAGCCCATGTAGTATATAACAATGCCCAGGTAGTATATAGCACAGCCCACGTAGTATATAGCAGCCACGCAGTATATAACACAGGCCACGTAGTATATAGCACAGCCCATGTAGTATACAGCAGCCATGTAGTATATAACAGCCCATGCAGTATATAACACCAGCCACGTAGTATATAGCACAGCCTACATAGTATATAGCAGTGTGGGCACCATATTCCTGCTAAAAAAAACAATTAAAATAAAAAATAGTTATACCTTCCGTCGGCCCCCGGATTCAGCCCAGGCCTTTAGCAATGCTCCTTGCAACGCTCCGTTCTCAGTAATGCCTTTCTTTCGGAAATAACCCGTGATCATGGAGCGGTCTCGCGAGACCGCTGCGTCATCATCTCGCAAGGCCGCTACGTGATCTCGAGTCATTGCCGCAATGCATTCTTGGGACCGGAGCATCGTGAGGCCGGCCGCAACTAATCAGCGACCCGGGATTTCCGTTACGGAAGTTAAAGACAAACAGACGGAAGTATCCCTTAGGCAATTATATATATAGATTGGTATTTCAATCTTTTACACTTTCGAAATTACAAAAAGGAGAATTGGCCAATACAAAAGATTAGGCACCCTGTATGTTTAGTACCTTGTAGCACCCACTTTTGAAAGTATCACAGCTTGACAAATACATTTTGTAGCCAGACGAGTCATTCAATTTTTACTTGGAGAATTCTTCCAGTCCTGTGAGATTCCTGGGTCGTCTTGCATGCAGTACAATTTTGAGGTCTAATCACAAATTTTCAATGATGTTCAGACCAAGGGACTGTGAGGGTCATTGTAAAACCTTCAGCTTGCGCCTTTTGAGGTCGTCTACTGTGGATTTTGACGTGTGTTTAGGATCATTATCCATTTGTAGAAGCCATCCAATTTTAAAATTTGGCTTTTTTTTTTTTTTACAGATGGTGTTATATTTTCATCAAGAGCTATATTTCAACATCATTGGTCCACATGACTTGTTTCCAAAATGCATCAGACTTGTTTAGATGTTCTTTTGCATACTTCTGACACTGAATTTTATGGTGAGGAAGCAGGAGAGGTTTTCTTCTGATGACTCTTCCATGAAGGCCATATTTCTGCAGGCGTCTCTGAACAGTAGAACACTGTACCACAACTTCAGTCTGCTAAATCTTTCTGAAGGGCTTTTATAGTCAAGCAGGGGTTCTGATTTGCCTCTCTAGCAATCCTACGAGCGGCTCTCACTGATATTTTTACAATTTAATGGATTGCCAATAAATTGTTTAGCTTTCTACAAATTCTTGAGTTCCAACTTTCTAGACTTGCATAACCCTCACAGGCTAATAAAGGTCTGAAACCTTGCTCGAAGTTATCTGAGCACACAAAACTCCAAGGCTGCCGAAACTTTTGCTTTGTTTCATTTTCCTTTTTGTAATTTTTAAAATGTCAAAGATGAAAATATACTGTACACTACCGTTCAAAAGTTTAGGGTCACTTAGAAATGTCCTTCTTTTTTAAAGAAAAAAAAACAGTTATTTCAAATGAAGCTAACATTAAATGATTCAGAAATACACTTTATACATTGTTAATGTGGTAAATGACTATTCTAGCTGCAAATGTCTGGTTTGTAATGCAATATCTTCATAGGTGTATAGAGGCCCATTTCCAACAACCATCACTCCAGTGTTCTTATGGTACTTTGTGTTTGCTAACTGTGTAAGAAGGCTAATGGATGGTTAGAATACCCTTGAAAACCCTTGTGCAAGTATGTTAGCACAGCTGAAAACAATTTGCCTGATTAGAGAGCCTATAAACCTGACCTTTCTTTGAGCTAGTTGAGAATCTGGAGCATTACATTTGTTGGTTCCATTAAACTCTCAAAATGGCCAGAAAAAAAGAACTTTCATGTGAAACTCAACAGTCTATTCTTGTTCTTAGAAATGAAGGCTATTCCATGCGAGAAATTGCCAAGAAACTGAATATTTCCTACAACAGTGTGTACTACTCCCTTCAGCGGAGAGCACAAACAGGCTCTAACCAGAGTAGACAGAGAAGTGGGAGGCCGCGCTGCACAACTGAGCAACAAGACAAGTACATTAGAGTCTGTAGTTTGTGAAATAGACGTCTCACAGGTCCTCAACTGGCAGCTTCATTAAATAGTACACGCAAAACGCCAGTGTCAATGTCTACAGTGAAGAGGAGACTCTGTGATGCTGGCCTTCAGGGTAGAGTGGCAAAGAAAAAGCCATATCTGAGACTGGCTAATAAAAGGAAAAGATTAATATGGGCAAAAGAACACAGACATTGGACAGAGGAAGAATGGAAAAAAAGAGTTATGGACAGACGAATCCAAGTTTGAGGTGTTTCGATCACACAGAAGAACATTTGTAAGATGCAGAACAACTGAAAAGATCGTGCTAGAAGAGTGCCTGACGCCATCTGTCAAGCATGGTGGAGGTCATGTGATGGTCTGGGGTTGCTTTGGTGCTGGTAAAGTGGAAGATTTGTACACGGTAAAAGGGATTTTGAATAAGGAAGGCTATTGTCACACTCGTTCCCTAGACTGGTTGGTGCGGGCGTGTGGGGGTGTGGCCCCACCGGACCACAGACCAGACTTCCCTGGAAGGGTTGTAACTAAGTAGCTTCCTTGGTCTTTGCTGGAACCTCTGATTGTGAGGTCAGGCTTGTGCGGCAGGTACCACTCCAGTACCTTGTGCTGATCCCACCGGGGAACGGAACATAGACAGGCAAGCGGGCACGGCTGGCACTCTGGCAGACAGGCGGGCACGGCTGGGACAAAGGCAGGCAGATGGGTACAACAGAGATATAGGCTGTCGGGCACGGCTGGCTCTCTGGTAGGCAGGCAGGTACGGCTGGCTCTCTGGCAGGACAGGCGGACAAGGCTGGTACACTGGAAGAATCGGTAGGGACCGGTCTGCAGGCAGGTATGTAAAACAGGTAAGAACCTGTTCAGCCAGGAGGACTTAAGAATAGGTAGAGAAAGACTACGAGAGGGGATGCAGAGCGAAAGCACAGAAGCTAGAGCCAAGAACAGAGATGCAGAAGGCGGAGCCAGGAGGAGGAGCCAAGTGCAGAAACGCAGGAGGCAGAGTCAAGAGCTGGAGGCAGAACCAAGAGCAGGAGGCGGAGCCACGTGCAGAAACAGGAGGCGGAGCCAAGAGGAGGCAGTGCCACGTGCAGAAAGGCAGGAGGCGGAGCCACGTGTAGACACGCAGGAGGCAGAGCCAAGAACAGGAGGCGGAGCCAAGTGCAGAAACGCAGGAGGCCGAGCCAAGAGCAAGAGACGTAGAACCGCAAGGAGCGGAGCCAGGTAGAACCGCAAGGAGCGGAGCCGCAGAGCAAAGCTACAGAGTGCAGAGCTAGGTCAGAGTGCACAGCAAAGCTACAGAGAGCAGAGCTGAGAGCAAAGCCACAGAGTGCAGAGCTGAGAGCAGAGTGAAGTCAGAGTGCAGAGCCCAGAGCACAACCACAGAGAGCAGAGCAAGGTCACAGAATGCAGAGCAAGGAGCAAAGCAAGGTCACAGAGAGCAGAGCCAAAAGCAGAGCAAAGCAAGACACAGAGTACGCACAGCAGGGAAAGGAACCCAAGGCAGGGATATAAACAGACACAGGAACAGGACTAGGCTAAAACAAAGTCAGGAACAGGACAAGTCACAGAGACATGGATACAAGCCAGGGTACGAGGCCCCACTGGATGGCAAACACAGGACACAGACCAGTGTACAACGCCCCCCTGGGTGGCGGACATTAGAGTAACAGAGACAAGGCCTGGCACCTCAGCAGCTAAGAACTGACTGAGGGAGTAAGTTGCACAGGCCCCCACCAATGGGTGGGGATGTTTTAAATACAGGAAGCCTCATGGCGATTGGCCGGGGACACCTTAGCAAGGTGAACACAGTCTCAATAAGACACAGGAGTTGCTGGCGCCGTCCTATGCACACAGACAGAGCATGCACAGAGCAAGCAGCAGACATGAGGCACACAGCATGGAGCTGGCAGCAGCGAGAAGTCACAACAAGGCCCGGAGAAGTAATGGAGTTTGAGTGTAATGCAGGTGGGGGATGGGAGGCCATGCAATGATGCCAGCAGGGTTGTTACAGCTATCACTCCATTTTGCAACGCCATGCCATACCCTGTGGACAGCGCTTGATTGGAGCCAATTTCATCCTACAACAGGACAATGACCCAAAGCACAGAACTATTTAGGGAAGAAGCAGGCAGCTGGTATCTATCTGTAATGGAGCGGCCAGCGCAGTCACCAGATCTCAGCCCCATAGAGCTGTTGTGGGAGCAGCTTGACCGTATGGTGCAAAAATGTCCATCAAGCCAAACCAACTTGTGAGAGGGACGTCTGGAAGCATGGGGTGAGAGTTCTCCAGATTACCACAGCAAATTAACTGCTAGAATGCCAAAGGTCTGCAATGCTGGAATTGCTGCAGAGGGAGCATTCTGTGACAAAAGTAAAGTTTGAAGGAGAAAATTATTATTTCAAATAAAAATCTTTTTTTCGAACCTTGTCAATGTCTGGACTAGATTTTACATTCATTTGCCAACTCATTTGATTAATAAAAGTATGAGTTTTCATGGAAAGCACAAAATTGTCTGGTTGACCCTAAACATTTGAACGGTAGTGTATGTGTATATATATTTGCAGAAAATACAAAGGAAATGTGTCCTCTTTAACTTTAGTCCGTTTAACGATCATCTCATCTTCAACTTACTTAGCTGTTTACAATAACAGTAATTTTTATCAGGGGTGCTCAAACTTTTGCATGCCACTACATGTGCTAATCACTGCATATTGATAACACTCCTCAAAACATTGTCATATACCATGAACATCCCACAAGACCTGCTGTATACCGGGAGCACCCCACAAGACCCGCCATATTCCGATAACACCATTCAAGACCTGCTATATCCCAGGAATACTTCACAAGACCTGCCATATACTGCGAACACCCCACAGGATCTGCTTTATGCTGGGAACACACCACAAGACCTGCCATATACCATGAACACCGTATAAAACCTGTCCCATGAGACCTGCCGTATACCGGGAGTGTCCCACAAGACCTGCCGTTTACTAGGAACTCCCCACAGGACCTGCCTTATACTGGGAACTCCCCACAAGACCTGCTGTGTACCGGGAGTACCCCACAAGACCTGCCGTGTACCTGGAGTACCCCACAAGATCTGCCGTATACTGGGAGCACCACGCAAGACCTGCTGTATACCGGGAACACCCCACTAGACCTGCCGTATTCCGGGAACACCTCACAAGATCTGTGGTATAGCGGGAACACCCCACAAGACCTGCCGTATACCAGGAGCACCCCACAAGACCTGCCGTATACCAGGAGCACCCACAAAACCTGCCATATACCAGGAGTACCCCACAAGACCTGCCATATACTGGGAACACCCCACAAGACCTGCTGTATACCAGGAGCACCCCACAAGACCTGCCGTATACCAGGAGTGCCCCACAAGATCTACCATATATCTGGAGTACCTCACAAGACCTGCCATACACTGGGAACACCCCACAAGACCTGCCGTATACTGGGAACACCCCACAAGGCCTGCCATATACTGGGAACACCCCACAAGACCTGCCGTATACCGGGAACACCTCACAAGATCTGCCGTATACCGGGAACACCCAACAAGACCTGCCGTATACCAGGAACACCCCACAATACTGCCATATACTGGGAACACCCCACAAGACCTGCTGTATACCAGGAGCACCCCACAAGACCTGCCGTATACCAGGAGTGCCTCACAAGATCAACCGTATATCTGGAGTACCTCACAAGACCTGCCATACACCGGGAACCCCCCACAACACCTGCCATATACCAGGAACACCCCACAAGATCTACCATATACTGGGAACACCCCACAAGACCTGCCGTATACCGGGAACACCCCACAAGATCTGCTGTATACTGGGAACACCCCACAAGGCTTGCCATATACCAGGAACACCCCACAAGATCTACCGTATACCAGGAACACCCACAAGACCTGCCATACACCGGGAACACCCCACAAAACCTGCCGTATACTGGGAACATCCCACAAGGCCTGCCATATACCAGGAACACCCCACAAGATCTACCGTATACCGGGAACACCCACAAGACCTGCCATACACCGGGAACACTGCACAAAACCTGCCGTATACTGGGAACATCCCACAAGGCCTGCCATATACCAGGAACACCCCACAAGATCTACCGTATACCGGGAACACCCACAAGACCTATTTTCATAAATGTAAAGCTTTTAGGCTGGCTTCTTGTATGATTTTTACAAGAAGAGCATTCTGAAAATAAAATGATCCCAACTCGTCCCACTACTTGGGTTCCTAGCGACCAGCTCCGATCTACAGGGACACCTGACGGCAAGTATTTAATTCCCTTCCAGCGCAACCACAGGGGAAATTGGTCAACTTGCTAAGTTGTTTAAGAAGTGCTCAAAATCTCGCTTATGCACAAGATTTTATTCCTTCCTGGGAGAGAAAACGGCGGAAAGCATACGTGACTTTATTGCGCATGCTCAGCTAGGAAGGAAGTCTCCCGCATTTGTGAGATTACAAGAACTGAAATTAGTTGGAAAGTAAAGAGGTTGTCAATCACGCCCATGGGGGTTACTTTCTCTGTGTACTCTAGGCCCGACAGAGTCTGTAGTCTGTGTGACTCTGTACTGAAGGAGCCATACAGCTCATTAGTCCTTGGTCTAAGATCTACGCTAGACTCCGTAGACTCTACGCTAACATTCATGTGGATAAGACTTGTTGCTGCGTGCGGAGCACCTACATGTCTGAGGAATAATGACCCTATGAATCATTCCGGTCTTATGTCCTGTTTACTTAAACCCTATGCACAGGATATATAATTATACAGCTGTAATTACGTTGCTTTTTCGTGACTCTTGTTTGGAGTTCACTAAGGTTTGTAGGATTCAGAATCGTATTTGCTGCATAGATCCATTAGCATCGGCCATATTGTGGTAGCGCTCCCGCCAACCGAGGTTGCCCTATACACCATACATAAAGATTTTCCAAAATTTTCTAATTTGCCTATATCTATTTCTCCCCTTTTGCAATATGCCCTTTAACATTAGGGAAATCACCTCCAATCTATTGGGATTAGCTAACTATATCCTGTGGATGAGGTTCTCTTGACTTCACCCAAGAGCAAAGTGGGGTTAAAAAAAAGGATCCAGCATGCTCTCTCCAGCGTTGAAACCACTTGCACGCTCCGCCAAGCTGAGGGTGCATGTGTAGAAATGAGTCAGAAGAATAGCTGTCGAGCAAATGAACTTTCGTCCAGCACTTTGAAGGTATATGAGCACCTTTAGTGAAATTTTTAGCTGCTTGACAGATTAAGCAGCAAAATTCTTCCTTAATTCTAAAACAAGTCTGAAAGAGAATATGCCGTCAGACAGCGTGACAGCGCGGCAAACTCTGCCTCTGATTGGCAATAAGATTGC
This sequence comes from Ranitomeya imitator, assembly GCF_032444005.1. Lineage (NCBI taxonomy): Eukaryota > Metazoa > Chordata > Amphibia > Anura > Dendrobatidae > Ranitomeya > Ranitomeya imitator. Next base: position 809,671,889 of record NC_091284.1, on the reverse strand, counting down.
CACCAGCGGTCAGAGAGCTGTGGTTCCCATGCTGTCAGATGACCGCATGAGCCAACAGCTGTGACCAGCGGTAAATTTTTTTTACCTTCAGTCACAGAGGTGTCGGATGATGAGAGAGTACTACTCCCATCAGCCTACGCCTGCTGCCGCGAAAAACAGCGAGGGCAGGCGCCACTGAGGTAAGTATTCATCAGCCGGCCCCAGTACAATAAATAAATAAAAATTATGTGGGGTCTTGCAGGCTGCAACCATCAGCTGTCAGCTTTATCATGGCTGGTTATCAAGAATAGAGGGATCCCCATGCCATGTTTTTAAATGATTTAAATAAATAATTAAAAAAAACGGCATGGGGATCCCCATTTCTGACAACCAGCCAAGCTAAAGCAGACATCTGGTGGCTAATATTCTCAGTCTGGTAAGAGACCATGGATACTGCCCCCCCCCCCAGGCCTAAAAATAGCAGCCCACAACCACCCCAGTAAAGGCCCATCTATTCTGGTGCTTTTTCCCATCTATTCCCACTATGCCTGTGGCATTGGCAAGTGGGGTTCATATTTGTGGGGTTGTTGTCACCTTTGTATTTTCAGGTGACATCAAGCCCAGCAGTTAGTATATATTACTATAAGATACCTCTCCATTACTAAGCCCAAAGTCATATTATCAATAAAAAAACACCCAGAATAAAGTCCTTTATTTGGAATAAAAATTCACGAGGTTTTACAAATGTATTTAGAAAAAAACCAAACACAGTTATATTCACCTTACGCGCATTCCATTGAATCCCTGGTCCCATGTGAGAAAAAAAAAAAACAAAACAGAAAATAATAAACAGCAAAAATACTCATGTAATGCCCATTACATTGAAGCCCTGGTCTACTGTAAAAGAAACAAAAATTAAAAATAACAATATCCCTCACCTGTCCAACATACTGTCCCACGCCGTAATCCATATCTTTGTTTTTCAACCTGGACTGTGCCAAGATGCGGGCCATCCAGGCTGAAAATCATGGAAGAGTAAGCTGCTGCGAGCGCAGCATCAGTGACTAGCTGTGGGGTCATCTAGGTCAGGGGTGTCAAACTGCATTCCTCGAGGGCTGCAAACAGGTCATGTTTTCAGGATTTCCTTATACTGCACAGGTGATAATTTAATCACCAACTCATTATTTGTGTAGGTGATTAAATTATCACCTGTGCAGTACAAGGAAATCCTGAAAACATGACCTGTTTGCAGCCCTCGAGGAATGCAGTTTGACACCCCTGATCTAGGTTACTGCAGGTGACTAAGGCTGCGTTCCCATCTCATTTCAGTGTGAGCTGGGCCGATGAACTGCGGTGACCTCAGTGAGATCACTTCTAGCACCGTGAGAAAAAGTCTCATGGTGTAGCGCCGAGCTGAGTGAGTTCAGCGCAATTCACCATGAGAAATTTCTCACTCTGTCATGCAAATGACAGCATGGGAAACACCCGATGTTTGGGGTGCCATACCAGAAGAGTAAAATGGTCTTCCTGGAGAAGTCCGTGTTCGGGATACGTTCCCGAACAGCAGGTGTTGGGTACGGACTCGAACTTTACTGTTAAGGTTCGCCCATCACTAATGTTATCATCATTATACTCAGGTGTTTCCTTAAGCTATACCTGTTTACTCCCACACTTGAAAGGCGTACTGATGAGGAATTTCGATTGTAAGCCCCAGTGAAGATAGTGATGATGATTCCTGTAAATCACCTAAAAATAAGAGCAAGTATATCAGAGCTAACAGTGCTTTTAAAAGAGGAGAGCTCATAGAAGGGTTTGTAATGTGACACAGCTAAACTCAGCTACATTTTCTAATCATGCAGGAGGTTAGACCAGGCGTTGTACCAGGGCTGTATCATTTACATCTCACACACTGAGAAACCTAAGCAATTGCAGGGGGGGTGGGGGAGGGCATATTCTTTCTCTGCTGCTTCTGATTGGGAAAATCATTCAAGAAGAAGTACACGCCAACCCCAGTGAAAAATATCTGATAACACCACTTGAACTTACCAAAAATTAACTAATTAAATGCCAAATACTTTGCTGACATCTGAACAACAAAGAGACAAAATTGTATGGTAGTAGTAATGGTGGAATGATCATTGTCCAAAATTCTCATTACATGGGTGCAGGAGTTAACCGAAGGGGGGAACAAAAAAAAAAAAGACCTTTGAAAATTCAAGACTGAATGGAAAAGCTCTTCTCTGGAAAAAAAAGTTATGTTTGGTTGGCTGACATAAATGGAATGGTCTAAGAAGAGTCTCTTCTGATAAGGATTTCCTGGGGTGTGGACATTGCTAAAAACAACAGCCACCCTGTGCAAACAGGGGACAAGAAAAGGTGCATCACACAAAAGATCCCATTAATCCTGTTCTTGCATTGTGTTCACATTGATGGAAAAGCTACAAAAATGTGGTGTAGTATAAACCTTTCCCCGGTGACGGGAGTGAACTTACACCAAGGGCTCTAAAGCAATTCACTTTCTTACTTGAAAACCTCTGATCTTCAAAGGTGGTTTTGATGTTATTAAAATATTTTTTTTTAACCTAAAATAAGGCTATTAGCATAAAAAAAAATAACATTAAAAAAACTTCAACCAATGCTGAAAAATTGAGGGAATTTAGATTGTGAACCCCGATGGAGAAAGTGATGATGATTTCTGTAAAGTGCTGTGGAATATGATGGTGCTACATAAGTATAATAAAAGTGGAGAATTCCCTTAAGGTGGCCATTACCCCCGCAAAAACTGACTATTTAACCATGGGCTCCAAGTGTGGCACAGGGGCTAGGCAGCTGATAATGCTTTACCTGTCAAGTTCCAATTCACAGTTCCTCCAAGAACAAAAATGTTGCTTCTCACATAGATATGTGGCTCAGTGGTCTACCGGACCACCCGCTATCGGGAAGGAGGCAATGGGGAGTATGTATTATTATAATTGAGAACGCTTGGTATTGGTTGTGGTGAAGGGGGCAAATATTTTTTTCCCCCGCTTACGATCATTCAGAAAAATCAGGAACCCAAGTGTTTGTGTGTTGGGGGTTAGAAGGTCCATCCTGAAACCTCTCCCTTGGGCACCAATTAGGGTGGCAAAGTTTCTCAATGTTGCCTTGCATCAGTGAGGTCTTGGGTTTGAGTCTGACCAAGAACAACATCTGCTAGGACTTTGGATGGTCTCCCTGTGTCTGCATGGATTTCCTCCAGGTATTCTCCTCCCCACACATGTATTTTGTGTGTTTATCTAAAATACAAAAAGTAGATTGTGAGTCCCTGGATACCACCTACAAATACAACATGTGAACCGTTAAAGTAGTTTCCATGGCTATGGAGTCCTTAAGATAAGTCATCAGTTTTAAATTGCTGCAGGGGGAGGGTGTTCAGCAACCGGCACCACCATCATCACTACCGAGTAAGACATCATTCACATTTCCGTCTTTTCTCTCCCGTCGAAATCCGTCGTGTTTTAAAAAAGCAGGATCCTGCAAATTTTTCTGCAGGATCCTGTTTTTTACCATAGACTTGTATTAGCGACGGATTGTGATGGATGGCCATCCGTTTCATCCGTCGTGCACTGGATCCGTTGGAAATTCGCTGTCCGTCGGGCGGAGAAAACTTCAGAGGAACGTTTTTTCTGCATGTCAGAAAATCGCTCAGCGTAGGATCCTGCGCTGTCCGTCATTGGCTTTAATGGAAGCCTATGGACGCAGGATCCGTCGCTGACCGTCACACATAGGAATCCAGTGACATATCCCGTTTTTCCACTTTGAGCATGCCCGGAAGGATTTTCAAGTCCGGGAAAAAGAGTCTCTCTCTCTCTCTCTCTCTCTCTCTCTCTCTCTCTCTCTCTCTCCTCTCTCTCCCAGAATCTTATACCTGAAAATCCAGGCAGGAACTCCATAGACGGATCTGTCAGCTACTTTCACAACATCCGTCGATACGTCGCTTCACTGCATTGTGACGCTCCCGCAGTGACGGAAGTGTGAAAGAGGCCTTACTGTCACTAGGTTCCACATACACAGTGTACCAAGTTTGGAAACTCTGTCCTGGTCCTGCGCCTGCCAGAAGTACACAGTTTATGGAGCTTGAACAGCACAGCTTTGTACACTCTGTCCTAGTCCTACGAATGCCAGAAGTACACAGTGTAGGGAGCTGGAACAGCAGAACTTTGTACACTCTGTCCTGGTCCTACGACTGCCAGAAGTACACAGTGTATGGAGCTGGAACAGCAGAGATTTGTGCACTGTCCTGGTCCTACGACTACCAGAAATATGCAGTGTATGGAGCTGGAACAGCAGAGCTTTGTACACTCTGTCCTAGTCCGGCGCCTGCCAGAAGTACACAATATATGGAGCTGGAACAGCAGAGCTTTGTACACTCTGTCCTGGTCCTGTGACTGCCAGAAGTACACAGTGTATGGAGCTGGAACAGCAGTGCTTTGTACACTCTGTCCTGGTCCTGTGACTGCCAGAAGTGCAGAGTTTATGGAGCTGGAACAGCAGAGCTTTGTACACTCTGTCCTGGTCCTGTGACTGCCAGAAGTACACAGTGTATGGAGCTGGAACAGCAGTGCTTTGTACACTCTGTCCTAGTCCTGCGCCTGCCAGAAGTGCAGAGTTTATGGAGCTGGAACAGCAGAGCTTTGTACACTCTGTCCTGGTCCTGCGCCTGCCAGAAGAACACAGTATATGGAGCTGGAACAGCAGAGCTTTGTACACTCTGTCCTGGTCCTTCGCCTGCCAGAAGTACGCAGTATATGGAGCTGGAACAGCAGAGCTTTGTACACTCTGTCCTGGTTCTACGACTGACAACAGTACACAGTTTATGGAGGTGGAACAGTCGAGCTTTGTGCACTCTGTCCTGGTCCTGTGACTGCCAGAAGTACACAGTGTATGGAGCTGGAACAGCAGAGCTTTGTGCACTCTGTCCTGGTCCTACGACTGCCAACAGTACACAGTGTATAGAGCTAGTACTTCACAGCTCTATACACCATGTAGTGGCCTTGTAGTGATCTCAGTTGCTGTACCTGAGAATGGCCATTACGCAGTGTGCAGAGCTGGAACAGCAGCGCCTCCTACATTGTTTCCTGGTCCCGTTTCTGCCGGAAGTAAACCGTGTCTCTATACACCATGTAGTGGCCATTCTCGGGTACTGCAACTGAGCTCCTATTGATGTGAATGTGATCTGAGCTGCTCCAGCTCCACACACTATGCACTTCCGGCAGCCACAGACCCTGGTGACTGCTAATCAGTGGGGATACCGGTGGTCGGACCTCTGCCGATCTGTTATAGATGTCCTATCCTAATGATATATCTTTCTCCTGGACGTTCGCTTCGTCTTCTAGCATCAAACATTGGTAGGGAGTTAGAAAGCTCCAAAATTAAATTGTACAAAAATCACAAATTTTAGAAAACAAAAAGAAAAAAAACGTTGTGCTTTCGAGTTACACGTTTCTATTTTTTCTTCGCCAGTAAGCCGTAATTAGCCGTCCGGACGGCAGGGGTTGATGTGAATAGTGGTTTCTCAGTGATTTTAAGCCTGCTGTTACATGCTACAGAACAAAAAGTCAGGCAGGAAGAGTTTGTTTTGTCATGCCGTGTCACTCGAGAAAAACAGCCCACTTCATGGGATTTACCCAGTGACAATGTTTTTATAAGGCCTTCAGCTCGAACCGGTTCAAGACAAAACAACAGTAACCTGATTGCAGACATTTCTGTACAGTTTGTATAATCCGAACACTCGGGGGCCCACGGACGGGCCCCGTGTCATGGATACTGACACCTGTTTACAAATGCCGTATTGGCATCGACGCTAATTTACACAGGGCCCGAAATAATCCTCCTGTACACAAGACGTCGGGGATGGAGAAAAGTGACTCCGCCACGCCGTAATGTACACAGAGGAAGCCCTATGTAAACCCATGTTCTAGAAAGGGAAATGTCGTATCTGGGCCAAGTGATGTGTTTGGTAAATGGGTAAACTCTGACTGATATTCAGTGTCAATATAGACTTCCTAAGAGATCGGTGTTCAATAAAGACGTCCATGCTGGAATCACGATAACTCCATTGTGTATAAATCCAGGAAACGGGACCAGATGTGGAAGAGCGGAGTGTGTCAGGAGGTATTACTGGAGATGTGGCAGGGTGAAGTTCTCCTCTGTCACAGGAGTTATGTTCATAGGGGCAGTATGATACTAGTTATATTCTTGTACATGGGGCAGTATTATACTAGTTATATTCTTGTACATAGGGGCAGTATTATAGTAGTTATATTCTTGTACATAGGAGCAGTATTATAGTATTTATATTCTTGTACATAGGAGCAGTATTATAGTAGTTATATTCTTGTATATAGGGGCAGTATTATAGTAGTTATATTCTTGTACATAGGAGCAGTATTATTGTAGTTATATTCTTGTACATAGGAGGCAGTATTATAGTAGTTATATTCTTGTACATGGGGCAGTATTATACTAGTTATATTCTTGTACATAGGGGCAGTATTATAGTAGTTATATTCTTGTACATAGGCAGTATAATAGTAGTTATATTCTTGTACATAGGAGCAGTATTATTGTAGTTATATTCTTGTACATAGGAGCAGTATTATAGTAGTTATATTCTTGTACATGGGGCAGTATTATACTAGTTATATTCTTGTACATAGGGGCAGTATTATAGTAGTTATATTCTTGTACATAGGAGCAGTATTATAGTATTTATATTCTTGTACATAGGAGCAGTATTATAGTAGTTATATTCTTGTATATAGGGGCAGTATTATAGTAGTTATATTCTTGTACATAGGAGCAGTATTATTGTAGTTATATTCTTGTACATAGGAGCAGTATTATAGTAGTTATATTCTTGTACATAGGCAGTATAATAGTAGTTATATTCTTGTACATAGGGGCAGTATTATCTATAATTTAACGCTGGGAGCGTCACTCTGTCCGAAGCCTTTATAGACTGCGCCAGCGCACGCGCTGGCGCAGTCTGGGCCTCACAGAGTGACGCTCCCAGGAGATCGTGGTATGCGTAAACACTGAACGCACACCGCGATCTCCACCGGAGAGTCAGGGACCGCCAGGAGGGTAAGTATATTCACCTGTCCCCCGTTCCAGCACTGCGTGCGGCTCCGTCTCCCGGGTCCTCTGCTGTGACGTTCCCAATTCATAGGGCGCGATGACGCGCTTAATGCGCGCCGGCGCCGCCCTCTGACTGAACAGTCACAGCCAGAGGAACCGGAAGATGGCGGAGCGCAGCGCTGGAACGGGACAGACAGGTGAGTATACCAAGTGCTGGGGGCCTGAGCTAGCGGTGACTCTGGCACCTGACCCCCACAGCGCGCCGGTGTCCCCGCCTGCTCAGGCCCCCCAGCACTCGGCGCCCAGCGACGATAGGTGAGTATGGTATTTTTTTTTTTTATATATGGCAGCATACGGGGCATATATAATGGAGCATCTTATGGGGGGCATATAATACAATGGTGGCGCAGGATGGGAGCAGCACATGACAGAACGGGGGCGCAGGATGGCAGCAGCACACGACAGAACGGGCGCAGGATGGCAGCAGCACATGACAGAACGGGCGCAGGATGGTAGCAGCACATGACAGAACGGGGGCACAGGATGGGAGCAGCACATGACAGAACGGGCGCAGGATGGCAGCAGCACATGACAGAACGGGCACAGGATGGTAGCAGCACATGACAGAACGGGGGCACAGGATGGCAGCAGCACATGACAGAATGGGGGCGCAAGATGGGAGCAGCACATGACAGAACGGTGGCGCAGGATGGGAGCAGCACATGACAGAACGGTGGCGCAGGATGGCAGCAGCACATGACAGAACGGGCGCAGGATGGGAGCAGCACATGACAGAACGGTGGCGCAGGATGGCAGCAGCACATGACAGAACGGGCGCAGGATGGGAGCAGCACATGACAGAATGGGGGTGCAAGATGGGAGCAGCACATGACAGAACGGGCGCAGGATGGGAGCAGCACATGACAGAATGGGGGCGCAAGATGGGAGCAGCACATGACAGAATGGGCGCAGAATGGCAGCAGCACATGACAGAATGGGGGCGCAAGATGGGAGCAGCACATGACAGAACGGGCGCAGGATGGGAGCAGCACATGACAGAGCGGGGGCGCCGGATGGCAGCAGCACATGACAGAACAGGGGCGCAGGATGGTAGCAGCACATGACAGAACGGGGGCGCAGGATGGGAGCAGCACATGACAGAACGGGCGCAGGATGGCAGCAGCACATGACAGAACGGGCACAGGATGGTAGCAGCACATGACAGAACGGGGGCACAGGATGGCAGCAGCACATGACAGAATGGGGGAGCAAGATGGGAGCAGCACATGACAGAACGGGCGCAGGATGGGAGCAGTACATGACAGAACGGTGGCGCAGGATGGCAGCAGCACATGACAGAACGGGCGCAGGATGGGAGCAGCACATGACAGAATGGGGGTGCAAGATGGGAGCAGCACATGACAGAACGGGCGCAGGATGGGAGCAGCACATGACAGAATGGGGGCGCAAGATGGGAGCAGCACATGACAGAACGGGCGCAGGATGGGAGCAGCACATGACAGAACGGGGGCGCAGGATGGCAGCAGCACATGACAGAACAGGGGCGCAGGATGGGAGCAACACATGAAAGAATGGGGGCACAGGATGGGAGCAGCACATGACAGAACGGGGGCGCAGGATGGGAACAGCACATGACAGAACGGGCGCACGATGGCAGCAGCACATGACAAAACGGCGCAGGATGGGAGCAGCACATGACAGAACAGGGGCGCAGGATGGCAGCAGCACATGACAGAATGGGCGCAGGATGGGAGCAGCACATGACAGAACGGGGGCGCAGGATGGGAGCAGCACATGACAGAACGGGGGCGCAGGATGGCAGCAGCACATGACAGAACGGGCGCAGGATGGGAGCAGCACATGACAGAACAGGGCAGCAGGATGGGAGCAGCACATGAAAGAACGGGGGCACAGGATGGGAGCAGCACATGACAGGATGGGAGCAGCAAATGACAGAATGGAGGCGCAGGATGGGTGCAGAACATGTCAGAATGGAGGTGCAGGATGGGTGCAGCACATGTCACAATGGGGGCGCAGGATGGGAGCAGCACATGACAGAGTGGGGGCGCAAGATGGGTGCAGAACATGTCAGAATGGAGGCGCAGGATGGGTGCAGAACATGTCACAATGGGGGCGCAGGATGGGAGCAGCACATGACAGAATGGGGGCGCAAGATGGGTGCAGAACATGTCAGAATGGAGGCGCAGGATGGGTGCAGAACATGTCAGAATGGGGGCGCAGGATGGGAGCAGCACATGTCACAATGGGGGCGCAGGATGGAAGCAGCACATGACAGAATGGGGGCGCAGGATGGGTGCAACACATGACAGAATGGGGGCGCAAGATGGGTGCAACACATGGCAGGATGGGGCGCAGGATGGGTGCAGCACATGACAGGATGGGGACGCAGGATGGAGCAGCACATGTCAGAATGGTGGTGCAGGATGGGAGCAGCACATGTCAGAATGGGGGTGCAGGATGGGTGCAGCACATGTCAGGATGGGGACGCAGGATGGAGCAGCTCATGACAGGATGGGGACGCAGGATGGAGCAGCACATACCAGGATGGAGACCATATACCAATATAGATGCTAGCCACCCGGGCGTAGAACGGGTTCAATAGCTAGTAGTAGTTATATTCTTGTACATAGGGGCAGTATTATAGTAGTTGTATTCTTGTACATAGGGGCAGTTTTATAGTAGTTATATTCTTGTACATAGGGGCAGTATTATAGTAGTTATATTCTTGTACATAGGGGGCAGTTTTATTGTAGTTATATTCTTGTACATAGGAGCAGTATTATAGTAGTTATATTCTTGTACATAGGAGCAGTATTATAGTCGTTATATTCTTGTACATAGGGAGCAGTATTATAGTAGTTATATTCTTATACATAGGAGCAGTATTATAGTAGTTATATTCTTGTACATAGGGGGCAGTATTATAGTAGTTATATTCCTGTACATAGGGGCAGTATTATAGTAGTTATATTCTTGTACATAGGGGCAGTATTATACTAGTTATATTCTTGTACATAGGAGCAGTATTATAGTAGTTATATTCTTGTGCATAGGAGGCAGTATTATAGTAGTTATATTCTTGTACATAGGATCAGTATTATACTAGTTATATTCTTGTATATAGGAGCAGTATTATAGTAGTTATATTCTTGTGCATAGGGGGCAGTATTATACTAGTTATATTCTTGTATATAGGAGCAGTATTATAGTAGCTATATTCTTGTACATAGGTGGCAGTATTATAGTAGCTCACAATATTTATTTTCTTTAAAGGGAATCTGTCACCCCATTTTTCACCTATAAGCTAAAGGTACTGTCACACTAAGCGACGCTGCAGCGATACCGACAACGATGTCGATCGCTGCAGCATCGCTGTTTGGTCGCTGGAGAGCTGTCACACAGACAGCTCTCCAGCGACCAACGATCCCGAAGTCCCCGGGTAACCAGGGTAAACATCCGGTTACTAAGCGCAGGGCCGCACTTAGTAACCCGATGTTTACCCTGGTTACCGTTGTAAATGTTAAAAAACAAACACTACATACTTACATTCCTGGTGTCTGGTCAGGTCCCTCGCCTTCAGCTTCCCGCACTGACTGAGCACCGGCCGTAAAGTACAGCGGTGACGTCACCGCTGTGCTTTGCTTTACGGCTGGCCGGCGCTCACAGTCAGTGCGGGAAGCTGACGGCGAGGGACCTGACCAGACACCGGGAATGTAAGTATGTAGTGTTTGTTTTTTTACATTTACAACGGTAACCAGGGTAAACATCGGGTTACTAAGTGCGGCCCTGCGCTTAGTAACCCGATGTTTACCCTGGTTACCAGTGAAGACATCGCTGAATCGGCGTCACACACGCCGATTCAGCGATGTCAGCGGGAGATCCAGCGACAAAATAAAGTGCTGGACTTTCCCCAGCGACCAACGATCTTCCAGCAGGGGCCTGATCGTTGGTCGCTGTCACACATAAAGATATCGTTAGCGGGGTCGTTGCTACGTCACAAAAAACGTGACGTTGCAACGATATCCTTAACGATATCGTTATGTGTGAAGGTACCTTTATCTACAGCATTACAGAATGCTGTAGATCAGGGGTGTCAAACTGCATTCCTCGAGGGCCGCAAACCATGCATGTTTTCAAGATTTCCTTAGCATTGCACAAGGTGCTGCAATCATTATGTCTGTAGGTGATTAAATTATCACCTGTACAGTACAAGGAAATCCTGAAAACATGACCTGTTTGCAGCCCTCTAGGAATGCAGTTTGACACCCCTGCTGTAGATAAGCCCCTGATGGCGGTGGCCTTAGCTTATAGGTAAAAAATGGGGTTACAGATTCCCTTTAATGAATTGATCTCTTGTTGTTTTCTTGGTAAATAACTTGTTTTACCCATCACTAAAAATAGGCAAAGATAAATTAAAGTTATATAAAGGTCAGGCTCCTAATAGAAGGCTGTCTAAATGTAGCAGTTGCTTTCAGGCCTTTGTAGCTGAGTAGGAGAAGGCCCTTTTGGCATGTATGAAGAAAACAGTTTAAATCTGGTAATGGCTTATGATTTATTAGAGCAGGTAGAGCGTAACCATATTTTATTTTTGTTTGCATAAATCAGTGGTACCCTTGAAAATAAGAAGCTCTGTAATACATCTTTTTAGAGAAATCCCCTTTTTTATCCTCCTGGTCTGATCTTTCATTTTCAAAATTCTAAATTCACAAATATAATTTGTCTTTGTAAATACAGAATTTCCCATTACTGAGATAGGTGACAGTTGGTGCTCATACTTTTCTGTGGAGTACTGTAATTTAATGTCTGTTTGTTCTTCTAGCCCCTCCCTAGAATTTGTGTGTTCCTCTAGCTCCTCCCTAGAATGTCTGTGTGTTCCTCTAGCTCCTCCCTAGAATTTGTGTGTTCCTCTAGCTTTTCCCTAGAATGTCTGTGTGTTCCTCTAGCTCCTCCCTAGAATGTCTGTGTGTTCCTCTAGCTCCTCCCTAGAATGTCTGTGTGTTCCTCTAGCTCCTCCCTAGAATGTCTGTGTGCTCCTCTAGCTCCTCCCTAGAATGTCTGTGTGTTCCTCTAGCTCCTCCCTAGAATGTTTGTGTTCCTCTAGCTCCTCCCTAGAATGTCTGTGTGCTCCTCTAGCTCCTCCCTAGAATGTCCGTGTGTTCCTCTAGCTCCTCCCTAGAATGTCCGTGTGTTCCTCTAGCTCCTCCCTAGAATGTCTGTGTGTTCCTCTAACTCCTCTCTAGAATGTCTGTGTGTTCCTCTAGCTCCTCCCTAGAATGTCTGTGTGTTCCTCTAGCTCCTCCCTAGAATGTCTGTGTGTTCCTCTAGCTCCTCCCTAGGATGTCTGTATCTGCCTCTAGCTCCTCCCTAGGATGTCTGTGTGTTCCTCTAGCTCATCTCTAGAATGTCCGTGTGTTCCTCTATCTCCTCCCTAGAATGTCCGTGCGTTCCTCTAGCTCCTCCCTAGAATGTCCGTGCGTTCCTCTAGCTCCTCCCTAGAATGTCCGTGCGTTCCTCTAGCTCCTCCCTAGAATGTCTGTCTGCCTCTAGCTCCTCTCTAGAATGTTTGTGTTCCTCTAGCTCCTCCCTAGAATGTCTGTGTGTTCCTCTAGCTCCTCCCTAGAATGTCTGTGCGTTCCTCTAGCTCCTCTCTAGAATGTTTGTGTTCCTCTAGCTCCTCTCTAGAATGTTTGTGTTCCTCTAGCTCCTCCCTAGAATGTCTGTGTGTTCCTCTAGCTCTTCCCTAGAATGTCTGTGCGTTCCTCTAGCTCCTCCCTAGAATGTCTGTGTGTTCCTCTAGCTCCTCCCTAGAATGTCTGTGTGTTCCTCTAGCTCTTCCCTAGAATGTCTGTGCGTTCCTCTAGCTCCTCCCTACAATGTCTGTGTGTTCCTCTAGCTCCTCCCTAGAATGTCCGTGTGTTCCTCTAGCTACTTCCTAGAATGTCTGTGTTCCTCTAGCTCCTCCCTAGAATGTCTGTGTGTTCCTTTAGCTCCTCCCCTCTCCATAGAATTTTAAAAGCACCAACTGTCTTCTGTATAATGGAAACATTTTTTTTTTTTACTGAATACAGATTTTTGTTATGAAGTGACAATGAATGTTGGGCTCGTTCCACCGTGAATCCTGTGATTTTTGTTTACTGTGTCAGTGGAACTTGATTGCTGTTCCACTTTTAATCAGTGTGTTCCAGTTTTGATAAGTTTTGACGCTGATTGTGGCTTTTCCAAACAAGCATAGTGAATCTCCTAAATTCACCCACACTTTGTAAGCCCGGTAATATCCGTTTGTTAGCTGACTCAGGACGCCTTTTGCTTTATGCCTGTTTTTTTGGATCTCTTGTGTCACAAGGTAAAAGAAATACAAGAACATTTTTCACATCTACCTTTTCCTTTGTGTTGGCCTCTGACTTGCAGCTGTATCCTCTCTGACGGCCAAGTCTCTGCGTTTCTGCTGAAATATCTGCCGGGAAATAAACAGTAATAGGAAAAAAATGAAGCGCCTGAAACCAAACTTCACTTAACCCTTTTTGTTCAATGCAAACTTTTAGAATATTGTAAAAAAAAAAAAAAACGTGAGGTTTTTTGCTGTTAGATTTTTCACTTCCAGAAATATTTTTTAAATTTAAAGGGTTTATCTGGTATCGAAAATTCATTAAAAAACAAACAAACAACTAACAGAGCCTTAGTCACCCTCCCCGTAGTGTGAATCGGTGACTAGTAACAATATGGCAATATTGCTCATAACAAATTTTCACATTGGGATAGGATTATATGACTGTTTATTGATAGCATTTAAAGGGAATTGGTTAGTAAGATCAATCCCCCCCAAACCTACATATATGGACATGCAGGTGTTTGAAAGCTATTCATTCAACACCTTTATATTTTTTATCTGTTGCTGCATTCCCAAGAAATCTGTATTTTTAAATCGTATGGAAATTAAGCATTAAATTCTCTGGGCGTGACCGAGCATTTCCAGACCCTCTGCCTCCTGAGGTTGTTTGATAGTTTACGCTCTGTGTGACATCAGACACCAAACAAGAAAATCTGACTAAAGAGGTTGGTGCTGAGTGGGAGAAAAACTTTGGGAAGCAGAAGTTCCGGAAGTGTTCTGTCACGCCCAAAGCACGTAAAATCTTATTTGCATATGAATGAAGATGCTAATTTATTGGGAATGCAGCAACAGATAGGAAATATAAAAGTGTTGATGAATTTAACTTTCAAAGACCTACATTTAATTGTATGCAGTTTGGGAAGAGTTTTGGGACGTCTTCTTAAAATCTCATTTGCATATGAATGAAGATTCTAATTTCTCGGGAATGCAGCAACAGATAGAAGATATAAAAGTATTGATGAATTTAGTTTTCAAAGACCTACATACAATTGAATGCAGTTTGGTAGTGAAGGGCTGATCTTGCCAACAGATTACAAACACAGGAAGTACTGGTACATCACACGTTGGCTGTCTGACTTTGATGTGGGCTCAATTACTGACCCCTCATCTTTGCCGACAGTAGATGGCTTTGTCATTCAGCCATCATGTGCATCCAACAGCCGCCGATGCAGCGGAACTGTTTATGTGTGCATTTACAGCACACTTTCTGAGGGGGAATGTGCTGTTCTAAAGCGATGGCTTGTCATGATATCCAGGGGTCTGCTTAAGACCCCCGTGCCTGTCATGAGTGGCTGGCATTCATTGGAGACCCTGCTTATTGCTATAGCTAAAGTACTAAAGTATAATCAGATGGTAGCAGACAAGCGCTCCATTCAAGGGGGGCTTTACACGATCAGTAGGGGATTCCTGCTGATAAAATCTGATAAATAAATGGTGTCAAATTCCATTTTCTTCCCTACATATCTATAGGCCTCACTCAGCTGTCTAATAGTAAGACTTTCTTTAATGCCCATAGCAACCAATCAGAACTGAGCTTTCAATTCTTAAACTGCTGTAGTAAAATGAAAGCTGTGTTCTGATTGGTCGCTATGGACAATTTTGAGAAGTGAGGCCTACAGAGTCTAGTGAAGCCTGAATGGCAGCTGTACATCTACAACAGCCTTTACTTTTGTGTGAATTGCCAGAGCAAGATTTTTTTATTTTTTATTTTTTTACAGACAGAGGCCTCATTTATGAAAACTGTTTGTCGACAATTCCGAGCTCAGCTTTAATTTCTAAGGGTATGTGTCCACGTTCAGGATTGCATCAGGATTTGGTCAGGATTTTTCATCAGTATTTGTAAGCCAAAACCAGGAGTGGAACAATCAGAGGAAAAGTATAATAGAAACATATGCACCACTTCTGTATTTATCACCCACTCCTGGTTTTGGCTTACAAATACTGATGGAAAATCCTGACCAAATCCTGATGCAATCCTGAACGTGGACACATACCCTTAAGCTCCTGTAAAAATGTATAAACTGAGCTCAGGTTGGTTGCTAGAAGCAACAAAGACCGGTTTACTAAATGGGGACCACAATAACCCTTTTTCTTGGTGGGAATGGGCTCTACATTGGATAGAGGGGCTGCCGGAGACTTTGATTGTGGGATATCGGAAATTGGAAACGTACAAGGGTTATTCCCAACTGGACAAGTTATCACTTCTCCACATCTTTCTGATCGCCGAGGTCCGGCTTTGGGGACCCCCAATGATCCTGAGAATGGGGCTGTGAAAAGTCCCGTTAAAATGGATCAATGACATTGCAAGTGCGACCCTGAATTAATGAGGGTCTCAGCGATCAGACCTTCAATATTCAGCACTTGTCCTGTGGAGCAGAGTTTTCTACCCATGGGCGGACCCTTTCTTTTTTCTTTTTTTCTTAAATGCATGTGTTTGGGGCTAAAAATCGTTTTTGTGATTTGGTTTAATTGGAAATTTTGCACCATTTGCTGTCTATAGCCTTTATGTTGCACTGTTTATTGCTGGCTGCAGAATGAGTCAACTGTGAGTTTATCAGTGAGCTCCAGGCAGTTTGGAGCTCTTTTCAGTCTTTTGACCTCCTGAGCTGATTTCTGACCACAGACCATGTCAAAGTAGAAAGTGTAGGGAAACAAAGAGCCTGGAAAAGCCAAACGGTGCCAATGAAACCCAATTGGAAAAATGATTTCTACCTCCAAATATATGCAACGAAGTAAGAAAAATATAGTGTCAAAAGGTGGACAACCCCTTTAAGGTTAATTGATTTGCTTTTAGCTAGTAAATTAGTGGACGCTACAGTGAATACCCACCAGATTATGCAGTTGTTTGTAAAATTTGATAAATTTTTGCAAATTGTGATAAAATATACCATATATATATATATATATATATATATATATATATATATATATATATATATATATATATATATATATATATATATATATATATATATATATATAATTTTTTTTTTTTTTTTTTTGGGGGGGGGGGGTTTACAATAAATTTTGTCAT
The DNA here is from genome assembly GCF_032444005.1 of Ranitomeya imitator. NCBI lineage: Eukaryota > Metazoa > Chordata > Amphibia > Anura > Dendrobatidae > Ranitomeya > Ranitomeya imitator. The sequence continues at coordinate 809,655,327 of NC_091284.1, read as the reverse complement.
AATTTCAAAAATTCATTTTCAAAACCTTAACTTTGCGATTCTGTTTTAGGAGAGGATTACTGACAATTTACATGGCCAATCAGGTAAGAAAAGAACTTGTTTTTAACGTTTTTCTTTTTCCATAATGTTTCTTTGGTGTGCAGAATAGTATATGTCTCTTACGTGACGCTTCTGTATAGGATAGTGAGACCGAGCATAGACTGCAAACAGTGTTAAATGTTGTAGACATGCGCCATTTTTTATTATTATTATTATTATTATTATTATTTATTGTTATAGCTCCATTTATTCCATGGCGCTTTACATGTGAGGAGGGGTATACATAATAAAAACAAGTACAATAATCTTGAACAATACAAGTCATGACTGGTACAGGAGGAATGAGGACCCTGCCCGCGAAGGCTCACAATCTACAAGGGATGGGTGAGGATACAGTAGGTGAGGGTAGAGCTGGTCATGCAGCAGTTTGGTCGATTGGTGGTTACTGTAGGTTGTAGGCTTGTCGGAAGAGGTAGGTCTTCAGATTCTTTTTGAAGGTTTCGATGGTAGGCGAGAGTCTGATGTGTTGTGGTAGAGAGTTCCACAGTATGGGGGAGGCGCGAGAGAAATCTTGTATACGATTGTGGGAAGAGGAGATAAGAGGGGAGTAGAGAAGGAGATCTTGTGAGGATCGGAGGTTGCGTGCAGGTAAGTACCGGGAGACGAGGTCACAGATGTATGGAGGAGACAGGTTGTGGATGGCTTTGTACGTCATGGTTAGGCTTTTGTACTGGAGTCTCTGGGTAATGGGGAGCCAGTGAAGGGATTGACAGAGGGGAGAGGCCGGGGAATAGCGGGGGGACAGGTGGATTAGTCGGGCAGCAGAGTTTAGAATAGATTGGAGGGGTGAAAGAGTGTTAGAGGGGAGGCCACAGAGCAGGAGGTTGCAGTAGTCAAGGCGAGAGATGATGAGGGCATGGACTAGGGTTTTTGCAGATTCATGGTTGAGGAATGAACTGATTCTTGAAATATTTTGAGTTGAAGTCGGCAGGAAGTGGAAAGGGTTTGGATATGTGGTTTGAAGGAGAGATCAGTGTCAAGGATTACCCCGAGGCAGTGAGCTTGTGGGACTGGGGAGAGTGGGCAGCCACTTACTGTAATGGATAGGTTCGTTGGGGGGTCACGTGAGATGGGGGAAAGACAATGAATTCTGTTTTGTCCATGTTAAGTTTCAGAAATCTAGCGGAGAAGAAGGATGAAATAGTGGACAGACATTGAGGGATTCTGGTTAGTAGGGTGGTGATGTCTGGTCCAGAGATGTAGATCTGTGTGTCGTCAGCATAGAGGTGATACTGAAAGCCATGAGATTCTATGAGCTGTCCCAGGCCAAAGGTGTAAATGGAGAAGAGCAGGGGCCCTAGGACTGAACCTTGTGGGACTCCGACAGATAGGGGGCGAGGTGAGGAGGTGGTGTGTGAGTGGGAGACGCTGAATGTCTGGTCTGTTAGGTATGAATATATATAGGTATATATATATATAGATATATATATTTTTGTGTGTTCAATTATTTTTTGAGGTCATGCGGTTTATTTCCTTCATCATGTGAAAAGATTAAGAGCCTGATTCGATTAGTATTTTCGTTTTTTTTGTGGCATTTGTTGACTTTTGTGCAAAGTTCTACATGGTTCATGAATTTTGGGCAAAATTGAAACCACTCTTTATTGTCTTTTACCAAAATTTGCAATTCACACTAAAATGTCTTGACTTTACAAAGTGGCAATTGATAAATCGACGACAAACATCTGAAAAGCACGAGTAGATTGACAATTTTTTTTTTTTTTTTTTAAATAACTGGAAAGGAGGATCCTAGAACTACAGGGCTAAAAACTGTCTTCCATTTCCCTGCAGCGCCCCCTAAAAGAAAAATCATTACTAAATGTATACTTTCGATAGTCAGGAACAGTGCTGGTGTTACAGGACGTTCTAGTCTTTGGCCGCTGCTCTCTGCTATGTTCGGCTCGTCTCTCAGGAATATTTCATGCACGACAATATAACAGATGTTTCTTTCCAATGAAAAATAGAAAAGTAAAAATGAAGGCGTCCATAAAAAAAGTCCATTCAGCAGAAATATATTTTTCCTTTCTTTTTGTCTCTTACCTCTTTCTATGTCACCGTTCTACTCTCCTGTCTTCTATCGCTTATTTTTTACTATCCTCTCTCTTCTTCTTTCATCATTTTCCCTATATTTCTATATCTCTTTTTATCTCTCTCCCTCAATCTTAGACCATTTTACTGATCCTTTCTTCTTTCTATTCCTCAGCTTACATTCCTTACTGCCCATCTGTCTATTCCTCTCTTCCCGTCTCTCGAAATCTCTCTTACTGCCTCTTCTTACTTCCTCTCATCCTTTATCTCTGTCTTTCTCTTTGTTCATCTCTCACCCCTCTCTCTGTTTCTCTACTTCTTTCTTACTGTCCCTTCTTACTTCCTCTCATCCTTTATCTCTACCTTTCTCTATTTTCATCTCTCACCCCTCTCTGTGTCTCTACTTCTCTTACTGCCCCTTCTTACTTCCTCTCAACCCCTATCTCTGCCTTTCTGTCTTTTCATCTCTCACCCCTCTCTGTTTCTCTACTTCTTTCTTACTGCCCCTTCTTAATTCCTCTCAAACCCTATCTCTCTTTCTCTCTTTTCATCTCTCACCCCTCTCTGTGTTTCTCTACTTCTCTCTTAAGGTACCGTCACACTAGACGATATCGCTAGCGATCCGTGACGTTGCAGCGTCCTGGCTAGCGATATCGTCCAGTGTGACAGGCAGCAGCGATCAGGCCCCTGCTGTGCTGTCGCTGGTCGGGGAAGAAAGTCCAGAACTTTATTTGGTCGCTGGACTCCCCGCAGACATCGCTGAATCGGCGTGTGTGACACCGATTCAGCGATGTCTTCACTGGTAACCAGGGTAAACATCGGGTAACTAAGCGCAGGGCCGCGCTTAGTAACCCGATGTTTACCCTGGTTACCATCCTAAAAGTAAAAAAAACAAACACTACATACTTACCTACAGCCGTATGTCCTCCAGCGCTGTGCTCTGCTCTCCTCCTGTACTGGCTGTGAGCGTCGGTCAGCCGGAAAGCAGAGCGGTGACGTCACCGCTCTGCTTTCCGGCCGCTGTGCTCACACAGACAGTACAGGAGGAGTTCAGAGCACAGCGCTGGAGGACAGACAGCGGTAGGTAAGTATGTAGTGTTTGTTTTTTTTACTTTTAGGATGGTAACCAGGATAAACATCGGGTTACTAAGCGCGGCCCTGCGCTTAGTAACCCGATGTTTACCCTGGTTACCGGCATCGTTGGTCGCTGGAGAGCGGTCTGTGTGACAGCTCTCCAGCGACCAAACAGCGACGCTGCAGCGATCCGGATCGTTGTCGGTATCGCTGCAGTGTCGCTAAGTGTGACGGTACCTTTACTTCCTCTCATACTTTATCTCTATCTTTATCTCTTTTCATCTCTCACCCCTCTCTGTGTCTCTACTTCTCTTACTGTCCCTTCTTACTTCCTCTCATCCTTTATCTGTCTTTCTCTCTGTTAATCTCTCACCCCTCTCTGTTTCTCTACTTCTTTCTTACTGCCCCTTCTTACTTCCTCTCAAACCCTATCTCTGTCTTTCTCTCTTTTCACCTCTCACCCCTCTCTCTGTTTCTCTACTTCTCTCTTACTTCCTCTCATACTTTATCTCTATCTTTATCTCTTTTCATCTCTCACCCCTCTCTGTTTCTCTACTTCTTTCTTACTGCCCCTTCTTACTTCCTCTCAACCCCTATCTCTGCCTTTCTCTCTTTTCATCTCTCATCCCTCTCTCTGTCTCTCTACTTCTTTCTTACTGTCCCTTCTTACTTCCTCTCAACCCCTATCTGTTTTTCTCTTTTCATCTCTCAACCCTCTCTCTTTTTCTCTACTTCTCTCTTATTGCCCCTTCTTACTTCCTCTCAACCCCTATCTCTGTCTTTCGCTCTTTTCATCTCTCCCGCCGCCTCTGTCTCTATCTGTCTTACTGCCCCTCTCTACTTTGTTCTGTCTACATCCCTCCTAAGGCGACTATATGAGCATGTAGATCATACTAATCTGAGTAAAATGATACTTTGATATCTGCGATTCCATATTTTATTCCAGAGAAATCTGTTTTTGTTAATATGTACAGTTGCATGTAAAAGTTTGGGCACCTCTGGTCAAAATTACTGTTATTGTGAACAGCTAAGCAAGTTGAAGATGAAATGATTTATATATAGTTTCATGTTTTACATTTTGAAAATTACAAGGAGGAGGAAATCTGTTTTTGTTAATATGTACAGTTGCATGTAATATGTAATATGTACAGTTGCATGTAAAAGTTTGGGCACCTCTGGTCAAAATTACTGTTATTGTGAACAGCTAAGCAAGTTGAAGATGAAATGATTTATATATAGTTTCATGTTTTACATTTTGAAAATTACAAGGAGGAGGCTAATTTGCATATTCCAGGTGCCTTCTGGGAGAAGCGAAGTCTCCCTAAGCTAGAAGATCGTTGGGTACAGCCGGGACCAGCTGCTTCGAAAGCATCACCAAACCGCGCGCCGTAAGGCGCGCGAATTTTTGCCTGTAGGACATTATTGCAAGAGAGCTTGGCTGAGTAGATTACACAAGAAGGAAAACACACAGCAAGTCAGCAGGATCTAGGAGCAACATGGCAGATGTGACAACCTACATGGTGAGCTGCAGCATGTGCTACATGTTCACAGATCGACCAGAAGAAGAATCCAATTTCACCTGTCAGAAGTGTAGACTAGTGGCCCTTTTAGAAGAAAAGGTGCGGGGTCTGGAAGAAAGAATAGCAACTTTGAAACTCATCAAAGAGAATGAAGACTTTCTAGACAGAACAGAAGCATCTCTACTGGTCACAGAAGGTGCAAAAAGTGTCAGAGAACCTCCAAAAGCAGATGAGTGGAAGCATGTGACCAAAAGAAGCAAGAAGACCATGGAGAAATCACCAACCACACAACTGAAGAACCGATATCAAATCTTTGTAGAGGATGAAGATGGCACACCTAAGAATGAAGCAATACCAGCAAGCAAAAAAGAAAAGGGCAGCACAGCAACAAGTGACAGCAAAAAGTACAGCCAAGAAGCAACGAAGAGTGGTGGTGGTGGGAGACTCACTACTGAGAGGCACCGAAGCAGCCATCTGCAGACCGGACATAACTGCAAGAGAAGTATGCTGCCTTCCAGGTGCGATGATCAAGGATGTGACCGATAGGATACCAAAGCTCTTCAGCTCCAAGGACGTCCACCCATTTCTTCTGATACATGTTGGCACCAATGACACGGCAAGGAAGGACCTACCGACAATCTGCAAGGACTTTGAAGAGTTGGGGAAGAAAGTAAAGGAACTGGATGCACAGGTAGTTTTTTCTTCTATCCTTCCAGTAGATGGGCATGGCACCAGGAGATGGAACAGGATCCTTGATGCAAACAACTGGCTAAGACGATGGTGCAGACAACAAGGATTTGGATTCCTGGACCACGGTGTGAATTACTGGTATGATGGACTCCTCGCCAGAGACGGACTACACCTCAACAAACCTGGGAAACACACATTCGCCAGAAGACTCGCTACACTCATCAGGAGGGCGTTAAACTAGAAGAAGAGGGGACGGGAAGAAAAACATTAGACTCGAACAAAGACGACCCAGGAAAACATACTCAGAAGGGAGGTAAGAACATTTCTAAAACAATCCACAGTGAGGAGATTGGAACAAAACAAAATCCTCTAAACTGCATGCTCGCAAAAGCCAGAAGCCTGACAAACAAGATGGAAGAACTAGAAGCAGAAATATCTACAGGTAACTTTGACATAGTGGGAATAACCGAGACATGGTTAGATGAAAGCTATGACTGGGCAGTTAACTTACAGGGTTACAGTCTGTTTAGAAAGGATCGTAAAAATCGGAGAGGAGGAGGGCTTTGTCTCTATGTAAAGTCTTGTCTAAAGTCCACTTTAAGGGAGGATATTAGCGAAGGGAATGAGGATGTCGAGTCCATATGGGTTGAAATTCATGGAGGGAAAAATGGTAACAAAATTCTCATTGGGGTCTGTTACAAACCCCCAAATATAACAGAAAGCATGGAAAGTCTACTTCTAAAGCAGATAGATGAAGCTGCAACCCATAATGAGGTCCTGGTTATGGGGGACTTTAACTACCCGGATATTAACTGGGAAACAGAAACCTGTGAAACCCATAAAGGCAACAGGTTTCTGCTAATAACCAAGAAAAATTATCTTTCACAATTGGTGCAGAATCCAACCAGAGGAGCAGCACTTTTAGACCTAATACTATCTAATAGACCTGACAGAATAACAAATCTGCAGGTGGTTGGGCATTTAGGAAATAGCGACCACAATATTGTGCAGTTTCACCTGTCTTTCACTAGGGGGACTTGTCAGGGAGTCACAAAAACATTGAACTTTAGGAAGGCAAAGTTTGAACAGCTTAGAGATGCCCTTAATCTGGTAGACTGGGACAATATCCTCAGAAATGAGAATACAGATAATAAATGGGAAATGTTTAAGAACATCCTAAATAGGCAGTGTAAGCGGTTTATACCTTGTGGGAATAAAAGGACTAGAAATAGGAAAAACCCAATGTGGCTAAACAAAGAAGTAAGACAGGCAATTAACAGTAAAAAGAAAGCATTTTCACTACTAAAGCAGGATGGCACCATTGAAGCTCTAAAAAACTATAGGGAGAAAAATACTTTATCTAAAAAACTAATTAAAGCTGCCAAAAAGGAAACAGAGAAGCACATTGCTAAGGAGAGTAAAACTAATCCCAAACTGTTCTTCAACTATATCAATAGTAAAAGAATAAAAACTGAAAATGTAGGCCCCTTAAAAAATAGTGAGGAAAGAATGGTTGTAGATGACGAGGAAAAAGCTAACATATTAAACACCTTCTTCTCCACGGTATTCACGGTGGAAAATGAAATGCTAGGTGAAATCCCAAGAAACAATGAAAACCCTATATTAAGGGTCACCAATCTAACCCAAGAAGAGGTGCGAAACCGGCTAAATAAGATTAAAATAGATAAATCTCCGGGTCCGGATGGCATACACCCACGAGTACTAAGAGAACTAAGTAATGTAATAGATAAACCATTATTTCTTATTTTTAGTGACTCTATAGCGACAGGGTCTGTTCCGCAGGACTGGCGCATAGCAAATGTGGTGCCAATATTCAAAAAGGGCTCTAAAAGTGAACCTGGAAATTATAGGCCAGTAAGTCTAACCTCTATTGTTGGTAAAATATTTGAAGGGTTTCTGAGGGATGTTATTCTGGATTATCTCAATGAGAATAACTGTTTAACTCCATATCAGCATGGGTTTATGAGAAATCGCTCCTGTCAAACCAATCTAATCAGTTTTTATGAAGAGGTAAGCTATAGGCTGGACCACGGTGAGTCATTGGACGTGGTATATCTCGATTTTTCCAAAGCGTTTGATACCGTGCCGCACAAGAGGTTGGTACACAAAATGAGAATGCTTGGTCTGGGGGAACATGTGTGTAAATGGGTTAGTAACTGGCTTAGTGATAGAAAGCAGAGGGTGGTTATAAATGGTATAGTCTCTAACTGGGTCGCTGTGACCAGTGGGGTACCGCAGGGGTCAGTATTGGGACCTGTTCTCTTCAACATATTCATTAATGATCTGGTAGAAGGTTTACACAGTAAAATATCGATATTTGCAGATGATACAAAACTATGTAAAGCAGTTAATACAAGAGAAGATAGTATTCTGCTACAGATGGATCTGGATAAGTTGGAAACTTGGGCTGAAAGGTGGCAGATGAGGTTTAACAATGATAAATGTAAGGTTGTACACATGGGAAGAGGGAATCAATATCACCATTACACACTGAACGGGAAACCACTGAGTAAATCTGACAGGGAGAAGGACTTGGGGATCCTAGTTAATGATAAACTTACCTGGAGCAGCCAGTGCCAGGCAGCAGCTGCCAAGGCAAACAGGATCATGGGGTGCATTAAAAGAGGTCTGGATACACATGATGAGAGCATTATACTGCCTCTGTACAAATCCCTAGTTAGACCGCACATGGAGTACTGTGTCCAGTTTTGGGCACCGGTGCTCAGGAAGGATATAATGGAACTAGAGAGAGTACAAAGGAGGGCAACAAAATTAATAAAGGGGATGGGAGAACTACAATACCCAGATAGATTAGCGAAATTAGGATTATTTAGTCTAGAAAAAAGACGACTGAGGGGCGATCTAATAACCATGTATAAGTATATAAGGGGACAATACAAATATCTCGCTGAGGATCTGTTTATACCAAGGAAGGTGACGGGCACAAGGGGGCATTCTTTGCGTCTGGAGGAGAGAAGGTTTTTCCACCAACATAGAAGAGGATTCTTTACTGTTAGGGCAGTGAGAATCTGGAATTGCTTGCCTGAGGAGGTGGTGATGGCGAACTCAGTCGAGGGGTTCAAGAGAGGCCTGGATGTCTTCCTGGAGCAGAACAATATTGTTTCATACAATTATTAGGTTCTATAGAAGGACGTAGATCTGGGGATTTATTATGATGGAATATAGGCTGAACTGGATAGACAAATGTCTTTTTTCGGCCTTACTAACTATGTTACTATGTTATGTTATGTTACAAAAAGGAAAATGGGCCAATGCAAAAGTTTGGGCACCCCTGGAGATTTGTGTGCTCAGATAACTTTGACCAAGGTTTCAGACCTTAATTAGCCTGTTAGGGTTATGACTTGTTCACTATCATTGTTAGGAGAGGAGAGGTGATGCAAACTTCCCAGCTGCTCGTAGGATTGCCAGAGAGGCAAATCAGAACCCCCCACTTGACTGCTAAACCCCTTCAGAAAGATGTAGCAGACTCTGGAGTTGTGGTACATTGTTCTACTGTTCAGAGACACCTGCACAAATATGACATTCATGGAAGAGTCATCAGAAGAAAACCTCTCCTGCATCCTCACCATAAAATTCAGCGTCATAAGTATGCAAAAGAACATCTAAGCAAGCCTGATGCATTCTGGAAAGAAGTACTGTGGACCGATGAGGTTAAAATAGAACACTTTGGCCACAATGATGAAAGGTATGTGTGGAGAAAAAAAGGCACAGAATCAGGAAAATATCTCACCTACCATTAAGCATGGGGGATGATTAATTATGCTTTGGGGTTGTGTGGCAGCCAATGGCACGGGGAACATTTGACGGGTTGAGGGAAGAATGGATTCGATGAAATTTCAACAAATTCTTGATGCAAACATAACACCATCTGTAAAAAAGCTGAAGTCGTATTCTGGGTTCCTACATTCAATGTTTCTACTGACTGCACATATGTTGTATCAAATTGCGCATCTCTTCTCGTCCATCCATTCTGCACGGGATTTGCTTCCACCTCATAACCTGGGCTGTTTTGGAAAGATGGATCTGCTGCCAATCACTAATTTGTGGCTACGTTATTGATACTGTGCACCCAATCCCACCCGCCCCACTCCCACTGTAGTTCGCGTGAGGTCAAAAGATCCAGAAAATATGTAATTGGCAGGAAACGAGAGCGGCAGCCGAGTACTGAGCGCGGCATTCAATCTTGTCATGACCGATGTGTAACAATGGTGTCCAAATGTGACATGAAGACGCCTTTCTCTCCGCCATCTGCATCTGTTTCCTGCTTTACAAGTCTCTTATCAGCCGCGGAGGCTCCTCTTCCTGAGGGTAAAAAGAGGAAAGTTCTCTAGGATTATTCTCCTGTGTCCTGTATGTGCTCATGGCCGAGGGTCCTGCACTCAACGGAAGGGGAAAAGGGGGAAATGGGACATACATAACGCTGGGTGACCTTTGTGTATACCAGAAGTCATCACAATACCTCAGCTGCTGCAGAACCTCATAATACACCTCAGCTGCTGCTGAACCTCATAATACTTCTCAGCTGCTGCAGAACCTCATAATACACCTCAGCTGCTGCTGAACCTCATAATACACCTCAGCTGCTGCTGAACCTCATAATACACCTCAGCTGCTGCAGAACCTCATAATACTTCTCAGCTGCTGCAGGACCTTATATTACACCTCAGCTGCTGCAGAACCTCATAATACTCCTCAGCTGCTGCAGAACCTCATAATACTCCTCAGCTGCTCCAGAACATAATAATACACCTCAGCTGCTGCAGAACCTTATAATACACCTCAGCTGCTGCAGAACCTCATAATACTCCTCAGCTGCTGCAGAACCTCATAATACACCTCGGCTGCTGCAGAACCTCATAATACACCTCAGCTGCTGCAGAACCTCATAATACACCTCAGCTGCTGCAGAACCTCATATGACGCCTCAGCTGCTGCAGAACCTCATAATACTCCTCAGCTGCTGCAGAACCTCATAATAATCCTCAGCTACTGCAGAACATCATAATACTTCTCAGCTGCTCCAGAACATAATAATACACCTCAGCTGCTGCAGAACCTTATAATACACCTCAGCTGCTGCAGAACCTCATAATACACCTCAGCTGCTGCAGAACCTCATAATACACCTCGGCTGCTGCAGAACCTCATAATACACCTCGGCTGCTGCAGAACCTCATAATAATCCTCAGTTACTGCAGAACATCATAATACTTCACAGCTGCTCCAGAACATAATAATACACCTCAGCTGCTGCAGAACCTTATAATACACCTCAGCTGCTGCAGAACCTTATAATACACCTCAGCTTCTGCAGAACCTCATAATACACCTCAGCTGCTGCAGAACCTCATAATACACCTCAGCTGCTGCAGAACCTCATAATACACCTCCGCTGCTGCAGAACCTCATAATACACTTCGGCTGTTGCAGAACCTCATAGTACACACGTCAGCTGCTGCAGAACCTCATATTAAATACCTCAGCTTTTGCAGAACCTCATAGACATGCTGCCATATATCTTATATAAGGGCACTGTTGCATGCGTGTTGTGATGCTTCCTCCTGGTCAGACATAGCCATTCATTATCCAGAGGAGCTTACAATCGATTTTCGAGTCCTTTTTTCCTTGTGTTCTTCCCTCTCTTCGCACTCACGATGGAGATGAATTTGGAGCGTGAGCCCACAGGTCAATGCCATTACTGCAGCCATAAATCACAGAAATGACGCATTTTCCAATAGGAGACCATGTGAGTCTGGACGTTGTTAAGGTCCCTCTCCTTGTAACCAGTACAACAATGAATGGGGTCCCAGTGGCTGCATTTTGTGGTTTGACATGGCTAATTGGTGTTGGCATGCCAGCCCCAGGAAGCCTCATCCATCAATCCGGAGCAGGAAGCCGGGCAGGAGTCGGGGGAAACATTCGGGACTTTGTTTCTTGTTGCATCTTCCACTGCTATAAGGGCTCTTTGGGTTTACATGACCCATTCTGTGCAGTAACCAGAGACAACAACTCCTAATTTTTGTTAAATTCTTAAGGTGTGTATACTTACGCAGCCATTTTTTTTTTTGCTCCATTTAAAATTAAACCAAAAACTTAAAAAAAAAATATTGTACCGTTTTGCGTACACAGGTCCTATGCAGACCTATGTTAGTAGCCCCTCCCCTTTTAAAGGACCCAATACACACTAAATATCTATCTCAACTCTTCTCTGACATATAATGGCGGGGAAGAGAAGGAACGGGCATTTGGAATTTCAACGCCGTTTCCTTTTCTTTTCAGGGGAGATAGCCACTGCTAGACACCCCTGCCAGCAGATTTTCCCCATCGAAAACATATAAACGCTCAGTTGAGGTGAGTGTATGAGGTAGTCGGGAGAGATTGCTGTCTGCAGCACGAGACTTCATCTAACAGCCATCTGATATGTATTTTTGGCTTAAAGGGGATCTCCAGTCAAAAAATAAATTCAGCAGTGGGCAGCCCAGGGGATCAGACCAATAAAAAATAATTCCTACTCGCCCTGGTGCTTCGCCCCAGAGCTTCAGCGGTCTCTCCTGGGCTAGGAGAGTGGTGACATCACCAATAGCCAGGGACCTCTGCAGCTGTTGATTGGCCGCAGGGTCAGAAGCAGCCAATTAGCAGCCTTAGATCAAGCCACTGGTGGTCGGTGACATCACTACTCCGGGGCCAACAGAGACCAACGGAGCAGCAGCACTGGAGCTGGCAGTTGAGCACGGGGGTAAAGATGCATTTTTTTTATTGTTTTACACCCCTGGCTGACCACTGGTGAATTTATCTTTCAATCAGAAAACCCCTTTAAGGGTTCCCTGCATAGAGGTAATCCGACCAGCTGACTGTGAGGGAACTGCAGCTGGCCCTAGTCACTTGGAATTGAGACATGCTTCGTGAAAAAACAGTGAAGGTCCCGTTCAGCGCTGCCACCCATTCATTCTCAGATAGGTTGAACCACCATAAAGTGATCATCTCTACGGACACCCCAGTTATTTTCTCAGTAGCCCTCATAGGGGCCATTTGGACCTTTTAGACAACTCAGATACCAGCACCGTAGCCTAAAGGTCCTGAGTCGTAATACAAAATAAGCCCACCAGCTACCATGAGCCATTTAAATGTCTTCTTATCTGGAGGGGCCTCTGAGCACCTTCAGACACTTGGTTCCTAGTATGGCCACTCATCTGTAAACCCCTTTTAGTCATGAAAATTCTCTGACATGTTCTGGAGGCTCCTGAAAACTAGGGGAGGTGTCCTGGACTCCCAGAAAAGTTTGCAAATCTGCCAGGCACTGCTGGAACCTAATAGAAACCTACACTTTCATAATGTTTCCTGGGTGTTGGGTTAAATTGCTTCAGACTAAGCCCCGGCCTTCAAACCCTCAGACTAAGCCCCGGCCTTCAAACCCACACCCAGGGGGTGCAAACTAGCGTTGCCTGGAAATGGTGCATACTTTACCTTCCACACTCGGGAACCTTTCGCAAAGCTGTTTAGAAGCTGACAAATATGCCAGAAACCAATATATCCTCTTACATCCTAATCGTTACTCCCAAATATTTTTCAGGAAACCCCAGAGGGCCACGTCAATCTGTGATACGTTGACTATTTTTAGGGTCTATATTTTCTTTGAGAGGGTAGAGTTTCCACCAATAATGCTTTTTCCAGTTTTTTTTTTTGTAACAGTTATATATGTTAAACTATTTGCCCGTCAGAAAAAAATCTTTTAATGGCCAGCTTGGGATAAAATGTGGATAACGGTATTTGGCTTGGCCGATGGTCGCCATGGTTGATGTCCAGCCGAAAGGAAAACATGTCAATAAAAAGTCCTCTGGGGCCCACACTGAACCCTACAAGCTCTAAAGCAAATTTAACTTGGGACGTTTCTGTCTTCCATCACAATGACCTGTTTGCTCGTAAAACCAGCTTTGTCTGGCACTCCCCCCAACTACAGATGACCTCTGGAGGTGGCATCTCACCCGGCTTTCTCCTCTCCAAGACTTTGCTCACAGACGCCTTGTTTTTACAGTCCTAAAACACACATTAATATTTTACAGCCTACAAACGAGCCTCCGTTAACGTTAATATTTTCAGGGGAAAGTTCCTTCAGCACAGAGCAGCGATTCATAGAACGTGAATTATCGTCCGAGGCGGGAGACCCTTGTCCCATTCCTCAGCCTCTGTTTGTATGACACGGGGACAAAGGAAAGCCGCTCTCTATACATTTAGTGTGCAGCGGCCCTCAATACAAGATCATTAGGATTCCATATGTGGACAAAGCCACCATTGTCTGCTGCTAAGAATGGGAACGTTATGAGCCTTTTGATTGATCCTCCATTGGATTGTAACAAACCTTCCATTATTTCGACACTGACCACTTTTGAAGCTTGATCCCTCTGATTGATTGGGTGGGTGGTCTTCCCCTGGGGGACAGCAGGTACTAAGGCTACGATTGCTTGACTCATTTAATATCCATTAGCCAAGTGATTAGAAAGTGGAGATAGCTGACTCGACAGTGAAATGTGTCTACTACATTTCCAGAAGGTGATGGTTATTAGAATAATTTTTTTTTATTTAAAGGGCTTCTTCCAAAAATACAACTTACCACCTATCCACAAGGAAGGGGATGTATGATCACCGATACTCCCATGGACCACAAGAACCAGTCCCCTATTTGAATGGAACGGTACTGAGCATGAGTGACCACCATTCCAATTTATGGGTTACAGAAGTGTTGGTCACACATGCTCACTCCCTTTACGCAGAGACTTTGGACGAACACTTGTTCGCTATTTCCTTGCACAGCAATTGGCCGAAAGACTATGAAGGGTCTGAAGAACTGAATCAGGGGTTCATCCCGCTCAATGGAAACAGTGGCAGTGTTTCTCAGCTGGGAGCACGACTAAATATATAAGGATTTGCAGTTTTTAAACCCTGGTCTCAATGCTAGAGCACTCAAAATCAGTCACGGAGGCTAATGGACATGACAATTATGGTTCTCCGCGTATAATAAGTTGCCACTTTCTTGCTTCTACACAGAATTGAAAAAAATGTCCGACTCTATTTTCTACCCAGAAGATCTCTTAATTCAATAGTATTTTGAGACCAAGGGTGAAGATCTTCTAAAAAGGTTGTAACAGAACAGTGGTCTTTCTCTTCAAAGACATCACATTGTTTTTTTTGGGGAGGTAAGTGGTCATCCTACCCCCACGCTGAGTTCCATCAGGTAGAGCTTTGATGGCTAGAACCTTTTCTTTGAGGGCTTCTTTTAGATTTGTCTGTAAGGCTACGTTCACACTAGCGTTGTGCGCCGCTGCGTCGGCTACGCGACGCACAACGCACCGAAAAACGCTGCGTTTTTCGACGCGTGCGTCGTTTTTTGACGAAAATCGGACGCAAGAAAAATGCAACTTGTTGCGTTTTCTTGGTCCGATGCTAGCGTCAAAAAAGACGCACGTGTCGGAAAACGCAACAAGCAAAAACGCATGCGTCCCCCATGTTAAACATAGGGGCGCATGACGCGTGCGTCGCCGCTGCGTCGCCCGACGCTAGCGCGACGCACACTAGCCGAACGCTAGTGTGAACGTAGCCTTAGCAGCTATTGTACATCTATAGGAGGAAAAGGAAGGAGCTTCGGGGATCAAATTTATTGCAAATATATTTGGGTTAGGCAGGGTTTTTTTTCGCTAAGTTTTCGAAGTAGAAACAGAGCAGAGATGGCAAGAGTGCACTGTCAGCGTGCATTAAAAAAGAGAGAACACTAAAGCAGGGAGAACAGAGACCAGCTTCTGAA